>NC_092144.1:30867799-31170153 GCF_043159975.1 Macaca nemestrina
ATTACAGCTTTCCCCTCAAGAAGCCTTTCGCTAAGACAGTTCTTGTGGAATTGGCAAAGTGATATTTGGAAGCCCATAGAGGGCTATGGTGAAAAAGGAAATATCCTCAGATGAAATATGGAAAGAAGCTTTCTGAGAAACTGCTTAATGTTCTGTTAATTCATCTCACAGAGTTACATCTGTATTTCGTGGATCTCTTTGCTAGCCTTATTTCTGTGGAATCTGAGAGCAGATATTTCGGATACCATTGAAGACTATAGGGCCAAAGGAAATGTCCTCCGATAACAAAGAGAAAGAAGCTTTCTGAGAAACATCTTTGTGTTCTGTGAAATCATCTCACAGAGTTACAGCTTTCCCCTCAAGAAGCCTTTCGCTAAGACAGTTCTTGTGGAATTGGCAAAGTGATATTTGGAAGCCCTTAGAGGCCTATGGTGAAAAAGGAAATATCCTCAGATGAAATCTGGAAAGAAGCTTTCTGAGAAACTGCTTAGTGTTCTGTTCATTCATCTCACAGAGTTACATCTGCATTTCGTGAATCTCTTTGCTAGCCTTATGTCTGTGGAATCTGAGAACAGATATTTCGGATCCCATTGAAGACTATAAGGCCAAAGGAAATATCCTCCGATAACAAAGAGAAAGAAGCTTTCTGAGAAACTTCTTTGGGTTCTGTGAAATCATCTCACAGAGTTTCACCTTTCCCTCAAGAAACCTTTCGCTAAGACAGTTCTTGTGGAATTGGCAAAGTGATATTTGGAAGCCCTTAGAGGGCTATGGTGTAAAAGGAAATATCCTCAGATGAAATCTGGAAAGAAGCTTTCTGAGAAACTGCTTAGTGTTCTGTTCATTCATCTCACAGTGTTACATCTGTATTTCGTGGATCTCTTTGCTAGCCTTATTTCTGTGGAATCTGAGAACAGATATTTCGGATCCCATTGAAGACTATAGGACCAAAGGAAATATCCTCCGATAACAAAGAGAAAGAAGGTTTCTGAGAAACTTCTTTGTGTTCTGTGAAATCATCTCACAGAGTTACAGCTTTCCCCTCAAGAAGCCTTTCGCTGAGACAGTTCTTGTGGAATTGGCAAAGTGATATTTGGAAGCCCATAGAGGGCTATGGTGAAAAAGGAAATAACCTCAGATGAAATCTGGAAAGAAGCTTTCTGAGGAACTGCTTAGTGTTCTGTTAATTCATCTCACAGAGTTACATCTGTATTTCGTGGATCTCTTTGCTAGCCTTATTTCTGTGGAATCTGAGAACAGATATTTCGGATCCCATTGAAGACCATAGAGCCAAAGAAATTATCCTCCGATAACAATGAGAAAGAAGCTTTCTGAGAAACTTTTTGTTTTCCGTGAAATCATCTATCAGAGTTACAGCTTTCCCCTCAAGAATCCTTTCGCTAAGACAGTTCTTGTGGAATTGGCAAAGTGATATTTGGAAGCCCATAGAGGGCTATGGTGAAAAAGGAAATATCCTCAGATGAAATCTGGAAAGAAGCTTTCTGAGAAACTGCTCTATCATATGTGACTTCCACTCACAGAGTTATATCTGTATTTCGTGGATCTCTTTGCTAGCCTTATTTCTGTGGAATCTGAGAACAGATATTTCGGATCCCTTTGAAGACTATAGGGTCAAAGGAAATATCCTCCGACAACAAAGAGAAAGAAGCTTTCTGAGAAACTTCTTTGTGTTCTGTGAAATCATCTCACAGAGTTACAGCTTTCCCGTCAAGAAGCCTTTCGCTAAGACAGTTCTTGTGGAATTGGCAAAGTGATATTTCGAAGCCCATAGAGGGCTAGGGTGAAAAAGGAAATATTCTCAGATGAAATCTGGAAAGAAGCTTTCTGAGAAACTGCTTAGTGTTCTGTTAATTCATCTCACAGAGTTACATCTGTATTCGTGGATCTCTTTGCTAGCCTTATTTCTGTGGAATCTTAGAACAGATATTTCGGATCCCATTGAAGACTATAGGGCCAAAGGAAATATCCTCCGATAACAAAGAGAAAGAAGCTTTCTGAGAAACATCTTTGTGTTCTGTGAAATCATCTCACAGAGTTACAGCTTTCCCCTCAAGAAGCCTTTCGCTAAGACAGTTCTTGTGGAATTGGCAAAGTGATATTTGGAAGCCCATAGAGGGCTAGGGTGAAAAAGGAAATATCCTCAGATGAAATCTGGAAAGAAGCTTTCTGAGAAACTGCTTAGTGTTCTGTTAATTCATCTCACAGAGTTACATCTGTATTTCGTGGATCTCTTTGCTAACCTTATTTCTGTGGAATCTGAGAACAGATATTTCGGATCCCTTTGAAGACTATAGGGCCAAAGGAAATATCCTCCGATAACAAAGATAAAGAAGCTTTCTGAGAAACATCTTTGTGTTCTGTGAAATCATCTCACAGAGTTACAGCTTTCCCCTCAAGAAGCCTTTCGCTAAGACAGTTCTTGTGGAATTGGCAAAGTGATATTTGGAAGCCCATAGAGGGCTAGGGTGAAAAAGGAAATATCCTCAGATGAAATCTGGAAAGAAGCTTTCTGAGAAACTGCTTAGTGTTCTGTTAATTCATCTCACAGAGTTACATCTGTATTTCGTGGATCTCTTTGCTAGCCTTATTTCTGTGGAATCTGAGACCAGATATTTCGGATCCCTTTGAAGACTATAGGGCCAAAGGAAATATCCTCCGATAACAAAGAGAAAGAAGCTTTCTGAGAAACTTCTTTGTGTTCTGTGAAATCATATCACAGAGTTACAGCTTTCCCCTCAAGAAGCCTTTCGCTAAGACAGTTCTTGTGGAATTGGCAAAGTGATATTTGGAAGCCCATAGAGGGCTATGGTGAAAAAGGAAATATCCTCAGATGAAATCTGGAAAGAAGCTTTCTGAGAAACTGCTGAGTGTTCTGTTAGTTCTTCTCACAGAGTTATATCTGTATTTCGTGGATCTCTTTGCTAGCCTTTATCTGTTGAATCTGAGAATAGATATTTCGGATCCCTTTGAAGACTGTAGGGCCAAAGGAAACATCCTCAGATAACAAAGAGAAAGAAGCTTTCTGAGAAACTTCTTTGGGTTCTGTGAAATCATCTCACAGAGTTACAGCTTTCCCCTCAAGAAGCCTTTCGCTAAGACAGTTCTTGTGGAATTGGCAAAGTGATATTTGGAGGCCCTTAGGGGGCTACGGTGAAAAGGGAAATATCCTCAAGTGAAATCTGGAAAGAAGCTTTCTGAGAAACTGCTTAGTGTTCTGTTAATTCACCTCACAGAATTACATCTATATTTTGTGGATCTCTTTGCTAGCCTTATTTCTGTGGAATCTGAGAACAGATATTTCGGATCCGTATGAAGAGTATAGGGGCAAAGGAAATATCCTCCGATAACAAAGAGAAAGAATCTTTCTGAGAAACTTCTTTGTGTTCTGTGAAATCATCTCACAGAGTTACAGCTTTCCCCTCAAGAAGTCCTTCGCTAAGACATTTCTTGTGGAATTTGCAAAGTGATATTTGGAAGCCCATAGAGGGCTATGGTGAAAAAGAAAATATCCTCAGATGAAATCTGGAAAGAAGCTTTCTGAGAAACTGCTCTGTGATGTGTGACTTCCACTCACAGAGTTACATCTGTATTTCGTGGCTCTCTTTAGCATCATTATTTCTGTGGAATCTGAGAACATATATTTCGGATCCCTTTGAAGACTATAAGGCCAAAGGAAATATCCTCCGATAACAAAGAGAAAGAAGCTTTCTGAGAAACTTCTTTGTGTTCTCTGAAATCATCTCACAGAGTTACAGCTTTCCCCTCAAGAAGCCTTTCGCTAAGACAGTTCTTGTGGAATTGGCAAAGTAATATTTGAACGCCCATAGGTGGCTATGGTGAAAAAAGAAATATCCTCAGATGAAATCTGGAAAGAAGCTTTCTGAGAAACTCCTTAGTTTTCTGTTAATTCATCTCACAGAGTTACATCTCTATTTGGTGGATCTGTTTGCTAGCCTTATTTCTGTGGAATCTGAGAACAGATATTTCGGTTCCCATTGAAGAATATAGGGCCAAAGGAAATATTCTCCGATAACAAAGAGAAAGAAGCTCTCTGAAAAACTTCTTTGTGTTCTGCGAAATCATCTCACAGAATTACAGCTTTCCCCTCAAGAAGCCTTTGGCTAAGACAGTTCTTGTGGAATTGGCAAAGTGATATTTGGAAGCCCCTAGAGGGCTATGGTGAAAAAGGAAATATCCTCAGATGAAATCTGGAAAGAAGCTTTCTGAGAAACTGCTTAGTGTTGTGTTAATTCATCTCACAGTGTTACATCTGTATTTCGTGGATCTCTTTGCTACACTTATTTCTGTGGAATCTGAGAACAGATATTTCGGATCCCTTTGAAGACTATAGAGCCAAAGGAAATATCCTCCATAACAAAGAGAAAGAAGCTTTCTGAGAAACGTTATTGTGTTCTGTGAAATCATCTCACAGAGTTACAGCTTTCCCCTCAAGAAGCCTTTCGCTTAGACAGTTCTTCTGGAATTGGCAAAGTGATATTTGGAAGCCCATAGAGGGCTATGGTGAAAAAGGAAATATCCTCAGATGAAATCTGGAAAGAAGCATTCTGAGAAACAGCTTAGTGTTCTGTTATTTCATCTCACAGAGTACATCTGTATTTTGTGGATCTCTTTGCTAGCCTTATTTCTGTGGAATCTGAGAACAGATATTTCGGATCCCTTTGAAGACTATAGGGCCAAAGGAAATATCCTCCGATAACAAAGAGAAAGAAGCTTTCTGAGAAACTTCTTTGTGTTCTGTGAAATCATCTCACAGAGTTACAGCTTTCCCCTCAAGAAGCCTTTCGCTAAGACAGTTCTTGTGGAATTGGCAAAGTGATATTTGGAAGCCCATAGAGGGCTATGGTGAAAAAGGAAATATCCTCAGATGAAATATGGAAAGAAGCTTTCTGAGAAACTGCTTAGTGTTCTGTTCATTCATCTCACAGAGTTACATCTGTATTTCGTGGATCTCTTTGCTAGCCTTATTTTTGTGGAATCTGACAACAGATATTTCGGATCCCTTTGAAGACTACAGGGCCAAAGGAAATATCCTACGATTACAAAGAGAAAGAAGCTTTCTGAGAAACTTCTTTGTGTTCTGTGAAATCATCTCACAGAATTACAGCTTTCCCCTCAAGAAGCCTTTCGCTAAGACAGTTCTTGTGGAATTGGCAAAGTGATATTTGGAAGCCCATAGAGGGCTATGGTGAAAAAGGAAATATCCTCAGATGAAATATGGAAAGAAGCTTTCTGAGAAACTGCTTAATGTTCTGTTAATTCATCTCACAGAGTTACATCTGTATTTCGTGGATCTCTTTGCTAGCCTTATTTCTGTGGAATCTGAGAACAGATATTTCGGATCCCATTGAAGACTATAGGGCGAAAGGAAATAATCTCCGATAACAAAGAGAAAGAAGCTTTCTGAGAAACTTCTTTGTGTTCTGTGAAATCATCTCACAGAGTTACAGCTTTCCCCTCAAGAAGCCTTTCGCTAAGACAGTTCTTGTGGAATTGGCAAAGTGATATTTGGAAGCCCATAGAGGGCTATGGTGAAAAAGGAAATATCCTCAGATGAAATCTGGAAAGAAGCCTTCTGAGAAACTGCTTAGTGTTTTGTTAATTCATCTCACAGAGTTATATCTGCATTTCCTGGATCTCTTTGCTAGTCTTATTTCTGTGGAATCTGAGAACAGATATTTCGGATCCAATTGAAGACTAAAGGGCCAAAGGAAATATCCTACGATAACAAAGAGAAAGAAGCTTTCTGAGAAACTTCTTTGTGTTCTGTGAAATCATCTCACAGAGTTACAGCTGTCCCCTCAAGAAGCCTTTCGCTAAGACAGTTCTTGTGGTATTGGCAAAGCGGTATTTGGAAGCCCATAGAGGGCTATGGTGAAAAAGGAAATATTCTCAGATGAAATCTGGAAAGAAGCTTTCTGAGAAACTGCTTAGTGTTCTGTTCATTCATCTCACAGAGTTACATCTGTATTTCGTGGATCTCTTTGCTAGACTTATTCTGTGGAATCTGAGAACAGATATTTCGGATCCCTTTGAAGACTATAGGGCCAAAGGAAATATCCTCCGATAAAAAAGAGAAAGAAGCTTTCTGAGAAACTTCTTTGTGTTCTGTGAAATCGTCTCACAGAGTTACACCTTTCCCCTCAAGAAGCCTTTCGCTAAGACAGTTCTTGTGGAATTGGCAAAGTGATATTCGGAATCCCCTAGAGGGCTATGGTGAAAAAGGAAATATCCTCAGATGAAATCTGGAAAGAAGCTTTCTGAGAATCTGCTTAGTGTTCTGTTCATTCATCTCACAGAGTTACATCTGTATTTCGTGGATCTCTTTGCTAGCCTTATTTCTGTGGAATCTGAGAACAGATATTTCGGATCCCTTTGAAGACTATAGGGCCAAAGGAAATATCCTCCGATAACAAAGAGAAAGAAGCTTTCTGAGAAACTTCTTTGTGTTCTGTGAAATCATCTCACAGAGTTACAGCTTTCCCCTCAAGAAGCCTTTCGCTAAGACAGTTCTTTTGGAATTGGCAAAGTGATATTTGGAAGCCCATAGAAGGCTATGGTGAAAAAGGAAATATCCTCAGATGAAATCTGGAAAGAAGCTTTCTGAGAAACTGCTGAGTGTTCTGTTAATTCATCTCACAGAGTTACATCTGTATTTCGTGGATCTCTTTGCTAGCCTTATTTCTGTGGAATCTGAGAGCAGATATTTCGGACCCCTTTGAAGACTCTTGGGCCAAAGGATGTATCCTCCAATAACAAAGAGAAAGAAGCTTTCTGAGAAGCTTCTTTGTGTTCTGTGAAATCATCTCACAGAGTTACAGCTTTCCCCTCAAGAAGCCTGTCGCTAAGACAGTTCTTGTGGAATTGGCAACGTGATATTTGGAAGCCCATAAAGGGCTATGGTGAAAAAGGAAATATCCTCAGATGAAATCTGGAAAGAAGCTTTCTGAGAAACAGCTTAGTGTTCTGTTAATTCATCTCACAGAGTACATCTGTATTTTGTGGATCTCTTTGCTAGCATTATTTCTGTGGAATCTGAGAACAGATATTTCGGATCCCTTTGAAGACTATAGGGCCAAAGGAAATATCCTCCATTAAGAAAGAGAAAGAAGTTTTCTGAGAAACTTCTTTGTGTTCTGTGAAATCTTCTCACAGAGTTAAAGCTTTCCCCTCAAGAAGCCTTTCGCTAAGACAGTTCTTGTGGAATTGGCAAAGTGATATTTGGAAGCCCATAGAGGGCTATGGTGAAAAAGGAAATATCCTCAGATGAAATCTGGAAAGAAGCTTTCTGAGAAACTGCTGAGTGTTCTGTTAATTCATCTCACAGAGTTATATCTGTATTTCGTGGATCTCTTTGCTAGCCTTATTTCTGTGGAATCTGAGAACAGATATTTCGGATCCCATTGAAGACTATAGGGCCAAAGGAAATATCCTTCGGTAACAAAGAGAAAGAAGCTTTCTGAGAAACTACTTTGTGTTCTGTGAAATCATCTCACAGAGTTACAGCTTTCCCCTCAAGAAGCCTTTCGCTAAGACAGTTCTTGGGGAATTGGCAAAGTGATATTTGGAAGCCCATAGAGGGCTATGGTGAAAAAGGAAATATCCTCAGATGAAATCTGGAAAGAAGCTTTCTGAGAAACTGCTGAGTGTTCTGTTAATTCATCTCACAGAGTTACATCTGTATTTCGTGGATCTCTTTGCTAGCCTTATTTCTGTGGAATCTGAGAGCAGATATTTCGGATCCCTTTGAAGACTCTAGGGCCAAAGGAAGTATCCTCCAATAACAAAGAGAAAGAAGCTTTCTGAGAAACTTCTTTGTGTTCTGTGAAATCATCTCACAGAGTTACAGCTTTCCCCTCAAGAAGCCTTTCGCTAAGACAGTTCTTGTGGAATTGGCAACGTGATATTTGGAAGCCCATAAAGGACTATGGTGAAAAAGGAAATATCCTCAGATGAAATCTGGAAAGAAGCTTTCTGAGAAACAGCTTAGTGTTCTGTTAATTCATCTCACAGAGTACATCTGTATTTTGTGGATCTCTTTGCTAGCCTTATTTCTGTGGAATCTGAGAACAGATATTTCGGATCCATTGAAGACTATAGGGCCAAAGGAAATATCCTCCATTAACAAAGAGAAAGAAGTTTTGTGAGAAACTTCTTTGTGTTCAGTGAAATCTTCTCACAGAGTTACAGCTTTCCCCTCAAGAAGCCTTTCGCTAAGACAGTTCTTGTGGAATTGGCAAAGTGATATTTGGAAGCCCATAGAGGGCTATGGTGAAAAAGGAAATATCCTCAGATGAAATCTGGAAAGAAGCTTTCTGAGAAACTGCTTAGTGTTCTGTTAATTCATCTCACAGAGTTACATCTGTATTTCGTGGATCACTTTGCTAGCCTTATTTCTGTGGAATCTGAGAACAGATATTTCGGATCCCATTGAAGACTATAGGGCCAAAGGAAATATCCTTCGTAACAAAGAGAAAGAAGCTTTCTGAGAAACTACTTTGTGTTCTGTGAAATCATCTCACAGAGTTACAGCTTTCCCCTCAAGAAGCCTTTCGCTAAGACAGTTCTTGTGGAATTGGCAAAGTGATATTTGGAAGCCCATAGAGGGGTATGGTGAAAAAGGAAATATCCTCAGATGAAATCTGGAAAGAAGCTTTCTGAGAAACTGCTGAGTGTTCTGTTAATTCATCTCACAGAGTTACATCTGTATTTCGTGGATCTCTTTGCTAGCCTTATTTCTGTGGAATCTGAGAGCAGATATTTCGGATCCCTTTGAAGACTCTAGGGCCAAAGGAAGTATCCTCCAATAACAAAGAGAAAGAAGCTTTCTGAGAAACTTCTTTGTGTTCTGTGAAATCATCTCACAGAGTTACAGCTTTCCCCTCAAGAAGCCTTTCGCTAAGACAGTTCTTGTGGAATTGGCAAAGTGATATTTGGAAGCCCATAGAGGGCTATGGTGAAAAAGGAAATATCCTCAGATGAAATCTGTAAAGAAGCTTTCTGAGAAACTGCTGAGTGTTCTGTTAATTCATCTCACAGAGTTACATCTGTATTTCGTGGATCTCTTTGCTAGCCTTATTTCTGTGGAATCTGAGAACAGATATTTCCGATCCTTTGAAGACTATAGGGCCAAAGGAAATATCCTCCGATAACAAAGAGAAAGAAGCTTTCTGAGAAACTTCTTTGTGTTCTGTTAAATCATCTCACAGAGTTACAGCTGTCCCCTCAAGAAGCCTTTCGCTAAGACAGTTCTTGTGGAATTGGCAAGCGATATTTGGAAGCCCATAGAGGGCTATGGTGAAAAAGGGAATATCCTCAGATGAAATCTGGAAAGAAGCTTTCTGAGAAACTGCTTAGTGTTCTGTTAATTCATCTCACAGAGTTACATCTGTATTTCGTGGATCTCTTTGCTAGCCTTATTTCTGTGGAATCTGAGAACAGATATTTCGGATCCCTTTGAAGACTATAGGGCCAAAGGAAATATCCTCCGATAAAAAAGAGAAAGAAGCTTTTTGAGAAACTTCTTTGTGTTCTGTGAAATCATCTCACAGCGTTACACCTTTCCCCTCAAGAAGCCTTTCGCTAAGACAGTTCTTGTGGAATTTGCAAAGTGATATTTGGAAGCCCATAGAGGGCTATGGTGAAAAAGGAAATATCCTCAGATGAAATCTGGAAAGAAGCTTTCTGAGAAACAGCTTAGAGTTCTGTTAATTCATCTCACAGAGTTACATCTGTATTTCGTGGATCTCTTTGCTAGCCTTATTTCTGTGGAATCTGAGAACAGATATTTCGGATCCCTTTGAAGACTATAGGGCCAAAGGAAATATCCTCCGATAACAAAGAGAAAGAAGCTTTCTGAGAAATTTCTTTGTGTTCTGTGAAATCATCTCACAGAGTTACAGCTGTCCCCTCAAGAAGCCTTTCGCTAAGACAGTTCTTGTGGAATTGGCAAGCGATATTTGGAAGCCCATAGAGGGCTATGGTGAAAAAGGAAATATCCTCAGATGAAATCTGGAAAGAAGCTTTCTGAGAAACTGCTTAGTGTTCTGTTAATTCATCTCACAGAGTTACATCTGTATTTCGTGGATCTCTTTGCTAGCCTTATTTTTGTGGAATCTGACAAGAGATATTTCGGATCCCTTTGAAGACTACAGGGCCAAAGGAAATATCCTACGATTACGAAGAGAAAAAAGCTTTCTGAGAAACTTCTTTGTGTTCTGTGAAATCATCTCACAGAGTTACAGCTTTCCCCTCAAGAGGCCTTTCGCTAAGACAGTTCTTGTGGAATTGGCAAAGTGATATTTGGAAGCCCGTAGAGGGCTATGGTGAAAAAGGAAATATCCTCAGATGAAATCTGGAAAGAAGCTCTCTGAGAAACTGCTTAGCGTTTTGTTAATTCATCTCATAGAGTTACATCTGTATTTCGTGGATCTCTTTGCTAGACTTTTTTCTGTGGAATCTGAGAACAGATATTTCGGATCCTATTGAAGACTATAGGGCCAAAGGAAATATCCTCTGATAACAAAGAGAAAGAAGCTTTCTGAGAAACTTCTTTGTGTTCTTTGAAATCATCTCACAGAGTTACAGCTTTCCCCTCAAGAAGCCTTTCGCTAATACAGTTCTTGTGGTATTGGCAAAGCGGTATTTGGAAGCCCATAGAGGGCTATGGTGAAAAAGGAAATATCCTCAGATGAAATCTGGAAAGAAGCTTTCTGAGAAACTGCTTAGTGTTCTGTTAATTCATCTCACAGAGTTACATCTGTATTTCGTGGATCTCTTTGCTAGACTTATTCTGTGGAATCTGAGAACAGATATTTCGGATCCCTTTGAAGACTATAGGGCCAAAGGAAATATCCTCCATTAACAAAGAGAAAGAAGTTTTCTGAGAAACTTCTTTGTGTTCTGTGAAATCTTCTCACAGAGTTAAAGCTTTCCCCTCAAGAAGCCTTTCGCTAAGACAGTTCTTGTGGAATTGGCAAAGTGATATTTGGAAGCCCATAGAGGGCTATGGTGAAAAAGGAAATATCCTCAGATGAAATCTGGAAAGAAGCTTTCTGAGAAACTGCTGAGTGTTCTGTTAATTCATCTCACAGAGTTACATCTGTATTTCGTGGATCTCTTTGCTAGCCTTATTTCTGTGGAATCTGAGAACAGATATTTCGGATCCCATTGAAAACTATAGGGCCAAAGGAAATATCCTTCGGTAACAAAGAGAAAGAAGCTTTCTGAAAAACTACTTTGTGTTCTGTGAAATCATCTCACAGAGTTACAGCTTTCCCCTCAAGAAGCCTTTCGCTAAGACAGTTCTTGTGGAATTGGCAAAGTGATATTTGGAAGCCCATAGAGGGCTATGGTGAAAAAGGAAATATCCTCAGATGAAATCTGGAAAGAAGCTTTCTGAGAAACTGCTGAGTGTTCTGTTAATTCATCTCACAGAGTTACATCTGTATTTCGTGGATCTCTTTGCTAGCCTTATTTCTGTGGAATCTGAGAGCAGATATTTCGGATCCCTTTGAAGACTCTAAGGCCAAAGGAAGTATCCTCCAATAACAAAGAGAAAGAAGCTTTCTGAGAAACTTCTTTGTGTTCTGTGAAATCATCTCACAGAGTTACAGCTTTCCCCTCAAGAAGCCTGTCGCTAAGACAGTTCTTGTGGAATTGGCAACGTGATATTTGGAAGCCCATAAAGGGCTATGGTGAAAAAGGAAATATCCTCAGATGAAATCTGGAAAGAAGCTTTCTGAGAAACAGCTTAGTGTTCTGTTAATTCATCTCACAGAGTACATCTGTATTTTGTGGATCTCTTTGCTAGCCTTATTTCTGTGGAATCTGAGAACAGATATTTCGGATCCCTTTGAAGACTATAGGGCCAAAGGAAATATCCTCCATTAACAAAGAGGAAGAAGTTTTCTGAGAAACTTCTTTGTGTTCTGTGAAATCTTCTCACAGAGTTAAAGCTTTCCCCTCAAGAAGCCTTTCGCTAAGACAGTTCTTGTGGAATTGGCAAAGTGATATTTGGAAGCCCATAGAGGGCTATGGTGAAAAAGGAAATATCCTCAGATGAAATCTGGAAAGAAGCTTTCTGAGAAACTGCTGAGTGTTCCGTTAATTCATCTCACAGAGTTACATCTGTATTTCGTGGATCTCTTTGCTAGCCTTATTTCTGTGGAATCTGAGAACAGATATTTCGGATCCCTTTGAAGACTATAGGGCCAAAGGAAATATCCTCCGATAAAAAAGAGAAAGAAGCTTTTTGAGAAACTTCTTTGTGTTCTGTGAAATCATCTCACAGAGTTACACCTTTCCCCTCAAGAAGCCTTTCGCTAAGACAGTTCTTGTGGAATTGGCAAAGTGATATTTGGAAGCCCATAGAGGGCTATGGTGAAAAAGGAAATATCCTCAGATGAAATCTGGAAAGAAGCTTTCTGAGAAACAGCTTAGAGTTCTGTTAATTCATCTCACAGTGTTACATCTGTATTTCGTGGATCTCTTTGCTAGCCTTATTTCTGTGGAATCTGAGAACAGATATTTCGGATCCCTTTGAAGACTATAGGGCCAAAGGAAATATCCTCCGATAACAAAGAGAAAGACGCTTTCTGAGAAATTTCTTTGTGTTCTGTGAAATCATCTCACAGAGTTACAGCTGTCCCCTCAAGAAGCCTTTCGCTAAGACAGTTCTTGTGGAATTGGCAAGCGATATTTGGAAGCCCATAGAGGGCTATGGTGAAAAAGGAAATATTCTCAGATGAAATCTGGAAAGAAGCTTTCTGAGAAACTGCTGAGTGTTCTGTTAATTCATCTCACAGAGTTACATCTGTATTTCGTGGATCTCTTTGCTAGCCTTATTTCTGTGGAATCTGAGAACAGATATTTCGGATCCCTTTGAAGACTATAGGGCCAAAGGAAATATCCTCCGATAAAAAAGAGAAAGAAGCTTTCTGAGAAACTTCTTTGTGTTCTGTGAAATCATCTCACAGAGTTACACCTTTCCCCTCAATAAGCCTTTCGCTAAGACAGTTCTTGTGGAATTGGCACCGTGATATTTGGAAGCCCATAGAGGGCTATTGTGAAAAAGGAAATATCCTCAGATGAAATCTGGAAAGAAGCTTTCTGAGAATCTGCTTAGTGTTCTGTTAATTCATCTCACAGAGTTACATCTGTATTTCGTGGATCTCTTTGCTAGCCTTATTTTTGTGGAATCTGACAAGAGATATTTCGGATCCCTTTGAAGACTACAGGGCCAAAGGAAATATCCTACGATTACGAAGAGAAAAAAGCTTTCTGAGAAACTTCTTTGTGTTCTGTGAAATCATCTCACAGAGTTACAGCTTTCCACTCAAGAGGCCTTTCGCTAAGACAGTTCTTGTGGAATTGGCAAAGTGATATTTGGAAGCCCATAGAGGGCTATGGTGAAAAAGGAAATATCCTCAGATGAAATCTGGAAAGAAGCTCTCTGAGAAACTGCGTAGTGTTTTGTTAATTCATCTCATAGAGTTACATCTGTATTTCGTGAATCTCTTTGCTAGACTTTTTTCTGTGGAATCTGAGAACAGATATTTCGGATCCTATTGAAGACTATAGGGCCAAAGGAAATATCCTCTGATAACAAAGAGAAAGAAGCTTTCTGAGAAACCTCTTTGTGTTCTGTGAAATCATCTCACAGAGTTACAGCTTTCCCCTCAAGAAGCCTTTCGCTAATACAGTTCTTGTGGTATTGGCAAAGCGGTATTTGGAAGCCCATAGAGGGCTATGGTGAAAAAGGAAATATCCTCAGATGAAATCTGGAAAGAAGCTTTCGAAGAACTGCTTAGTGTTCTGTTAATTCATCTCACAGATTTACATCTGTATTTCGTGGATCTCTTTTCTAGACTTATTCTGTGGAATCTGAGAACAGATATTTCGGATCCCTTTGAAGACTATAGGGCCAAAGGAAATATCCTCCGATAAAAAAGAGAAAGAAGCTTTCTGAGAAACTTCTTTGTGTTCTGTGAAATCATCTCACAGAGTTACACCTTTCCCCTCAAGAAGCCTTTCGCTAAGACAGTTCTTATGGAATTGGCAAAGTGATATTCGGAAGCCCCTAGAGGGCTATGGTGAAAAAGGAAATATCCTCAGATGAAATCTGGAAAGAAGCTTTCTGAGAATCTGCTTAGTGTTCTGTTCATTCATCTCACAGAGTTACATCTGTATTTCGTGGATCTCTTTGCTAGCCTTATTTTTGTGGAATCTGAAAACAGATATTTCGGATCCCATTGAAGACTACAGGGCCAAAGGAAATATCCTACGATTACAAAGAGAAAGAAGCTTTCTGAGAAACTTCTTTGTGTTCTGTGAAATCATCTCACAGAATTACAGCTTTCCCCTCAAGAAGTCTTTCGCTAAGACAGTTCTTGTGGAATTGGCAAAGTGATATTTGGAAGCCCATAGAGGGCTATGGTGAAAAAGGAAATATCCTCAGATGAAATCTGGAAAGAAGCTTTCTGAGAAACTGCTTAGTGCTCTGTTAATTCATCTCACAGAGTTACATCTGTATTTCGTGGATCTCTTTGCTAGCCTTATTTCTGTGGAATGTGAAAACAGATATTTCGGATCCCATTGAAGACTATAGGGCCAAAGGAAATATCCTCCGATAACAAAGAGAAAGAAGCTCTCTGAGAAACTTCTTTGTGTTCTGTGAAATCATCTCACAGAGTTACAGCTTTCCCCTCAAGAAGCCTTTCGCTAAGACAGTTCTTGTGGAATTGGCAAAGTGATATTTGGAAGCCCATAGAGGGCTATGGTGAAAAAGGAAATATCCTCAGATGAAATCTGGAAAGAAGCTCTGAGAAACAGCTTAGAGTTCTGTTAATTCATCTCACAGAGTACATCTGTATTTTGTGGATCTCTTTGCCTGCCTTATTTCTGTGGAATCTGAGAACAGATATTTCGGATCCCTTTGAAGACTATAGGGCCAAAGGAAATATCCTCCATTAACAAAGAGGAAGAAGTTTTCTGAGAAACTTCTTTGTGTTCTGTGAAATCTTCTCACGGAGTTAAAGCTTTCCCCTCAAGAAGCCTTTCGCTAAGACAGTTCTTGTGGAATTGGCAAAGTGATATTTGGAAGCCCATAGAGGGCTATGGTGAAAAAGGAAATATCCTCAGATGAAATCTGGAAAGAAGCTTTCTGAGAAACTGCTGAGTGTTCTGTTAATTCATCTCACAGAGTTACATCTGTATTTCGTGGATCTCTTTGCTAGCCTTATTTCTGTGGAATCTGAGAACAGATATTTCGGATCCCATTGAAGACTATAGGGCCAAAGGAAATATCCTTCGGTAACAAAGAGAAAGAAGCTTTCTGAGAAACTACTTTGTGTTCTGTGAAATCATCTCACAGAGTTACAGCTTTCCCCTCAAGAAGCCTTTCGCTAAGACAGTTCTTGTGGAATTGGCAAAGTGATATTTGGAAGCCCATAGAGGGCTATGGTGAAAAAGGAAATATCCTCAGATGAAATCTGGAAAGAAGCTTTCTGAGAAACTGCTGAGTGTTCTGTTAATTTATCTCACAGAGTTACATCTGTATTTCGTGGATCCCTTTGCTAGCCTTATTTCTGTGGAATCTGAGAGCAGATATTTCGGATCCCTTTGAAGACTCTAGGGCCAATGGAAGTATCCTCCAATAACAAAGAGAAAGAAGCTTTCTGAGAAACTTCTTTGTGTTCTGTGAAATCATCTCACAGAGTTACAGCTTTCCCCTCAAGAAGCCTTTCGCTAATACAGTTCTTGTGGTATTGGCAAAGCGGTATTTGGAAGCCCATAGAGGGCTATGGTGAAAAAGGAAATATCCTCAGATGAAATCTGGAAAGAAGCTTTCGAAGAACTGCTTAGTGTTCTGTTAATTCATCTCACAGATTTACATCTGTATTTCGTGGATCTCTTTTCTAGACTTATTCTGTGGAATCTGAGAACAGATATTTCGGATCCCTTTGAAGACTATAGGGCCAAAGGAAATATCCTCCGATAAAAAAGAGAAAGAAGCTTTCTGAGAAACTTCTTTGTGTTCTGTGAAATCATCTCACAGAGTTACACCTTTCCCCTCAAGAAGCCTTTCGCTAAGACAGTTCTTATGGAATTGGCAAAGTGATATTCGGAAGCCCCTAGAGGGCTATGGTGAAAAAGGAAATATCCTCAGATGAAATCTGGAAAGAAGCTTTCTGAGAATCTGCTTAGTGTTCTGTTCATTCATCTCACAGAGTTACATCTGTATTTCGTGGATCTCTTTGCTAGCCTTATTTTTGTGGAATCTGAAAACAGATATTTCGGATCCCATTGAAGACTACAGGGCCAAAGGAAATATCCTACGATTACAAAGAGAAAGAAGCTTTCTGAGAAACTTCTTTGTGTTCTGTGAAATCATCTCACAGAATTACAGCTTTCCCCTCAAGAAGTCTTTCGCTAAGACAGTTCTTGTGGAATTGGCAAAGTGATATTTGGAAGCCCATAGAGGGCTATGGTGAAAAAGGAAATATCCTCAGATGAAATCTGGAAAGAAGCTTTCTGAGAAACTGCTTAGTGCTCTGTTAATTCATCTCACAGAGTTACATCTGTATTTCGTGGATCTCTTTGCTAGCCTTATTTCTGTGGAATCTGAAAACAGATATTTCGGATCCCTTTGAAGACTCTAGGGCCAATGGAAGTATCCTCCAATAACAAAGAGAAAGAAGCTTTCTGAGAAACTTCTTTGTGTTCTGTGAAATCATCCCACAGAGTTACAGCTTTCCCCTCAAGAAGCCTGTCGCTAAGACAGTTCTTGTGGAATTGGCAACGTGATATTTGGAAGCCCATAAAGGGCTATGGTGAAAAAGGAAATATCCTCAGATGAAATCTGGAAAGAAGCTTTCTGAGAAACTGCTTAGTGTTCTGTTAATTCATCTTACAGAGTACATCTGTATTTTGTTGATCTCTTTGCCTGCCTTATTTCTGTGGAATCTGAGAACAGATATTTCGGATCCCTTTGAAGACTATAGGGCCAAAGGAAATATCCTCCATTAACAAAGAGAAAGAAGTTTTCTGAGAAACTTCTTTGTGTTCTGTGAAATCTTCTCACAGAGTTAAAGCTTTCCCCTCAAGAAGCCTTTCGCTAAGACAGTTCTTGTGGAATTGGCAAAGTGATATTTGGAAGCCCATAGAGGGCTATGGTGAAAAAGGAAATATCCTCAGATGAAATCTGGAAAGAAGCTTTCTGAGAAACTGCTGAGTGTTCTGTTAATTCATCTCACAGAGTTACATCTGTATTTCGTGGATCTCTTTGCTAGCCTTATTTCTGTGGAATCTGAGAACAGATATTTCGGATCCCATTGAAGACTATAGGGCCAAAGGAAATATCCTTCGGTAACAAAGAGAAAGAAGCTTTCTGAGAAACTACTTTGTGTTCTGTGAAATCATCTCACAGAGTTACAGCTTTCCCCTCAAGAAGCCTTTCGCTAAGACAGTTCTTGTGGAATTGGCAAAGTGATATTTGGAAGCCCATAGAGGGCTATGGTGAAAAAGGAAATATCCTCAGATGAAATCTGGAAAGAAGCTTTCTGAGAAACTGCTGAGTGTTCTGTTAATTCATCTCACAGAGTTACATCTGTATTTCGTGGATCTCTTTGCTAGCCTTATTTCTGTGGAATCTGAGAGCAGATATTTCGGATCCCTTTGAAGACTCTAGGGCCAAAGGAAGTATCCTCCAATAACAAAGAGAAAGAAGCTTTCTGAGAAACTTCTTTGTGTTCTGTGAAATCATCTCACAGAGTTACAGCTTTCCCCTCAAGAAGCCTGTCGCTAAGACAGTTCTTGTGGAATTGGCAACGTGATATTTGGAAGCCCATAAAGGGCTATGGTGAAAAAGGAAATATCCTCAGATGAAATCTGGAAAGAAGCTTTCTGAGAAACAGCTTAGTGTTCTGTTAATTCATCTCACAGAGTACATCTGTATTTTCTGGATCTCTTTGCTAGCCTTATTTCTGTGGAATCTGAGAACAGATATTTCGGATCCCTTTGAAGACTATAGGGCCAAAGGAAATATCCTCCATTAACAAAGAGGAAGAAGTTTTCTGAGAAACTTCTTTGTGTTCTGTGAAATCTTCTCACAGAGTTAAAGCTTTCCCCTGAAGAAGCCTTTCGCTAAGACAGTTCTTGTGGAATTGGCAAAGTGATATTTGGAAGCCCATAGAGGGCTATGGTGAAAAAGGAAATATCCTCAGATGAAATCTGGAAAGAAGCTTTCTGAGAAACTGCTGAGTGTTCTGTTAATTCATCTCACAGAGTTACATCTGTATTTCGTGGATCTCTTTGCTAGCCTTATTTCTGTGGAATCTGAGAACAGATATTTCGGATCCCATTGAAGACTATAGGGCCAAAGGAAATATCCTTCGGTAACAAAGAGAAAGAAGCTTTCTGAGAAACTACTTTGTGTTCTGTGAAATCATCTCACAGAGTTACAGCTTTCCCCTCAAGAAGCCTTTCGCTAAGACAGTTCTTGTGGAATTGGCAAAGTGATATTTGGAAGCCCATAGAGGGCTATGGTGAAAAAGGAAATATCCTCCGATGAAATCTGGAAAGAAGCTTTCTGAGAAACTGCTGAGTGTTCTGTTAATTCATTTCACAGAGTTACATCTGTATTTCGTGGATCTCTTTGCTAGCCTTATTTCTGTGGAATCTGAGAGCAGATATTTCGGATCCCTTTGAAGACTCTAGGGCCAATGGAAGTATCCTCCAATAACAAAGAGAAAGAAGCTTTCTGAGAAACTTCTTTGTGTTCTGTGAAATCATCCCACAGAGTTACAGCTTTCCCCTCAAGAAGCCTGTCGCTAAGACAGTTCTTGTGGAATTGGCAACGTGATATTTGGAAGCCCATAAAGGGCTATGGTGAAAAAGGAAATATCCTCAGATGAAATCTGGAAAGAAGCTTTCTGAGAAACTGCTTAGTGTTCTGTTAATTCATCTTACAGAGTACATCTGTATTTTGTTGATCTCTTTGCCTGCCTTATTTCTGTGGAATCTGAGAACAGATATTTCGGATCCCTTTGAAGACTATAGGGCCAAAGGAAATATCCTCCATTAACAAAGAGAAAGAAGTTTTCTGAGAAACTTCTTTGTGTTCTGTGAAATCTTCTCACAGAGTTAAAGCTTTCCCCTCAAGAAGCCTTTCGCTAAGACAGTTCTTGTGGAATTGGCAAAGTGATATTTGGAAGCCCATAGAGGGCTATGGTGAAAAAGGAAATATCCTCAGATGAAATCTGGAAAGAAGCTTTCTGAGAAACTGCTGAGTGTTCTGTTAATTCATCTCACAGAGTTACATCTGTATTTCGTGGATCTCTTTGCTAGCCTTATTTCTGTGGAATCTGAGAACAGATATTTCGGATCCCATTGAAGACTATAGGGCCAAAGGAAATATCCTTCGGTAACAAAGAGAAAGAAGCTTTCTGAGAAACTACTTTGTGTTCTGTGAAATCATCTCACAGAGTTACAGCTTTCCCCTCAAGAAGCCTTTCGCTAAGACAGTTCTTGTGGAATTGGCAAAGTGATATTTGGAAGCCCATAGAGGGCTATGGTGAAAAAGGAAATATCCTCAGATGAAATCTGGAAAGAAGCTTTCTGAGAAACTGCTGAGTGTTCTGTTAATTCATCTCACAGAGTTACATCTGTATTTCGTGGATCTCTTTGCTAGCCTTATTTCTGTGGAATCTGAGAGCAGATATTTCGGATCCCTTTGAAGACTCTAGGGCCAAAGGAAGTATCCTCCAATAACAAAGAGAAAGAAGCTTTCTGAGAAACTTCTTTGTGTTCTGTGAAATCATCTCACAGAGTTACAGCTTTCCCCTCAAGAAGCCTGTCGCTAAGACAGTTCTTGTGGAATTGGCAACGTGATATTTGGAAGCCCATAAAGGGCTATGGTGAAAAAGGAAATATCCTCAGATGAAATCTGGAAAGAAGCTTTCTGAGAAACAGCTTAGTGTTCTGTTAATTCATCTCACAGAGTACATCTGTATTTTGTGGATCTCTTTGCTAGCCTTATTTCTGTGGAATCTGAGAACAGATATTTCGGATCCCTTTGAAGACTATAGGGCCAAAGGAAATATCCTCCATTAACAAAGAGGAAGAAGTTTTCTGAGAAACTTCTTTGTGTTCTGTGAAATCTTCTCACAGAGTTAAAGCTTTCCCCTCAAGAAGCCTTTCGCTAAGACAGTTCTTGTGGAATTGGCAAAGTGATATTTGGAAGCCCATAGAGGGCTATGGTGAAAAAGGAAATATCCTCAGATGAAATCTGGAAAGAAGCTTTCTGAGAAACTGCTGAGTGTTCTGTTAATTCATCTCACAGAGTTACATCTGTATTTCGTGGATCTCTTTGCTAGCCTTATTTCTGTGGAATCTGAGAACAGATATTTCGGATCCCATTGAAGACTATAGGGCCAAAGGAAATATCCTTCGGTAACAAAGAGAAAGAAGCTTTCTGAGAAACTACTTTGTGTTCTGTGAAATCATCTCACAGAGTTGCAGCTTTCCCCTCAAGAAGCCTTTCGCTAAGACAGTTCTTGTGGAATTGGCAAAGTGATATTTGGAAGCCCATAGAGGGCTATGGTGAAAAAGGAAATATCCTCAGATGAAATCTGGAAAGAAGCTTTCTGAGAAACTGCTGAGTGTTCTGTTAATTCATCTCACAGAGTTACATCTGTATTTCGTGGATCTCTTTGCTAGCCTTATTTCTGTGGAATCTGAGAGCAGATATTTCGGATCCCTTTGAAGACTCTAGGGCCAAAGGAAGTATCCTCCAATAACAAAGAGAAAGAAGCTTTCTGAGAAACTTCTTTGTGTTCTGTGAAATCATCTCACAGAGTTACAGCTTTCCCCTCAAGAAGCCTGTCGCTAAGACAGTTCTTGTGGAATTGGCAACGTGATATTTGGAAGCCCATAAAGGGCTATGGTGAAAAAGGAAATATCCTCAGATGAAATCTGGAAAGAAGCTTTCTGAGAAACAGCTTAGTGTTCTGTTAATTCATCTCACAGAGTACATCTGTATTTTGTGGATCTCTTTGCTAGCCTTATTTCTGTGGAATCTGAGAACAGATATTTCGGATCCCTTTGAAGACTATAGGGCCAAAGGAAATATCCTCCATTAACAAAGAGGAAGAAGTTTTCTGAGAAACTTCTTTGTGTTCTGTGAAATCTTCTCACAGAGTTAAAGCTTTCCCCTGAAGAAGCCTTTCGCTAAGACAGTTCTTGTGGAATTGGCAAAGTGATATTTGGAAGCCCATAGAGGGCTATGGTGAAAAAGGAAATATCCTCAGATGAAATCTGGAAAGAAGCTTTCTGAGAAACTGCTGAGTGTTCTGTTAATTCATCTCACAGAGTTACATCTGTATTTCGTGGATCTCTTTGCTAGCCTTATTTCTGTGGAATCTGAGAACAGATATTTCGGATCCCATTGAAGACTATAGGGCCAAAGGAAATATCCTTCGGTAACAAAGAGAAAGAAGCTTTCTGAGAAACTACTTTGTGTTCTGTGAAATCATCTCACAGAGTTACAGCTTTCCCCTCAAGAAGCCTTTCGCTAAGACAGTTCTTGTGGAATTGGCAAAGTGATATTTGGAAGCCCATAGAGGGCTATGGTGAAAAAGGAAATATCCTCAGATGAAATCTGGAAAGAAGCTTTCTGAGAAACTGCTGAGTGTTCTGTTAATTCATTTCACAGAGTTACATCTGTATTTCGTGGATCTCTTTGCTAGCCTTATTTCTGTGGAATCTGAGAGCAGATATTTCGGATCCCTTTGAAGACTCTAGGGCCAATGGAAGTATCCTCCAATAACAAAGAGAAAGAAGCTTTCTGAGAAACTTCTTTGTGTTCTGTGAAATCATCCCACAGAGTTACAGCTTTCCCCTCAAGAAGCCTGTCGCTAAGACAGTTCTTGTGGAATTGGCAACGTGATATTTGGAAGCCCATAAAGGGCTATGGTGAAAAAGGAAATATCCTCAGATGAAATCTGGAAAGAAGCTTTCTGAGAAACTGCTTAGTGTTCTGTTAATTCATCTTACAGAGTACATCTGTATTTTGTTGATCTCTTTGCCTGCCTTATTTCTGTGGAATCTGAGAACAGATATTTCGGATCCCTTTGAAGACTATAGGGCCAAAGGAAATATCCTCCATTAACAAAGAGAAAGAAGTTTTCTGAGAAACTTCTTTGTGTTCTGTGAAATCTTCTCACAGAGTTAAAGCTTTCCCCTCAAGAAGCCTTTCGCTAAGACAGTTCTTGTGGAATTGGCAAAGTGATATTTGGAAGCCCATAGAGGGCTATGGTGAAAAAGGAAATATCCTCAGATGAAATCTGGAAAGAAGCTTTCTGAGAAACTGCTGAGTGTTCTGTTAATTCAGCTCACAGAGTTACATCTGTATTTCGTGGATCTCTTTGCTAGCCTTATTTCTGTGGAATCTGAGAACAGATATTTCGGATCCCATTGAAGACTATAGGGCCAAAGGAAATATCCTTCGGTAACAAAGAGAAAGAAGCTTTCTGAGAAACTACTTTGTGTTCTGTGAAATCATCTCACAGAGTTACAGCTTTCCCCTCAAGAAGCCTTTCGCTAAGACAGTTCTTGTGGAATTGGCAAAGTGATATTTGGAAGCCCATAGAGGGCTATGGTGAAAAAGGAAATATCCTCAGATGAAATCTGGAAAGAAGCTTTCTGAGAAACTGCTGAGTGTTCTGTTAATTCATCTCACAGAGTTACATCTGTATTTCGTGGATCTCTTTGCTAGCCTTATTTCTGTGGAATCTGAGAGCAGATATTTCGGATCCCTTTGAAGACTCTAGGGCCAAAGGAAGTATCCTCCAATAACAAAGAGAAAGAAGCTTTCTGAGAAACTTCTTTGTGTTCTGTGAAATCATCTCACAGAGTTACAGCTTTCCCCTCAAGAAGCCTGTCGCTAAGACAGTTCTTGTGGAATTGGCAACGTGATATTTGGAAGCCCATAAAGGGCTATGGTGAAAAAGGAAATATCCTCAGATGAAATCTGGAAAGAAGCTTTCTGAGAAACAGCTTAGTGTTCTGTTAATTCATCTCACAGAGTACATCTGTATTTTGTGGATCTCTTTGCTAGCCTTATTTCTGTGGAATCTGAGAACAGCTATTTCGGATCCCTTTGAAGACTATAGGGCCAAAGGAAATATCCTCCATTAACAAAGAGGAAGAAGTTTTCTGAGAAACTTCTTTGTGTTCTGTGAAATCTTCTCACAGAGTTAAAGCTTTCCCCTCAAGAAGCCTTTCGCTAAGACAGTTCTTGTGGAATTGGCAAAGTGATATTTGGAAGCCCATAGAGGGCTATGGTGAAAAAGGAAATATCCTCAGATGAAATCTGGAAAGAAGCTTTCTGAGAAACTGCTGAGTGTTCTGTTAATTCATCTCACAGAGTTACATCTGTATTTCGTGGATCTCTTTGCTAGCCTTATTTCTGTGGAATCTGAGAACAGATATTTCGGATCCCATTGAAGACTATAGGGCCAAAGGAAATATCCTTCGGTAACAAAGAGAAAGAAGCTTTCTGAGAAACTACTTTGTGTTCTGTGAAATCATCTCACAGATTTGCAGCTTTCCCCTCAAGAAGCCTTTCGCTAAGACAGTTCTTGTGGAATTGGCAAACTGATATTTGGAAGCCCATAGAGGGCTATGGTGAAAAAGGAAATATCCTCAGATGAAATCTGGAAAGAAGCTTTCTGAGAAACTGCTGAGTGTTCTGTTAATTCATCTCACAGAGTTACATCTGTATTTCGTGGATCTCTTTGCTAGCCTTATTTCTGTGGAATCTGAGAGCAGATATTTCGGATCCCTTTGAAGACTCTAGGGCCAAAGGAAGTATCCTCCAATAACAAAGAGAAAGAAGCTTTCTGAGAAACTTCTTTGTGTTCTGTGAAATCATCCCACAGAGTTACAGCTTTCCCCTCAAGAAGCCTGTCGCTAAGACAGTTCTTGTGGAATTGGCAACGTGATATTTGGAAGCCCATAAAGGGCTATGGTGAAAAAGGAAATATCCTCAGATGAAATCTGGAAAGAAGCTTTCTGAGAAACTGCTTAGTGTTCTGTTAATTCATCTTACAGAGTACATCTGTATTTTGTTGATCTCTTTGCCTGCCTTATTTCTGTGGAATCTGAGAACAGATATTTCGGATCCCTTTGAAGACTATGGGGCCAAAGGAAATATCCTCCATTAACAAAGAGAAAGAAGTTTTCTGAGAAACTTCTTTGTGTTCTGTGAAATCTTCTCACAGAGTTAAAGCTTTCCCCTCAAGAAGCCTTTCGCTAAGACAGTTCTTGTGGAATTGGCAAAGTGATATTTGGAAGCCCATAGAGGGCTATGGTGAAAAAGGAAATATCCTCAGATGAATTCTGGAAAGAAGCTTTCTGAGAAACAGCTTAGAGTTCTGTTAATTCATCTCACAGAGTTACATCTGTATTTCGTGGATCTCTTTGCTAGCCTTATTTCTGTGGAATCTGAGAACAGATATTTCGGATCCCTTTGAAGACTATAGGGCCAAAGGAAATATCCTCCGATAACAAAGAGAAAGAAGCTTTCTGAGAAATTTCTTTGTGTTCTGTGAAATCATCTCACAGAGTTACAGCTGTCCCCTCAAGAAGCCTTTCGCTAAGACAGTTCTTGTGGAATTGGCAAGCGATATTTGGAAGCCCATAGAGGGCTATGGTGAAAAAGGAAATATCCTCAGATGAAATCTGGAAAGAAGCTTTCTGAGAAACTGCTGAGTGTTCTGTTAATTCATCTCACAGAGTTACATCTGTATTTCGTGGATCTCTTTGCTAGCCTTATTTCTGTGGAATCTGAGAACAGATATTTCGGATCCCATTGAATACTATAGGGCCAAAGGAAATATCCTTCGGTAACAAAGAGAAAGAAGCTTTCTGAGAAACTACTTTGTGTTCTGTGAAATCATCTCACAGAGTTACAGCTTTCCCCTCAAGAAGCCTTTCGCTAGGACAGTTCTTGTGGAATTGGCAAAGTGATATTTGGAAGCCCATAGAGGGCTATGGTGAAAAAGGAAATATCCTCAGATGAAATCTGGAAAGAAGCTTTCTGAGAAACTGCTGAGTGTTCTGTTAATTCATCTCACAGAGTTACATCTGTATTTCGTGGATCTCTTTGCTAGCCTTATTTCTGTGGAATCTGAGAGCAGATATTTCGGATCCCTTTGAAGACTCTAGGGCCAAAGGAAGTATCCTCCAATAACAAAGAGAAAGAAGCTTTCTGAGAAACTTCTTTGTGTTCTGTGAAATCATCTCACAGAGTTACAGCTTTCCCCTCAAGAAGCCTGTCGCTAAGACAGTTCTTGTGGAATTGGCAACGTGATATTTGGAAGCCCATAAAGGGCTATGGTGAAAAAGGAAATATCCTCAGATGAAATCTGGAAAGAAGCTTTCTGAGAAACAGCTTAGTGTTCTGTTAATTCATCTCACAGAGTACATCTGTATTTTGTGGATCTCTTTGCTAGCCTTATTTCTGTGGAATCTGAGAACAGATATTTCGGATCCCTTTGAAGACTATAGGGCCAAAGGAAATATCCTCCATTAACAAAGAGGAAGAAGTTTTCTGAGAAACTTCTTTGTGTTCTGTGAAATCTTCTCACAGAGTTAAAGCTTTCCCCTCAAGAAGCCTTTCGCTAAGACAGTTCTTGTGGAATTGGCAAAGTGATATTTGGAAGCCCATAGAGGGCTATGGTGAAAAAGGAAATATCCTCAGATGAAATCTGGAAAGAAGCTTTCTGAGAAACTGCTGAGTGTTCTGTTAATTCATCTCACAGAGTTACATCTGTATTTCGTGGATCTCTTTGCTAGCCTTATTTCTGTGGAATCTGAGAACAGATATTTCGGATCCCATTGAAGACTATAGGGCCAAAGGAAATATCCTTCGGTAACAAAGAGAAAGAAGCTTTCTGAGAAACTACTTTGTGTTCTGTGAAATCATCTCACAGAGTTACAGCTTTCCCCTCAAGAAGCCTTTCGCTAAGACAGTTCTTGTGGAATTGGCAAAGTGATATTTGGAAGCCCATAGAGGGCTATGGTGAAAAAGGAAATATCCTCAGATGAAATCTGGAAAGAAGCTTTCTGAGAAACTGCTGAGTGTTCTGTTAATTCATCTCACAGAGTTACATCTGTATTTCGTGGATCTCTTTGCTAGCCTTATTTCTGTGGAATCTGAGAGCAGATATTTCGGATCCCTTTGAAGACTCTAGGGCCAAAGGAAGTATCCTCCAATAACAAAGAGAAAGAAGCTTTCTGAGAAACTTCTTTGTGTTCTGTGAAATCATCCCACAGAGTTACAGCTTTCCCCTCAAGAAGCCTGTCGCTAAGACAGTTCTTGTGGAATTGGCAACGTGATATTTGGAAGCCCATAAAGGGCTATGGTGAAAAAGGAAATATGCTCAGATGAAATCTGGAAAGAAGCTTTCTGAGAAACTGCTTAGTGTTCTGTTAATTCATCTTACAGAGTACATCTGTATTTTGTTGATCTCTTTGCCTGCCTTTTTTCTGTGGAATCTGAGAACAGATATTTCGGATCCCTTTGAAGACTATAGGGCCAAAGGAAATATCCTCCATTAACAAAGAGAAAGAAGTTTTCTGAGAAACTTCTTTGTGTTCTGTGAAATCTTCTCACAGAGTTAAAGCTTTCCCCTCAAGAAGCCTTTCG
This sequence comes from Macaca nemestrina, assembly GCF_043159975.1. NCBI lineage: Eukaryota > Metazoa > Chordata > Mammalia > Primates > Cercopithecidae > Macaca > Macaca nemestrina. The sequence goes on from NC_092144.1 coordinate 30,894,549, forward strand.
CTAAGACAGTTCTTGTGGAATTGGCAAAGTGATATTTGGAAGCCCATAGAGGGCTATGGTGAAAAAGGAAATATCCTCAGATGAAATCTGGAAAGAAGCTTTCTGAGAAACTGCTGAGTGTTCTGTTAATTCATCTCACAGAGTTACATCTGTATTTCGTGGATCTCTTTGCTAGCCTTATTTCTGTGGAATCTGAGAACAGATATTTCGGATCCCTTTGAAGACTATAGGGCCAAAGGAAATATCCTCCGATAAAAAAGAGAAAGAAGCTTTTTGAGAAACTTCTTTGTGTTCTGTGAAATCATCTCACAGCGTTACACCTTTCCCCTCAAGAAGCCTTTCGCTAAGACAGTTCTTGTGGAATTGGCAAAGTGATATTTGGAAGCCCATAGAGGGCTATGGTGAAAAAGGAAATATCCTCAGATGAATTCTGGAAAGAAGCTTTCTGAGAAACAGCTTAGAGTTCTGTTAATTCATCTCACAGAGTTACATCTGTATTTCGTGGATCTCTTTGCTAGCCTTATTTCTGTGGAATCTGAGAACAGATATTTCGGATCCCTTTGAAGACTATAGGGCCAAAGGAAATATCCTCCGATAACAAAGAGAAAGAAGCTTTCTGAGAAATTTCTTTGTGTTCTGTGAAATCATCTCACAGAGTTACAGCTGTCCCCTCAAGAAGCCTTTCGCTAAGACAGTTCTTGTGGAATTGGCAAGCGATATTTGGAAGCCCATAGAGGGCTATGGTGAAAAAGGAAATATCCTCAGATGAAATCTGGAAAGAAGCTTTCTGAGAAACTGCTGAGTGTTCTGTTAATTCATCTCACAGAGTTACATCTGTATTTCGTGGATCTCTTTGCTAGCCTTATTTCTGTGGAATCTGAGAACAGATATTTCGGATCCCTTTGAAGACTATAGGGCCAAAGGAAATATCCTTCGGTAACAAAGAGAAAGAAGCTTTCTGAGAAACTACTTTGTGTTCTGTGAAATCATCTCACAGAGTTACAGCTTTCCCCTCAAGAAGCCTTTCGCTAAGACAGTTCTTGTGGAATTGGCAAAGTGATATTTGGAAGCCCATAGAGGGCTATGGTGAAAAAGGAAATATCCTCAGATGAAATCTGGAAAGAAGCTTTCTGAGAAACTGCTGAGTGTTCTGTTAATTCATCTCACAGAGTTACATCTGTATTTCGTGGATCTCTTTGCTAGCCTTATTTCTGTGGAATCTGAGAGCAGATATTTCGGATCCCTTTGAAGACTCTAGGGCCAAAGGAAGTATCCTCCAATAACAAAGAGAAAGAAGCTTTCTGAGAAACTTCTTTGTGTTCTGTGAAATCATCCCACAGAGTTACAGCTTTCCCCTCAAGAAGCCTGTCGCTAAGACAGTTCTTGTGGAATTGGCAACGTGATATTTGGAAGCCCATAAAGGGCTATGGTGAAAAAGGAAATATCCTCAGATGAAATCTGGAAAGAAGCTTTCTGAGAAACAGCTTAGTGTTCTGTTAATTCATCTCACAGAGTACATCTGTATTTTGTGGATCTCTTTGCTAGCCTTATTTCTGTGGAATCTGAGAACAGATATTTCGGATCCCTTTGAAAACTATAGGGCCAAAGGAAATATCCTCCATTAACAAAGAGAAAGAAGTTTTCTGAGAAACTTCTTTGTGTTCAGTGAAATCTTCTCACAGAGTTACAGCTTTCCCCTCAAGAAGCCTTTCGCTAAGACAGTTCTTGTGGAATTGGCAAAGTGATATTTGGAAGCCCATAGAGGGCTATGGTGAAAAAGGAAATATCCTCAGATGAAATCTGGAAAGAAGCTTTCTGAGAAACTGCTGAGTGTTCTGTTAATTCATCTCACAGAGTTACATCTGTATTTCGTGGATCTCTTTGCTAGCCTTATTTCTGTGGAATCTGAGAGCAGATATTTCGGATCCCTTTGAAGACTCTAGGGCCAAAGGAAGTATCCTCCAATAACAAAGAGAAAGAAGCTTTCTGAGAAACTTCTTTGTGTTCTGTGAAATCATCCCACAGAGTTACAGCTTTCCCCTCAAGAAGCCTGTCGCTAAGACAGTTCTTGTGGAATTGGCAACGTGATATTTGGAAGCCCATAAAGGGCTATGGTGAAAAAGGAAATATCCTCAGATGAAATCTGGAAAGAAGCTTTCTGAGAAACAGCTTAGTGTTCTGTTAATTCATCTCACAGAGTACATCTGTATTTTGTGGATCTCTTTGCTAGCCTTATTTCTGTGGAATCTGAGAACAGATATTTCGGATCCCTTTGAAAACTATAGGGCCAAAGGAAATATCCTCCATTAACAAAGAGAAAGAAGTTTTCTGAGAAACTTCTTTGTGTTCAGTGAAATCTTCTCACAGAGTTACAGCTTTCCCCTCAAGAAGCCTTTCGCTAAGACAGTTCTTGTGGAATTGGCAAAGTGATATTTGGAAGCCCATAGAGGGCTATGGTGAAAAAGGAAATATCCTCAGATGAAATCTGGAAAGAAGCTTTCTAAGAAACTGCTTAGTGTTCTGTTAATTCATCTCACAGAGTTACATCTGTATTTCGTGGATCTCTTTGCTAGCCTTATTTCTGTGGAATCTGAGAACAGATATTTCGGATCCCATTGAAGATTATAGGGCCAAAGGAAATATCCTTCGTAACAAAGAGAAAGAAGGTTTCTGAGAAACTACTTTGTGTTCTGTGAAATCATCTCACAGAGTTACAGCTTTCCCCTCAAGAAGCCTTTCGCTAAGACAGTTCTTGTGGAATTGGCAAAGTGATATTTGGAAGCCCATAGAGGGCTATGGTGAAAAAGGAAATATCCTCAGATGAAATCTGGAAAGAAGCTTTCTGAGAAACTGCTGAGTGTTCTGTTAATTCATCTCACAGAGTTACATCTGTATTTCGTGGATCTCTTTGCTAGCCTTATTTCTGTGGAATCTGAGAGCAGATATTTCGGATCCCTTTGAAGACTCTAGGGCCAAAGGAAGTATCCTCCAATAACAAAGAGAAAGAAGCTTTCTGAGAAACTTCTTTGTGTTCTGTGAAATCATCTCACAGAGTTACAGCTTTCCCCTCAAGAAGCCTTTCGCTAAGACAGTTCTTGTGGAATTGGCAAAGTGATATTTGGAAGCCCATAGAGGGCTATGGTGAAAAAGGAAATATCCTGAGATGAAATCTGGAAAGAAGCTTTCTGAGAAACTGCTTAGTGTTCTGTTAATTCATCTCACAGAGTTACATCTGTATTTCGTGGATCTCTTTGCTAGCCTTATTTCTGTGGAATCTGAGAACAGATATTTCGGATCCCATTGAAGACTATAGGGCCAAAGGAAATATCCTCCGATAACAAAAAGAAAGAAGCTGTCTGAGAAACTTCTTTGTGTTCTGTTAAATCATCTCACAGAGTTACAGCTGTCCCCTCAAGAAGCCTTTCGCTAAGACAGTTCTTGTGGAATTGGCAAGCGATATTTGGAAGCCCTTAGAGGGCTATGGTGAAAAAGGGAATATCCTCAGATGAAATCTGGAAAGAAGCTTTCTGAGAAACTGCTTAGTGTTCTGTTAATTCAACTCACAGAGTTACATCTGTATTTCGTGGATCTCTTTGCTAGCCTTATTTCTGTGGAATCTGAGAACAGATATTTCGGATCCCTTTGAAGACTATAGGGCCAAAGGAAATATCCAACGATAAAAAAGAGAAAGAAGCTTTTTGAGAAACTTCTTTGTGTTCTGTGAAATCATCTCACAGCGTTACACCTTTCCCCTCAAGAGGCCTTTCGCTAAGACAGTTCTTGTGGAATTGGCAAAGTGATATTTGGAAGCCCATAGAGGGGTATGGTGAAAAAGGAAATATCCTCAGATGAAATCTGGAAAGAAGCTTTCTGAGAAACTGCTGAGTGTTCTGTTAATTCATCTCACAGAGTTACATCTGTATTTCGTGGATCTCTTTGCTAGCCTTATTTCTGTGGAATCTGAGAGCAGATATTTCGGATCCCTTTGAAGACTCTAGGGCCAAAGGAAGTATCCTCCAATAACAAAGAGAAAGAAGCTTTCTGAGAAACTTCTTTGTGTTCTGTTAAATCATCTCACAGAGTTACAGCTGTCCCCTCAAGAAGCCTTTCGCTAAGACAGTTCTTGTGGAATTGGCAAGCGATATTTGGAAGCCCATAGAGGGCTATGGTGAAAAAGGGAATATCCTCAGATGAAATCTGGAAAGAAGCTTTCTCAGAAACTGCTTAGTGTTCTGTTAATTCATCTCACAGAGTTACATCTGTATTTCGTGGATCTCTTTGCTAGCCTTATTTCTGTGGAATCTGAGAACAGATATTTCGGATCCCTTTGAAGACTATAGGGCCAAAGGAAATATCCTCCGATAAAAAAGAGAAAGAAGCTTTTTGAGAAACTTCTTTGTGTTCTGTGAAATCATCTCACAGCGTTACACCTTTCCCCTCAAGAAGCCTTTCGCTAAGACAGTTCTTGTGGAATTTGCAAAGTGATATTTGGAAGCCCATAGAGGGCTATGGTGAAAAAGGAAATATCCTCAGATGAAATCTGGAAAGAAGCTTTCTGAGAAACAGCTTAGAGTTCTGTTAATTCATCTCACAGAGTTACATCTGTATTTCGTGGATCTCTTTGCTAGCCTTATTTCTGTGGAATCTGAGAACAGATATTTCGGATCCCTTTGAAGACTATAGGGCCAAAGGAAATATCCTCCGATAACAAAGAGAAAGAAGCTTTCTGAGAAATTTCTTTGTGTTCTGTGAAATCATCTCACAGAGTTACAGCTGTCCCCTCAAGAAGCCTTTCGCTAAGACAGTTCTTGTGGAATTGGCAAGCGATATTTGGAAGCCCATAGAGGGCTATGGTGAAAAAGGAAATATCCTCAGATGAAATCTGGAAAGAAGCTTTCTGAGAATCTGCTTAGTGTTCTGTTAATTCATCTCACAGAGTTACATCTGTATTTCGTGGATCTCTTTGCTAGCCTTATTTTTGTGGAATCTGACAAGAGATATTTCGGATCCCTTTGAAGACTACAGGGCCAAAGGAAATATCCTACGATTACGAAGAGAAAAAAGCTTTCTGAGAAACTTCTTTGTGTTCTGTGAAATCATCTCACAGAGTTACAGCTTTCCCCTCAAGAGGCCTTTCGCTAAGACAGTTCTTGTGGAATTGGCAAAGTGATATTTGGAAGCCCATAGAGGGCTATGGTGAAAAAGGAAATATCCTCAGATGAAATCTGGAAAGAAGCTCTCTGAGAAACTGCTTAGCGTTTTGTTAATTCATCTCATAGAGTTACATCTGTATTTCGTGGATCTCTTTGCTAGACTTTTTTCTGTGGAATCTGAGAACAGATATTTCGGATCCTATTGAAGACTATAGGGCCAAAGGAAATATCCTCTGATAACAAAGAGAAAGAAGCTTTCTGAGAAACTTCTTTGTGTTCTTTGAAATCATCTCACAGAGTTACAGCTTTCCCCTCAAGAAGCCTTTCGCTAATACAGTTCTTGTGGTATTGGCAAAGCGGTATTTGGAAGCCCATAGAGGGCTATGGTGAAAAAGGAAATATCCTCAGATGAAATCTGGAAAGAAGCTTTCTGAGAAACTGCTTAGTGTTCTGTTAATTCATCTCACAGAGTTACATCTGTATTTCGTGGATCTCTTTGCTAGACTTATTCTGTGGAATCTGAGAACAGATATTTCGGATCCCTTTGAAGACTATAGGTCCAAAGGAAATATCCTCCATTAACAAAGAGAAAGAAGTTTTCTGAGAAACTTCTTTGTGTTCTGTGAAATCTTCTCACAGAGTTAAAGCTTTCCCCTCAAGAAGCCTTTCGTTAAGACAGTTCTTGTGGAATTGGCAAAGTGATATTTGGAAGCCCATAGAGGGCTATGGTGAAAAAGGAAATATCCTCAGATGAAATCTGGAAAGAAGCTTTCTGAGAAACTGCTGAGTGTTCTGTTAATTCATCTCACAGAGTTACATCTGTATTTCGTGGATCTCTTTGCTAGCCTTATTTCTGTGGAATCTGAGAACAGATATTTCGGATCCCATTGAAGACTATAGGGCCAAAGGAAATATCCTTCGGTAACAAAGAGAAAGAAGCTTTCTGAAAAACTACTTTGTGTTCTGTGAAATCATCTCACAGAGTTACAGCTTTCCCCTCAAGAAGCCTTTCGCTAAGACAGTTCTTGTGGAATTGGCAAAGTGATATTTGGAAGCCCATAGAGGGCTATGGTGAAAAAGGAAATATCCTCAGATGAAATCTGGAAAGAAGCTTTCTGAGAAACTGCTGAGTGTTCTGTTAATTCATCTCACAGAGTTACATCTGTATTTCGTGGATCTCTTTGCTAGCCTTATTTCTGTGGAATCTGAGAGCAGATATTTCGGATCCCTTTGAAGACTCTAAGGCCAAAGGAAGTATCCTCCAATAACAAAGAGAAAGAAGCTTTCTGAGAAACTTCTTTGTGTTCTGTGAAATCATCTCACAGAGTTACAGCTTTCCCCTCAAGAAGCCTGTCGCTAAGACAGTTCTTGTGGAATTGGCAACGTGATATTTGGAAGCCCATAAAGGGCTATGGTGAAAAAGGAAATATCCTCAGATGAAATCTGGAAAGAAGCTTTCTGAGAAACAGCTTAGTGTTCTGTTAATTCATCTCACAGAGTACATCTGTATTTTGTGGATCTCTTTGCTAGCCTTATTTCTGTGGAATCTGAGAACAGATATTTCGGATCCCTTTGAAGACTATAGGGCCAAAGGAAATATCCTCCATTAACAAAGAGGAAGAAGTTTTCTGAGAGACTTCTTTGTGTTCTGTGAAATCTTCTCACAGAGTTAAAGCTTTCCCCTCAAGAAGCCTTTCGCTAAGACAGTTCTTGTGGAATTGGCAAAGTGATATTTGGAAGCCCATATAGGGCTATGGTGAAAAAGGAAATATCCTCAGATGAAATCTGGAAAGAAGCTTTCTGAGAAACTGCTGAGTGTTCTGTTAATTCATCTCACAGAATTACATCTGTATTTCGTGATTCTCTTTGCTAGCCTTATTTCTGTGGAATCTGAGAACAGATATTTCGGATCCCATTGAAGACTATAGGGCCAAAGGAAATATCCTTCGGTAACAAAGAGAAAGAAGCTTTCTGAGAAACTACTTTGTGTTCTGTGAAATCATCTCACAGAGTTACAGCTTTCCCCTCAAGAAGCCTTTCGCTAAGACAGTTCTTGTGGAATTGGCAAAGTGATATTTGGAAGCCCATAGAGGGCTATGGTGAAAAAGGAAATATCCTCAGATGAAATCTGGAAAGAAGCTTTCTGAGAAACTGCTGAGTGTTCTGTTAATTCATCTCACAGAGTTACATCTGTATTTCGTGGATCTCTTTGCTAGCCTTATTTCTGTGGAATCTGAGAGCAGATATTTCGGATCCCTTTGAAGACTCTATGGCCAAAGGAAGTATCCTCCAATAACAAAGAGAAAGAAGCTTTCTGAGAAACTTCTTTGTGTTCTGTGAAATCATCCCACAGAGTTACAGCTTTCCTCTCAAGAAGCCTGTCGCTAAGACAGTTCTTGTGGAATTGGCAACGTGATATTTGGAAGCCCATAAAGGGCTATGGTGAAAAAGGAAATATCCTCAGATGAAATCTGGAAAGAAGCTTTCTGAGAAACTGCTTAGTGTTCTGTTAATTCATCTCACAGAGTACATCTGTATTTTGTTGATCTCTTTGCCTGCCTTATTTCTGTGGAATCTGAGAACAGATATTTCGGATCCCTTTGAAGACTATAGGGCCAAAGGAAATATCCTCCATTAACAAAGAGAAAGAAGTTTTCTGAGAAACTTCTTTGTGTTCTGTGAAATCTTCTCACAGAGTTAAAGCTTTCCCCTCAAGAAGCCTTTCGCTAAGACAGTTCTTGTGGAATTGGCAAAGTGATATTTGGAAGCCCATAGAGGGCTATGGTGAAAAAGGAAATATCCTCAGATGAAATCTGGAAAGAAGCTTTCTGAGAAACTGCTGAGTGTTCTGTTAATTCATCTCACAGAGTTACATCTGTATTTCGTGGATCTCTTTGCTAGCCTTGTTTCTGTGGAATCTGAGAACAGATAATTCGGATCCCATTGAAGACTATAGGGCCAAAGGAAATATCCTTCGGTAACAAAGAGAAAGAAGCTTTCTGAAAAACTACTTTGTGTTCTGTGAAATCATCTCACAGAGTAACAGCTTTCCCCTCAAGAAGCCTTTCGCTAAGACAGTTCTTGTGGAATTGGCAAAGTGATATTTGGAAGCCCATAGAGGGCTTTGGTGAAAAAGGAAATATCCTCAGATGAAATCTGGAAAGAAGCTTTCTGAGAAACTGCTGAGTGTTCTGTTAATTCATCTCACAGAGTTACATCTGTATTTCGTGGATCTCTTTGCTAGCCTTATTTCTGTGGAATCTGAGAGCAGATATTTCGGATCCCTTTGAAGACTCTAGGGCCAAAGGAAGTATCCTCCAATAACAAAGAGAAAGAAGCTTTCTGAGAAACTTCTTTGTGTTCTGTGAAATCATCTCACAGAGTTACAGCTTTCCCCTCAAGAAGCCTTTCGCTAAGACAGTTCTTGTGGAATTGGCAAAGTGATATTTGGAAGCCCATAGAGGGCTATGGTGAAAAAGGAAATATCCTGAGATGAAATCTGGAAAGAAGCTTTCTGAGAAACTGCTTAGAGTTCTGTTAATTCATCTCACAGAGTTACATCTGTATTTCGTGGATCTCTTTGCTAGCCTTATTTCTGTGGAATCTGAGAACAGATATTTCGGATCCCTTTGAAGACTATAGGGCCAAAGGAAATATCCTCCGATAACAAAGAGAAAGAAGCTTTCTGAGAAATTTCTTTGTGTTCTGTGAAATCATCTCACAGAGTTACAGCTGTCCCCTCAAGAAGCCTTTCGCTAAGACAGTTCTTGTGGAATTGGCAAAGTGATATTTGGAAGCCCATAGAGGGCTATGGTGAAAAAGGAAATATCCTCAGATGAAATCTGGAAAGAAGCTTTCTGAGAAACTGCTGAGTGTTCTGTTAATTCATCTCACAGAGTTACATCTGTATTTCGTGGATCTCTTTGCTAGCCTTGTTTCTGTGGAATCTGAGAACAGATAATTCGGATCCCATTGAAGACTATAGGGCCAAAGGAAATATCCTTCGGTAACAAAGAGAAAGAAGCTTTCTGAAAAACTACTTTGTGTTCTGTGAAATCATCTCACAGAGTAACAGCTTTCCCCTCAAGAAGCCTTTCGCTAAGACAGTTCTTGTGGAATTGGCAAAGTGATATTTGGAAGCCCATAGAGGGCTTTGGTGAAAAAGGAAATATCCTCAGATGAAATCTGGAAAGAAGCTTTCTGAGAAACTGCTGAGTGTTCTGTTAATTCATCTCACAGAGTTACATCTGTATTTCGTGGATCTCTTTGCTAGCCTTATTTCTGTGGAATCTGAGAGCAGATATTTCGGATCCCTTTGAAGACTCTAGGGCCAAAGGAAGTATCCTCCAATAACAAAGAGAAAGAAGCTTTCTGAGAAACTTCTTTGTGTTCTGTGAAATCATCCCACAGAGTTACAGCTTTCCCCTCAAGAAGCCTTTCGCTAAGACAGTTCTTGTGGAATTGGCAAAGTGATATTTGGAAGCCCATAGAGGGCTATGGTGAAAAAGGAAATATCCTCAGATGAAATCTGGAAAGAAGCTTTCTGAGAAACTGCTGAGTGTTCTGTTAATTCATCTCACAGAGTTACATCTGTATTTCGTGGATCTCTTTGCTAGCCTTATTTCTGTGGAATCTGAGAACAGATATTTCGGATCCCTTTGAAGACTATAGGGCCAAAGGAAATATCCTTCGGTAACAAAGAGAAAGAAGCTTTCTGAGAAACTACTTTGTGTTCTGTGAAATCATCTCACAGAGTTACAGCTTTCCCCTCAAGAAGCCTTTCGCTAAGACAGTTCTTGTGGAATTGGCAAAGTGATATTTGGAAGCCCATAGAGGGCTATGGTGAAAAAGGAAATATCCTCAGATGAAATCTGGAAAGAAGCTTTCTGAGAAACTGCTGAGTGTTCTGTTAATTCATCTCACAGAGTTACATCTGTATTTCGTGGATCTCTTTGCTAGCCTTATTTCTGTGGAATCTGAGAGCAGATATTTCGGATCCCTTTGAAGACTCTAGGGCCAAAGGAAGTATCCTCCAATAACAAAGAGAAAGAAGCTTTCTGAGAAACTTCTTTGTGTTCTGTGAAATCATCTCACAGAGTTACAGCTTTCCCCTCAAGAAGCCTTTCGCTAAGACAGTTCTTGTGGAATTGGCAAAGTGATATTTGGAAGCCCATAGAGGGCTATGGTGAAAAAGGAAATATCCTGAGATGAAATCTGGAAAGAAGCTTTCTGAGAAACAGCTTAGAGTTCTGTTAATTCATCTCACAGAGTTACATCTGTATTTCGTGGATCTCTTTGCTAGCCTTATTTCTGTGGAATCTGAGAACAGATATTTCGGATCCCTTTGAAGACTATAGGGCCAAAGGAAATATCCTCCGATAACAAAGAGAAAGAAGCTTTCTGAGAAATTTCTTTGTGTTCTGTGAAATCATCTCACAGAGTTACAGCTGTCCCCTCAAGAAGCCTTTCGCTAAGACAGTTCTTGTGGAATTGGCAAGCGATATTTGGAAGCCCATAGAGGGCTATGGTGAAAAAGGAAATATCCTCAGATGAAATCTGGAAAGAAGCTTTCTGAGAAACTGCTGAGTGTTCTGTTAATTCATCTCACAGAGTTACATCTGTATTTCGTGGATCTCTTTGCTAGCCTTATTTCTGTGGAATCTGAGAACAGATATTTCGGATCCCTTTGAAGACTATAGGGCCAAAGGAAATATCCTTCGGTAACAAAGAGAAAGAAGCTTTCTGAGAAACTACTTTGTGTTCTGTGAAATCATCTCACAGAGTTACAGCTTTCCCCTCAAGAAGCCTTTCGCTAAGACAGTTCTTGTGGAATTGGCAAAGTGATATTTGGAAGCCCATAGAGGGCTATGGTGAAAAAGGAAATATCCTCAGATGAAATCTGGAAAGAAGCTTTCTGAGAAACTGCTGAGTGTTCTGTTAATTCATCTCACAGAGTTACATCTGTATTTCGTGGATCTCTTTGCTAGCCTTATTTCTGTGGAATCTGAGAGCAGATATTTCGGATCCCTTTGAAGACTCTAGGGCCAAAGGAAGTATCCTCCAATAACAAAGAGAAAGAAGCTTTCTGAGAAACTTCTTTGTGTTCTGTGAAATCATCCCACAGAGTTACAGCTTTCCCCTCAAGAAGCCTGTCGCTAAGACAGTTCTTGTGGAATTGGCAACGTGATATTTGGAAGCCCATAAAGGGCTATGGTGAAAAAGGAAATATCCTCAGATGAAATCTGGAAAGAAGCTTTCTGAGAAACAGCTTAGTGTTCTGTTAATTCATCTCACAGAGTACATCTGTATTTTGTGGATCTCTTTGCTAGCCTTATTTCTGTGGAATCTGAGAACAGATATTTCGGATCCCTTTGAAAACTATAGGGCCAAAGGAAATATCCTCCATTAACAAAGAGAAAGAAGTTTTCTGAGAAACTTCTTTGTGTTCAGTGAAATCTTCTCACAGAGTTACAGCTTTCCCCTCAAGAAGCCTTTCGCTAAGACAGTTCTTGTGGAATTGGCAAAGTGATATTTGGAAGCCCCTAGAGGGCTATGGTGAAAAAGGAAATATCCTCAGATGAAATCTGGAAAGAAGCTTTCTGAGAAACTGCTTAGTGTTCTGTTAATTCATCTCACAGAGTTACATCTGTATTTCGTGGATCTCTTTGCTAGCCTTATTTCTGTGGAATCTGAGAACAGATATTTCGGATCCCATTGAAGATTATAGGGCCAAAGGAAATATCCTTCGTAACAAAGAGAAAGAAGGTTTCTGAGAAACTACTTTGTGTTCTGTGAAATCATCTCACAGAGTTACAGCTTTCCCCTCAAGAAGCCTTTCGCTAAGACAGTTCTTGTGGAATTGGCAAAGTGATATTTGGAAGCCCATAGAGGGCTATGGTGAAAAAGGAAATATCCTCAGATGAAATCTGGAAAGAAGCTTTCTGAGAAACTGCTGAGTGTTCTGTTAATTCATCTCACAGAGTTACATCTGTATTTCGTGGATCTCTTTGCTAGCCTTATTTCTGTGGAATCTGAGAGCAGATATTTCGGATCCCTTTGAAGACTCTAGGGCCAAAGGAAGTATCCTCCAATAACAAAGAGAAAGAAGCTTTCTGAGAAACTTCTTTGTGTTCTGTGAAATCATCTCACAGAGTTACAGCTTTCCCCTCAAGAAGCCTTTCGCTAAGACAGTTCTTGTGGAATTGGCAAAGTGATATTTGGAAGCCCATAGAGGGCTATGGTGAAAAAGGAAATATCCTGAGATGAAATCTGGAAAGAAGCTTTCTGAGAAACTGCTTAGTGTTCTGTTAATTCATCTCACAGAGTTACATCTGTATTTCGTGGATCTCTTTGCTAGCCTTATTTCTGTGGAATCTGAGAACAGATATTTCGGATCCCATTGAAGACTATAGGGCCAAAGGAAATATCCTCCGATAACAAAGAGAAAGAAGCTGTCTGAGAAACTTCTTTGTGTTCTGTTAAATCATCTCACAGAGTTACAGCTGTCCCCTCAAGAAGCCTTTCGCTAAGACAGTTCTTGTGGAATTGGCAAGCGATATTTGGAAGCCCTTAGAGGGCTATGGTGAAAAAGGGAATATCCTCAGATGAAATCTGGAAAGAAGCTTTCTGAGAAACTGCTTAGTGTTCTGTTAATTCAACTCACAGAGTTACATCTGTATTTCGTGGATCTCTTTGCTAGCCTTATTTCTGTGGAATCTGAGAACAGATATTTCGGATCCCTTTGAAGACTATAGGGCCAAAGGAAATATCCAACGATAAAAAAGAGAAAGAAGCTTTTTGAGAAACTTCTTTGTGTTCTGTGAAATCATCTCACAGCGTTACACCTTTCCCCTCAAGAGGCCTTTCGCTAAGACAGTTCTTGTGGAATTGGCAAAGTGATATTTGGAAGCCCATAGAGGGGTATGGTGAAAAAGGAAATATCCTCAGATGAAATCTGGAAAGAAGCTTTCTGAGAAACTGCTGAGTGTTCTGTTAATTCATCTCACAGAGTTACATCTGTATTTCGTGGATCTCTTTGCTAGCCTTATTTCTGTGGAATCTGAGAGCAGATATTTCGGATCCCTTTGAAGACTCTAGGGCCAAAGGAAGTATCCTCCAATAACAAAGAGAAAGAAGCTTTCTGAGAAACTTCTTTGTGTTCTGTGAAATCATCTCACAGAGTTACAGCTTTCCCCTCAAGAAGCCTTTCGCTAAGACAGTTCTTGTGGAATTGGCAAAGTGATATTTGGAAGCCCATAGAGGGCTATGGTGAAAAAGGAAATATCCTCAGATGAAATCTGTAAAGAAGCTTTCTGAGAAACTGCTGAGTGTTCTGTTAATTCATCTCACAGAGTTACATCTGTATTTCGTGGATCTCTTTGCTAGCCTTATTTCGGTGGAATCTGAGAACAGATATTTCGGATCCCTTTGAAGACTATAGGGCCAAAGGAAATATCCTCCGATAACAAAGAGAAAGAAGCTTTCTGAGAAACTTCTTTGTGTTCTGTTAAATCATCTCACAGAGTTACAGCTGTCCCCTCAAGAAGCCTTTCGCTAAGACAGTTCTTGTGGAATTGGCAAGCGATATTTGGAAGCCCATAGAGGGCTATGGTGAAAAAGGGAATATCCTCAGATGAAATCTGGAAAGAAGCTTTCTCAGAAACTGCTTAGTGTTCTGTTAATTCATCTCACAGAGTTACATCTGTATTTCGTGGATCTCTTTGCTAGCCTTATTTCTGTGGAATCTGAGAACAGATATTTCGGATCCCTTTGAAGACTATAGGGCCAAAGGAAATATCCTCCGATAAAAAAGAGAAAGAAGCTTTTTGAGAAACTTCTTTGTGTTCTGTGAAATCATCTCACAGCGTTACACCTTTCCCCTCAAGAAGCCGTTCGCTAAGACAGTTCTTGTGGAATTTGCAAAGTGATATTTGGAAGCCCATAGAGGGCTATGGTGAAAAAGGAAATATCCTCAGATGAAATCTGGAAAGAAGCTTTCTGAGAAACAGCTTAGAGTTCTGTTAATTCATCTCACAGAGTTACATCTGTATTTCGTGGATCTCTTTGCTAGCCTTATTTCTGTGGAATCTGAGAACAGATATTTCGGATCCCTTTGAAGACTATAGGGCCAAAGGAAATATCCTCCGATAACAAAGAGAAAGAAGCTTTCTGAGAAATTTCTTTGTGTTCTGTGAAATCATCTCACAGAGTTACAGCTGTCCCCTCAAGAAGCCTTTCGCTAAGACAGTTCTTGTGGAATTGGCAAGCGATATTTGGAAGCCCATAGAGGGCTATGGTGAAAAAGGAAATATCCTCAGATGAAATCTGGAAAGAAGCTTTCTGAGAAACTGCTTAGTGTTCTGTTAATTCATCTCACAGAGTTACATCTGTATTTCGTGGATCTCTTTGCTAGCCTTATTTCTGTGGAATCTGAGAACAGATATTTCGGATCCCTTTGAAGACTATAGGGCCAAAGGAAATATCCTCCGATAAAAAAGAGAAAGAAGCTTTCTGAGAAACTTCTTTGTGTTCTGTGAAATCATCTCACAGAGTTACACCTTTCCCCTCAATAAGCCTTTCGCTAAGACAGTTCTTGTGGAATTGGCACCGTGATATTTGGAAGCCCATAGAGGGCTATGGTGAAAAAGGAAATATCCTCAGATGAAATCTGGAAAGAAGCTTTCTGAGAATCTGCTTAGTGTTCTGTTAATTCATCTCACAGAGTTACATCTGTATTTCGTGGATCTCTTTGCTAGCCTTATTTTTGTGGAATCTGACAAGAGATATTTCGGATCCCTTTGAAGACTACAGGGCCAAAGGAAATATCCTACGATTACGAAGAGAAAAAAGCTTTCTGAGAAACTTCTTTGTGTTCTGTGAAATCATCTCACAGAGTTACAGCTTTCCCCTCAAGAGGCCTTTCGCTAAGACAGTTCTTGTGGAATTGGCAAAGTGATATTTGGAAGCCCATAGAGGGCTATGGTGAAAAAGGAAATATCCTCAGATGAAATCTGGAAAGAAGCTCTCTGAGAAACTGCTTAGCGTTTTGTTAATTCATCTCATAGAGTTACATCTGTATTTCGTGGATCTCTTTGCTAGACTTTTTTCTGTGGAATCTGAGAACAGATATTTCGGATCCTATTGAAGACTATAGGGCCAAAGGAAATATCCTCTGATAACAAAGAGAAAGAAGCTTTCTGAGAAACTTCTTTGTGTTCTTTGAAATCATCTCACAGAGTTACAGCTTTCCCCTCAAGAAGCCTTTCGCTAATACAGTTCTTGTGGTATTGGCAAAGCGGTATTTGGAAGCCCATAGAGGGCTATGGTGAAAAAGGAAATATCCTCAGATGAAATCTGGAAAGAAGCTTTCTGAGAAACTGCTTAGTGTTCTGTTAATTCATCTCACAGAGTTACATCTGTATTTCGTGGATCTCTTTGCTAGACTTATTCTGTGGAATCTGAGAACAGATATTTCGGATCCCTTTGAAGACTATAGGGCCAAAGGAAATATCCTCCATTAACAAAGAGAAAGAAGTTTTCTGAGAAACTTCTTTGTGTTCTGTGAAATCTTCTCACAGAGTTAAAGCTTTCCCCTCAAGAAGCCTTTCGTTAAGACAGTTCTTGTGGAATTGGCAAAGTGATATTTGGAAGCCCATAGAGGGCTATGGTGAAAAAGGAAATATCCTCAGATGAAATCTGGAAAGAAGCTTTCTGAGAAACTGCTGAGTGTTCTGTTAATTCATCTCACAGAGTTACATCTGTATTTCGTGGATCTCTTTGCTAGCCTTATTTCTGTGGAATCTGAGAACAGATATTTCGGATCCCATTGAAGACTATAGGGCCAAAGGAAATATCCTTCGGTAACAAAGAGAAAGAAGCTTTCTGAAAAACTACTTTGTGTTCTGTGAAATCATCTCACAGAGTTACAGCTTTCCCCTCAAGAAGCCTTTCGCTAAGACAGTTCTTGTGGAATTGGCAAAGTGATATTTGGAAGCCCATAGAGGGCTATGGTGAAAAAGGAAATATCCTCAGATGAAATCTGGAAAGAAGCTTTCTGAGAAACTGCTGAGTGTTCTGTTAATTCATCTCACAGAGTTACATCTGTATTTCGTGGATCTCTTTGCTAGCCTTATTTCTGTGGAATCTGAGAGCAGATATTTCGGATCCCTTTGAAGACTCTAAGGCCAAAGGAAGTATCCTCCAATAACAAAGAGAAAGAAGCTTTCTGAGAAACTTCTTTGTGTTCTGTGAAATCATCTCACAGAGTTACAGCTTTCCCCTCAAGAAGCCTGTCGCTAAGACAGTTCTTGTGGAATTGGCAACGTGATATTTGGAAGCCCATAAAGGGCTATGGTGAAAAAGGAAATATCCTCAGATGAAATCTGGAAAGAAGCTTTCTGAGAAACAGCTTAGTGTTCTGTTAATTCATCTCACAGAGTACATCTGTATTTTGTGGATCTCTTTGCTAGCCTTATTTCTGTGGAATCTGAGAACAGATATTTCGGATCCCTTTGAAGACTATAGGGCCAAAGGAAATATCCTCCATTAACAAAGAGGAAGAAGTTTTCTGAGAGACTTCTTTGTGTTCTGTGAAATCTTCTCACAGAGTTAAAGCTTTCCCCTCAAGAAGCCTTTCGCTAAGACAGTTCTTGTGGAATTGGCAAAGTGATATTTGGAAGCCCATAGAGGGCTATGGTGAAAAAGGAAATATCCTCAGATGAAATCTGGAAAGAAGCTTTCTGAGAAACTGCTGAGTGTTCTGTTAATTCATCTCACAGAATTACATCTGTATTTCGTGATTCTCTTTGCTAGCCTTATTTCTGTGGAATCTGAGAACAGATATTTCGGATCCCATTGAAGACTATAGGGCCAAAGGAAATATCCTTCGGTAACAAAGAGAAAGAAGCTTTCTGAGAAACTACTTTGTGTTCTGTGAAATCATCTCACAGAGTTACAGCTTTCCCCTCAAGAAGCCTTTCGCTAAGACAGTTCTTGTGGAATTGGCAAAGTGATATTTGGAAGCCCATAGAGGGCTATGGTGAAAAAGGAAATATCCTCAGATGAAATCTGGAAAGAAGCTTTCTGAGAAACTGCTGAGTGTTCTGTTAATTCATCTCACAGAGTTACATCTGTATTTCGTGGATCTCTTTGCTAGCCTTATTTCTGTGGAATCTGAGAGCAGATATTTCGGATCCCTTTGAAGACTCTATGGCCAAAGGAAGTATCCTCCAATAACAAAGAGAAAGAAGCTTTCTGAAAAACTACTTTGTGTTCTGTGAAATCATCTCACAGAGTAACAGCTTTCCCCTCAAGAAGCCTTTCGCTAAGACAGTTCTTGTGGAATTGGCAAAGTGATATTTGGAAGCCCATAGAGGGCTTTGGTGAAAAAGGAAATATCCTCAGATGAAATCTGGAAAGAAGCTTTCTGAGAAACTGCTGAGTGTTCTGTTAATTCATCTCACAGAGTTACATCTGTATTTCGTGGATCTCTTTGCTAGCCTTGTTTCTGTGGAATCTGAGAACAGATAATTCGGATCCCATTGAAGACTATAGGGCCAAAGGAAATATCCTTCGGTAACAAAGAGAAAGAAGCTTTCTGAAAAACTACTTTGTGTTCTGTGAAATCATCTCACAGAGTAACAGCTTTCCCCTCAAGAAGCCTTTCGCTAAGACAGTTCTTGTGGAATTGGCAAAGTGATATTTGGAAGCCCATAGAGGGCTTTGGTGAAAAAGGAAATATCCTCAGATGAAATCTGGAAAGAAGCTTTCTGAGAAACTGCTGAGTGTTCTGTTAATTCATCTCACAGAGTTACATCTGTATTTCGTGGATCTCTTTGCTAGCCTTATTTCTGTGGAATCTGAGAGCAGATATTTCGGATCCCTTTGAAGACTCTAGGGCCAAAGGAAGTATCCTCCAATAACAAAGAGAAAGAAGCTTTCTGAGAAACTTCTTTGTGTTCTGTGAAATCATCTCACAGAGTTACAGCTTTCCCCTCAAGAAGCCTGTCGCTAAGACAGTTCTTGTGGAATTGGCAACGTGATATTTGGAAGCCCATAAAGGGCTATGGTGAAAAAGGAAATATCCTCAGATGAAATCTGGAAAGAAGCTTTCTGAGAAACCTCTTAGTGTTCTGTTAATTCATCTCACAGAGTACATCTGTATTTTGTGGATCTCTTTGCTAGCCTTATTTCTGTGGAATCTGAGAACAGATATTTCGGATCCCTTTGAAGACTATAGGGCCAAAGGAAATATCCTCCATTAACAAAGAGGAAGAAGTTTTCTGAGAAACTTCTTTGTGTTCTGTGAAATCTTCTCACAGAGTTAAAGCTTTCCCCTCAAGAAGCCTTTCGCTAAGACAGTTCTTGTGGAATTGGCAAAGTGATATTTGGAAGCCCATAGAGGGCTATGGTGAAAAAGGAAATATCCTCAGATGAAATCTGGAAAGAAGCTTTCTGAGAAACTGCTGAGTGTTCTGTTAATTCATCTCACAGAGTTACATCTGTATTTCGTGGATCTCTTTGCTAGCCTTATTTCTGTGGAATCTGAGAACAGATATTTCGGATCCCATTGAAGACTATAGGTCCAAAGGAAATATCCTTCGGTAACAAAGGGAAAGAAGCTTTCTGAGAAACTACTTTGTGTTCTGTGAAATCATCTCACAGAGTTACAGCTTTCCCCTCACGAAGCCTTTCGCTAAGACAGTTCTTGTGGAATTGGCAAAGTGATATTTGGAAGCCCATAGAGGGCTATGGTGAAAAAGGAAATATCCTCAGATGAAATCTGGAAAGAAGCTTTCTGAGAAACTGCTGAGTGTTCTGTTAATTCATCTCACAGAGTTACATCTGTATTTCGTGGATCTCTTTGCTAGCCTTATTTCTGTGGAATCTGAGAGCAGATATTTCGGATCCCTTTGAAGACTCTAGGGCCAAAGGAAGTATCCTCCAATAACAAAGAGAAAGAAGCTTTCTGAGAAACTTCTTTGTGTTCTGTGAAATCATCCCACAGAGTTACAGCTTTCCCCTCAAGAAGCCTGTCGCTAAGACAGTTCTTGTGGAATTGGCAACGTGATATTTGGAAGCCCATAAAGGGCTATGGTGAAAAAGGAAATATCCTCAGATGAAATCTGGAAAGAAGCTCTCTGAGAAACTGCGTAGTGTTTTGTTAATTCATCTCATAGAGTTACATCTGTATTTCGTGAATCTCTTTGCTAGACTTTTTTCTGTGGAATCTGAGAACAGATATTTCGGATCCTATTGAAGACTATAGGGCCAAAGGAAATATCCTCTGATAACAAAGAGAAAGAAGCTTTCTGAGAAACTTCTTTGTGTTCTGTGAAATCATCTCACAGAGTTACAGCTTTCCCCTCAAGAAGCCTTTCGCTAATACAGTTCTTGTGGTATTGGCAAAGCGGTATTTGGAAGCCCATAGAGGGCTATGGTGAAAAAGGAAATATCCTCAGATGAAATCTGGAAAGAAGCTTTCGAAGAACTGCTTAGTGTTCTGTTAATTCATCTCACAGATTTACATCTGTATTTCGTGGATCTCTTTTCTAGACTTATTCTGTGGAATCTGAGAACAGATATTTCGGATCCCTTTGAAGACTATAGGGCCAAAGGAAATATCCTCCGATAAAAAAGAGAAAGAAGCTTTCTGAGAAACTTCTTTGTGTTCTGTGAAATCATCTCACAGAGTTACACCTTTCCCCTCAAGAAGCCTTTCGCTAAGACAGTTCTTGTGTAATTGGCAAAGTGATATTCGGAAGCCCCTAGAGGGCTATGGTGAAAAAGGAAATATCCTCAGATGAAATCTGGAAAGAAGCTTTCTGAGAATCTGCTTAGTGTTCTGTTCATTCATCTCACAGAGTTACATCTGTATTTCGTGGATCTCTTTGCTAGCCTTATTTTTGTGGAATATGAAAACAGATATTTCGGATCCCATTGAAGACTACAGGGCCAAAGGAAATATCCTACGATTACAAAGAGAAAGAAGCTTTCTGAGAAACTTCTTTGTGTTCTGTGAAATCATCTCACAAAATTACAGCTTTCCCCTCAAGAAGCCTTTCGCTAAGACAGTTCTTGTGGAATTGGCAAAGTGATATTTGGAAGCCCATAGAGGGCTATGGTGAAAAAGGAAATATCCTCAGATGAAATCTGGAAAGAAGCTTTCTGAGAAACTGCTTAGTGCTCTGTTAATTCATCTCACAGAGTTACATCTGTATTTCGTGGATCTCTTTGCTAGCCTTATTTCTGTGGAATCTGAAAACAGATATTTCGGATCCCATTGAAGACTATAGGGCCAAAGGAAATATCCTCCGATAACAAAGAGAAAGAAGCTCTCTGAGAAACTTCTTTGTGTTCTGTGAAATCATCTCACAGAGTTACAGCTTTCCCCTCAAGAAGCCTTTCGCTAAGACAGTTCTTGTGGAATTGGCAAAGTGATATTTGGAAGCCCATAGAGGGCTATGGTGAAAAAGGAAATATCCTCAGATGAAATCTGGAAAGAAGCTCTGAGAAACAGCTTAGAGTTCTGTTAATTCATCTCACAGAGTACATCTGTATTTTGTGGATCTCTTTGCCTGCCTTATTTCTGTGGAATCTGAGAACAGATATTTCGGATCCCTTTGAAGGCTGTAGGGCCAAAGGAAATATCCTCCATTAACAAAGAGGAAGAAGTTTTCTGAGAAACTTCTTTGTGTTCTGTGAAATCTTCTCACAGAGTTAAAGCTTTCCCCTCAAGAAGCCTTTCGCTAAGACAGTTCTTGTGGAATTGGCAAAGTGATATTTGGAAGCCCATAGAGGGCTATGGTGAAAAAGGAAATATCCTCAGATGAAATCTGGAAAGAAGCTTTCTGAGAAACTGCTGAGTGTTCTGTTAATTCATCTCACAGAGTTACATCTGTATTTCGTGGATCTCTTTGCTAGCCTTATTTCTGTGGAATCTGAGAACAGATATTTCGGATCCCATTGAAGACTATAGGGCCAAAGGAAATATCCTTCGGTAACAAAGAGAAAGAAGCTTTCTGAGAAACTACTTTGTGTTCTGTGAAATCATCTCACAGAGTTACAGCTTTCCCCTCAAGAAGCCTTTCGCTAAGACAGTTCTTGTGGAATTGGCAAAGTGATATTTGGAAGCCCATAGAGGGCTATGGTGAAAAAGGAAATATCCTCAGATGAAATCTGGAAAGAAGCTTTCTGAGAAACTGCTGAGTGTTCTGTTAATTCATCTCACAGAGTTACATCTGTATTTCGTGGATCTCTTTGCTAGCCTTATTTCTGTGGAATCTGAGAGCAGATATTTCGGATCCCTTTGAAGACTCTAGGGCCAATGGAAGTATCCTCCAATAACAAAGAGAAAGAAGCTTTCTGAGAAACTTCTTTGTGTTCTGTGAAATCATCCCACAGAGTTACAGCTTTCCCCTCAAGAAGCCTGTCGCTAAGACAGTTCTTGTGGAATTGGCAACGTGATATTTGGAAGCCCATAAAGGGCTATGGTGAAAAAGGAAATATCCTCAGATGAAATCTGGAAAGAAGCTTTCTGAGAAACTGCTTAGTGTTCTGTTAATTCATCTTACAGAGTACATCTGTATTTTGTTGATCTCTTTGCCTGCCTTATTTCTGTGGAATCTGAGAACAGATATTTCGGATCCCTTTGAAGACTATAGGGCCAAAGGAAATATCCTCCATTAACAAAGAGAAAGAAGTTTTCTGAGAAACTTCTTTGTGTTCTGTGAAATCTTCTCACAGAGTTAAAGCTTTCCCCTCAAGAAGCCTTTCGCTAAGACAGTTCTTGTGGAATTGGCAAAGTGATATTTGGAAGCCCATAGAGGGCTATGGTGAAAAAGGAAATATCCTCAGATGAAATCTGGAAAGAAGCTTTCTGAGAAACTGCTGAGTGTTCTGTTAATTCATCTCACAGAGTTACATCTGTATTTCGTGGATCTCTTTGCTAGCCTTATTTCTGTGGAATCTGAGAACAGATATTTCGGATCCCATTGAAGACTATAGGGCCAAAGGAAATATCCTTCGGTAACAAAGAGAAAGAAGCTTTCTGAGAAACTACTTTGTGTTCTGTGAAATCATCTCACAGAGTTACAGCTTTCCCCTCAAGAAGCCTTTCGCTAAGACAGTTCTTGTGGAATTGGCAAAGTGATATTTGGAAGCCCATAGAGGGCTATGGTGAAAAAGGAAATATCCTCAGATGAAATCTGGAAAGAAGCTTTCTGAGAAACTGCTGAGTGTTCTGTTAATTCATCTCACAGAGTTACATCTGTATTTCGTGGATCTCTTTGCTAGCCTTATTTCTGTGGAATCTGAGAGCAGATATTTCGGATCCCTTTGAAGACTCTAGGGCCAAAGGAAGTATCCTCCAATAACAAAGAGAAAGAAGCTTTCTGAGAAACTTCTTTGTGTTCTGTGAAATCATCTCACAGAGTTACAGCTTTCCCCTCAAGAAGCCTGTCGCTAAGACAGTTCTTGTGGAATTGGCAACGTGATATTTGGAAGCCCATAAAGGGCTATGGTGAAAAAGGAAATATCCTCAGATGAAATCTGGAAAGAAGCTTTCTGAGAAACAGCTTAGTGTTCTGTTAATTCATCTCACAGAGTACATCTGTATTTTGTGGATCTCTTTGCTAGCCTTATTTCTGTGGAATCTGAGAACAGATATTTCGGATCCCTTTGAAGACTATAGGGCCAAAGGAAATATCCTCCATTAACAAAGAGGAAGAAGTTTTCTGAGAAACTTCTTTGTGTTCTGTGAAATCTTCTCACAGAGTTAAAGCTTTCCCCTGAAGAAGCCTTTCGCTAAGACAGTTCTTGTGGAATTGGCAAAGTGATATTTGGAAGCCCATAGAGGGCTATGGTGAAAAAGGAAATATCCTCAGATGAAATCTGGAAAGAAGCTTTCTGAGAAACTGCTGAGTGTTCTGTTAATTCATCTCACAGAGTTACATCTGTATTTCGTGGATCTCTTTGCTAGCCTTATTTCTGTGGAATCTGAGAACAGATATTTCGGATCCCATTGAAGACTATAGGGCCAAAGGAAATATCCTTCGGTAACAAAGAGAAAGAAGCTTTCTGAGAAACTACTTTGTGTTCTGTGAAATCATCTCACAGAGTTACAGCTTTCCCCTCAAGAAGCCTTTCGCTAAGACAGTTCTTGTGGAATTGGCAAAGTGATATTTGGAAGCCCATAGAGGGCTATGGTGAAAAAGGAAATATCCTCAGATGAAATCTGGAAAGAAGCTTTCTGAGAAACTGCTGAGTGTTCTGTTAATTCATCTCACAGAGTTACATCTGTATTTCGTGGATCTCTTTGCTAGCCTTATTTCTGTGGAATCTGAGAGCAGATATTTCGGATCCCTTTGAAGACTCTAGGGCCAAAGGAAGTATCCTCCAATAACAAAGAGAAAGAAGCTTTCTGAGAAACTTCTTTGTGTTCTGTGAAATCATCCCACAGAGTTACAGCTTTCCCCTCAAGAAGCCTGTCGCTAAGACAGTTCTTGTGGAATTGGCAACGTGATATTTGGAAGCCCATAAAGGGCTATGGTGAAAAAGGAAATATCCTCAGATGAAATCTGGAAAGAAGCTTTCTGAGAAACTGCTTAGTGTTCTGTTAATTCATCTTACAGAGTACATCTGTATTTTGTTGATCTCTTTGCCTGCCTTATTTCTGTGGAATCTGAGAACAGATATTTCGGATCCCTTTGAAGACTATGGGGCCAAAGGAAATATCCTCCATTAACAAAGAGAAAGAAGTTTTCTGAGAAACTTCTTTGTGTTCTGTGAAATCTTCTCACAGAGTTAAAGCTTTCCCCTCAAGAAGCCTTTCGCTAAGACAGTTCTTGTGGAATTGGCAAAGTGATATTTGGAAGCCCATAGAGGGCTATGGTGAAAAAGGAAATATCCTCAGATGAAATCTGGAAAGAAGCTTTCTGAGAAACTGCTGAGTGTTCTGTTAATTCATCTCACAGAGTTACATCTGTATTTCGTGGATCTCTTTGCTAGCCTTATTTCTGTGGAATCTGAGAACAGATATTTCGGATCCCTTTGAAGACTATAGGGCCAAAGGAAATATCCTCCGATAAAAAAGAGAAAGAAGCTTTTTGAGAAACTTCTTTGTGTTCTGTGAAATCATCTCACAGCGTTACACCATTCCCCTCAAGAAGCCTTTCGCTAAGACAGTTCTTGTGGAATTGGCAAAGTGATATTTGGAAGCCCATAGAGGGCTATGGTGAAAAAGGAAATATCCTCAGATGAATTCTGGAAAGAAGCTTTCTGAGAAACAGCTTAGAGTTCTGTTAATTCATCTCACAGAGTTACATCTGTATTTCGTGGATCTCTTTGCTAGCCTTATTTCTGTGGAATCTGAGAACAGATATTTCGGATCCCTTTGAAGACTATAGGGCCAAAGGAAATATCCTCCGATAACAAAGAGAAAGAAGCTTTCTGAGAAATTTCTTTGTGTTCTGTGAAATCATCTCACAGAGTTACAGCTGTCCCCTCAAGAAGCCTTTCGCTAAGACAGTTCTTGTGGAATTGGCAAGCGATATTTGGAAGCCCATAGAGGGCTATGGTGAAAAAGGAAATATCCTCAGATGAAATCTGGAAAGAAGCTTTCTGAGAAACTGCTGAGTGTTCTGTTAATTCATCTCACAGAGTTACATCTGTATTTCGTGGATCTCTTTGCTAGCCTTATTTCTGTGGAATCTGAGAACAGATATTTCGGATCCCATTGAATACTATAGGGCCAAAGGAAATATCCTTCGGTAACAAAGAGAAAGAAGCTTTCTGAGAAACTACTTTGTGTTCTGTGAAATCATCTCACAGAGTTACAGCTTTCCCCTCAAGAAGCCTTTCGCTAAGACAGTTCTTGTGGAATTGGCAAAGTGATATTTGGAAGCCCATAGAGGGCTATGGTGAAAAAGGAAATATCCTCAGATGAAATCTGGAAAGAAGCTTTCTGAGAAACTGCTGAGTGTTCTGTTAATTCATCTCACAGAGTTACATCTGTATTTCGTGGATCTCTTTGCTAGCCTTATTTCTGTGGAATCTGAGAGCAGATATTTCGGATCCCTTTGAAGACTCTAGGGCCAAAGGAAGTATCCTCCAATAACAAAGAGAAAGAAGCTTTCTGAGAAACTTCTTTGTGTTCTGTGAAATCATCTCACAGAGTTACAGCTTTCCCCTCAAGAAGCCTGTCGCTAAGACAGTTCTTGTGGAATTGGCAACGTGATATTTGGAAGCCCATAAAGGGCTATGGTGAAAAAGGAAATATCCTCAGATGAAATCTGGAAAGAAGCTTTCTGAGAAACAGCTTAGTGTTCTGTTAATTCATCTCACAGAGTACATCTGTATTTTGTGGATCTCTTTGCTAGCCTTATTTCTGTGGAATCTGAGAACAGATATTTCGGATCCCTTTGAAGACTATAGGGCCAAAGGAAATATCCCCCATTAACAAAGAGGAAGAAGTTTTCTGAGAAACTTCTTTGTGTTCTGTGAAATCTTCTCACAGAGTTAAAGCTTTCCCCTCAAGAAGCCTTTCGCTAAGACAGTTCTTGTGGAATTGGCAAAGTGATATTTGGAAGCCCATAGAGGGCTATGGTGAAAAAGGAAATATCCTCAGATGAAATCTGGAAAGAAGCTTTCTGAGAAACTGCTGAGTGTTCTGTTAATTCATCTCACAGAGTTACATCTGTATTTCGTGGATCTCTTTGCTAGCCTTATTTCTGTGGAATCTGAGAACAGATATTTCGGATCCCATTGAAGACTATAGGGCCAAAGGAAATATCCTTCGGTAACAAAGAGAAAGAAGCTTTCTGAGAAACTACTTTGTGTTCTGTGAAATCATCTCACAGAGTTACAGCTTTCCCCTCAAGAAGCCTTTCGCTAAGACAGTTCTTGTGGAATTGGCAAAGTGATATTTGGAAGCCCATAGAGGGCTATGGTGAAAAAGGAAATATCCTCAGATGAAATCTGGAAAGAAGCTTTCTGAGAAACTGCTGAGTGTTCTGTTAATTCATCTCACAGAGTTACATCTGTATTTCGTGGATCTCTTTGCTAGCCTTATTTCTGTGGAATCTGAGAGCAGATATTTCGGATCCCTTTGAAGACTCTAGGGCCAAAGGAAGTATCCTCCAATAACAAAGAGAAAGAAGCTTTCTGAGAAACTTCTTTGTGTTCTGTGAAATCATCCCACAGAGTTACAGCTTTCCCCTCAAGAAGCCTGTCGCTAAGACAGTTCTTGTGGAATTGGCAACGTGATATTTGGAAGCCCATAAAGGGCTATGGTGAAAAAGGAAATATGCTCAGATGAAATCTGGAAAGAAGCTTTCTGAGAAACTGCTTAGTGTTCTGTTAATTCATCTTACAGAGTACATCTGTATTTTGTTGAACTCTTTGCCTGCCTTATTTCTGTGGAATCTGAGAACAGATATTTCGGATCCCTTTGAAGACTATAGGGCCAAAGGAAATATCCTCCATTAACAAAGAGAAAGAAGTTTTCTGAGAAACTTCTTTGTGTTCTGTGAAATCTTCTCACAGAGTTAAAGCTTTCCCCTCAAGAAGCCTTTCGCTAAGACAGTTCTTGTGGAATTGGCAAAGTGATATTTGGAAGCCCATAGAGGGCTATGGTGAAAAAGGAAATATCCTCAGATGAAATCTGGAAAGAAGCTTTCTGAGAAACTGCTGAGTGTTCTGTTAATTCATCTCACAGAGTTACATCTGTATTTCGTGGATCTCTTTGCTAGCCTTATTTCTGTGGAATCTGAGAGCAGATATTTCGGATCCCTTTGAAGACTCTAGGGCCAAAGGAAGTATCCTCCAATAACAAAGAGAAAGAAGCTTTCTGAGAAACTTCTTTGTGTTCTGTGAAATCATCCCACAGAGTTACAGCTTTCCCCTCAAGAAGCCTGTCGCTAAGACAGTTCTTGTGGAATTGGCAACGTGATATTTGGAAGCCCATAAAGGGCTATGGTGAAAAAGGAAATATCCTCAGATGAAATCTGGAAAGAAGCTTTCTGAGAAACAGCTTAGTGTTCTGTTAATTCATCTCACAGAGTACATCTGTATTTTGTGGATCTCTTTGCTAGCCTTATTTCTGTGGAATCTGAGAACAGATATTTCGGATCCCTTTGAAAACTATAGGGCCAAAGGAAATATCCTCCATTAACAAAGAGAAAGAAGTTTTCTGAGAAACTTCTTTGTGTTCAGTGAAATCTTCTCACAGAGTTACAGCTTTCCCCTCAAGAAGCCTTTCGCTAAGACAGTTCTTGTGGAATTGGCAAAGTGATATTTGGAAGCCCATAGAGGGCTATGGTGAAAAAGGAAATATCCTCAGATGAAATCTGGAAAGAAGCTTTCTGAGAAACTGCTTAGTGTTCTGTTAATTCATCTCACAGAGTTACATCTGTATTTCGTGGATCTCTTTGCTAGCCTTATTTCTGTGGAATCTGAGAACAGATATTTCGGATCCCATTGAAGATTATAGGGCCAAAGGAAATATCCTTCGTAACAAAGAGAAAGAAGCTTTCTGAGAAACTACTTTGTGTTCTGTGAAATCATCTCACAGAGTTACAGCTTTCCCCTCAAGAAGCCTTTCGCTAAGACAGTTCTTGTGGAATTGGCAAAGTGATATTTGGAAGCCCATAGAGGGCTATGGTGAAAAAGGAAATATCCTCAGATGAAATCTGGAAAGAAGCTTTCTGAGAAACTGCTGAGTGTTCTGTTAATTCATCTCACAGAGTTACATCTGTATTTCGTGGATCTCTTTGCTAGCCTTATTTCTGTGGAATCTGAGAGCAGATATTTCGGATCCCTTTGAAGACTCTAGGGCCAATGGAAGTATCCTCCAATAACAAAGAGAAAGAAGCTTTCTGAGAAACTTCTTTGTGTTCTGTGAAATCATCCCACAGAGTTACAGCTTTCCCCTCAAGAAGCCTGTCGCTAAGACAGTTCTTGTGGAATTGGCAACGTGATATTTGGAAGCCCATAAAGGGCTATGGTGAAAAAGGAAATATCCTCAGATGAAATCTGGAAAGAAGCTTTCTGAGAAACTGCTTAGTGTTCTGTTAATTCATCTTACAGAGTACATCTGTATTTTGTTGATCTCTTTGCCTGCCTTATTTCTGTGGAATCTGAGAACAGATATTTCGGATCCCTTTGAAGACTATAGGGCCAAAGGAAATATCCTCCATTAACAAAGAGAAAGAAGTTTTCTGAGAAACTTCTTTGTGTTCTGTGAAATCTTCTCACAGAGTTAAAGCTTTCCCCTCAAGAAGCCTTTCGCTAAGACAGTTCTTGTGGAATTGGCAAAGTGATATTTGGAAGCCCATAGAGGGCTATGGTGAAAAAGGAAATATCCTCAGATGAAATCTGGAAAGAAGCTTTCTGAGAAACTGCTGAGTGTTCTGTTAATTCATCTCACAGAGTTACATCTGTATTTCGTGGATCTCTTTGCTAGCCTTATTTCTGTGGAATCTGAGAACAGATATTTCGGATCCCTTTGAAGACTATAGGGCCAAAGGAAATATCCTCCGATAAAAAAGAGAAAGAAGCTTTTTGAGAAACTTCTTTGTGTTCTGTGAAATCATCTCACAGCGTTACACCATTCCCCTCAAGAAGCCTTTCGCTAAGACAGTTCTTGTGGAATTGGCAAAGTGATATTTGGAAGCCCATAGAGGGCTATGGTGAAAAAGGAAATATCCTCAGATGAATTCTGGAAAGAAGCTTTCTGAGAAACAGCTTAGAGTTCTGTTACTTCATCTCACAGAGTTACATCTGTATTTCGTGGATCTCTTTGCTAGCCTTATTTCTGTGGAATCTGAGAACAGATATTTCGGATCCCTTTGAAGACTATAGGGCCAAAGGAAATATCCTCCGATAACAAAGAGAAAGAAGCTTTCTGAGAAATTTCTTTGTGTTCTGTGAAATCATCTCACAGAGTTACAGCTGTCCCCTCAAGAAGCCTTTCGCTAAGACAGTTCTTGTGGAATTGGCAAGCGATATTTGGAAGCCCATAGAGGGCTATGGTGAAAAAGGAAATATCCTCAGATGAAATCTGGAAAGAAGCTTTCTGAGAAACTGCTGAGTGTTCTGTTAATTCATCTCACAGAGTTACATCTGTATTTCGTGGATCTCTTTGCTAGCCTTATTTCTGTGGAATCTGAGAACAGATATTTCGGATCCCATTGAATACTATAGGGCCAAAGGAAATATCCTTCGGTAACAAAGAGAAAGAAGCTTTCTGAGAAACTACTTTGTGTTCTGTGAAATCATCTCACAGAGTTACAGCTTTCCCCTCAAGAAGCCTTTCGCTAAGACAGTTCTTGTGGAATTGGCAAAGTGATATTTGGAAGCCCATAGAGGGCTATGGTGAAAAAGGAAATATCCTCAGATGAAATCTGGAAAGAAGCTTTCTGAGAAACTGCTGAGTGTTCTGTTAATTCATCTCACAGAGTTACATCTGTATTTCGTGGATCTCTTTGCTAGCCTTATTTCTGTGGAATCTGAGAGCAGATATTTCGGATCCCTTTGAAGACTCTAGGGCCAAAGGAAGTATCCTCCAATAACAAAGAGAAAGAAGCTTTCTGAGAAACTTCTTTGTGTTCTGTGAAATCATCTCACAGAGTTACAGCTTTCCCCTCAAGAAGCCTGTCGCTAAGACAGTTCTTGTGGAATTGGCAACGTGATATTTGGAAGCCCATAAAGGGCTATGGTGAAAAAGGAAATATCCTCAGATGAAATCTGGAAAGAAGCTTTCTGAGAAACAGCTTAGTGTTCTGTTAATTCATCTCACAGAGTACATCTGTATTTTGTGGATCTCTTTGCTAGCCTTATTTCTGTGGAATCTGAGAACAGATATTTCGGATCCCTTTGAAGACTATAGGGCCAAAGGAAATATCCCCCATTAACAAAGAGGAAGAAGTTTTCTGAGAAACTTCTTTGTGTTCTGTGAAATCTTCTCACAGAGTTAAAGCTTTCCCCTCAAGAAGCCTTTCGCTAAGACAGTTCTTGTGGAATTGGCAAAGTGATATTTGGAAGCCCATAGAGGGCTATGGTGAAAAAGGAAATATCCTCAGATGAAATCTGGAAAGAAGCTTTCTGAGAAACTGCTGAGTGTTCTGTTAATTCATCTCACAGAGTTACATCTGTATTTCGTGGATCTCTTTGCTAGCCTTATTTCTGTGGAATCTGAGAACAGATATTTCGGATCCCATTGAAGACTATAGGGCCAAAGGAAATATCCTTCGGTAACAAAGAGAAAGAAGCTTTCTGAGAAACTACTTTGTGTTCTGTGAAATCATCTCACAGAGTTACAGCTTTCCCCTCAAGAAGCCTTTCGCTAAGACAGTTCTTGTGGAATTGGCAAAGTGATATTTGCAAGCCCATAGAGGGCTATGGTGAAAAAGGAAATATCCTCAGATGAAATCTGGAAAGAAGCTTTCTGAGAAACTGCTGAGTGTTCTGTTAATTCATCTCACAGAGTTACATCTGTATTTCGTGGATCTCTTTGCTAGCCTTATTTCTGTGGAATCTGAGAGCAGATATTTCGGATCCCTTTGAAGACTCTAGGGCCAAAGGAAGTATCCTCCAATAACAAAGAGAAAGAAGCTTTCTGAGAAACTTCTTTGTGTTCTGTGAAATCATCCCACAGAGTTACAGCTTTCCCCTCAAGAAGCCTGTCGCTAAGACAGTTCTTGTGGAATTGGCAACGTGATATTTGGAAGCCCATAAAGGGCTATGGTGAAAAAGGAAATATGCTCAGATGAAATCTGGAAAGAAGCTTTCTGAGAAACTGCTTAGTGTTCTGTTAATTCATCTTACAGTGTACATCTGTATTTTGTTGAACTCTTTGCCTGCCTTATTTCTGTGGAATCTGAGAACAGATATTTCGGATCCCTTTGAAGACTATAGGGCCAAAGGAAATATCCTCCATTAACAAAGAGAAAGAAGTTTTCTGAGAAACTTCTTTGTGTTCAGTGAAATGTTCTCACAGAGTTACAGCTTTCCCCTCAAGAAGCCTTTCG
Source organism: Macaca nemestrina (assembly GCF_043159975.1). NCBI lineage: Eukaryota > Metazoa > Chordata > Mammalia > Primates > Cercopithecidae > Macaca > Macaca nemestrina. Next base: position 30,925,726 of record NC_092144.1, read on the forward strand.
CTAAGACAGTTCTTGTGGAATTGGCAAAGTGATATTTGGAAGCCCATAGAGGGCTATGGTGAAAAAGGAAATATCCTCAGATGAAATCTGGAAAGAAGCTTTCTGAGAAACTGCTGAGTGTTCTGTTAATTCATCTCACAGAGTTACATCTGTATTTCGTGGATCTCTTTGCTAGCCTTATTTCTGTGGAATCTGAGATCAGATATTTCGGATCCCTTTGAAGACTCTAGGGCCAATGGAAGTATCCTCCAATAACAAAGAGAAAGAAGCTTTCTGAGAAACTTCTTTGTGTTCTGTGAAATCATCCCACAGAGTTACAGCTTTCCCCTCAAGAAGCCTGTCGCTAAGACAGTTCTTGTGGAATTGGCAACGTGATATTTGGAAGCCCATAAAGGGCTATGGTGAAAAAGGAAATATCCTCAGATGAAATCTGGAAAGAAGCTTTCTGAGAAACTGCTTAGTGTTCTGTTAATTCATCTTACAGAGTACATCTGTATTTTGTTGATCTCTTTGCCTGCCTTATTTCTGTGGAATCTGAGAACAGATATTTCGGATCCCTTTGAAGACTATAGGGCCAAAGGAAATATCCTCCATTAACAAAGAGAAAGAAGTTTTCTGAGAAACTTCTTTGTGTTCTGTGAAATCTTCTCACAGAGTTAAAGCTTTCCCCTCAAGAAGCCTTTCGCTAAGACAGTTCTTGTGGAATTGGCAAAGTGATATTTGGAAGCCCATAGAGGGCTATGGTGAAAAAGGAAATATCCTCAGATGAAATCTGGAAAGAAGCTTTCTGAGAAACTGCTGAGTGTTCTGTTAATTCATCTCACAGAGTTACATCTGTATTTCGTGGATCTCTTTGCTAGCCTTATTTCTGTGGAATCTGAGAACAGATATTTCGGATCCCATTGAAGACTATAGGGCCAAAGGAAATATCCTTCGGTAACAAAGAGAAAGAAGCTTTCTGAGAAACTACTTTGTGTTCTGTTAAATCATCTCACAGAGTTACAGCTTTCCCCTCAAGAAGCCTTTCGCTAAGACAGTTCTTGTGGAATTGGCAAAGTGATATTTGGAAGCCCATAGAGGGCTATGGTGAAAAAGGAAATATCCTCAGATGAAATCTGGAAAGAAGCTTTCTGAGAAACTGCTGAGTGTTCTGTTAATTCATCTCACAGAGTTACATCTGTATTTCGTGGATCTCTTTGCTAGCCTTATTTCTGTGGAATCTGAGAGCAGATATTTCGGATCCCTTTGAAGACTCTAGGGCCAAAGGAAGTATCCTCCAATAACAAAGAGAAAGAAGCTTTCTGAGAAACTTCTTTGTGTTCTGTGAAATCATCTCACAGAGTTACAGCTTTCCCCTCAAGAAGCCTGTCGCTAAGACAGTTCTTGTGGAATTGGCAACGTGATATTTGGAAGCCCATAAAGGGCTATGGTGAAAAAGGAAATATCCTCAGATGAAATCTGGAAAGAAGCTTTCTGAGAAACAGCTTAGTGTTCTGTTAATTCATCTCACAGAGTACATCTGTATTTTGTGGATCTCTTTGCTAGCCTTATTTCTGTGGAATCTGAGAACAGATATTTCGGATCCCTTTGAAGACTATAGGGCCAAAGGAAATATCCTCCATTAACAAAGAGGAAGAAGTTTTCTGAGAAACTTCTTTGTGTTCTGTGAAATCTTCTCACAGAGTTAAAGCTTTCCCCTGAAGAAGCCTTTCGCTAAGACAGTTCTTGTGGAATTGGCAAAGTGATATTTGGAAGCCCATAGAGGGCTATGGTGAAAAAGGAAATATCCTCAGATGAAATCTGGAAAGAAGCTTTCTGAGAAACTGCTGAGTGTTCTGTTAATTCATCTCACAGAGTTACATCTGTATTTCGTGGATCTCTTTGCTAGCCTTATTTCTGTGGAATCTGAGAACAGATATTTCGGATCCCATTGAAGACTATAGGGCCAAAGGAAATATCCTTCGGTAACAAAGAGAAAGAAGCTTTCTGAGAAACTACTTTGTGTTCTGTTAAATCATCTCACAGAGTTACAGCTTTCCCCTCAAGAAGCCTTTCGCTAAGACAGTTCTTGTGGAATTGGCAAAGTGATATTTGGAAGCCCATAGAGGGCTATGGTGAAAAAGGAAATATCCTCAGATGAAATCTGGAAAGAAGCTTTCTGAGAAACTGCTGAGTGTTCTGTTAATTCATCTCACAGAGTTACATCTGTATTTCGTGGATCTCTTTGCTAGCCTTATTTCTGTGGAATCTGAGAGCAGATATTTCGGATCCCTTTGAAGACTCTAGGGCCAAAGGAAGTATCCTCCAATAACAAAGAGAAAGAAGCTTTCTGAGAAACTTCTTTGTGTTCTGTGAAATCATCCCACAGAGTTACAGCTTTCCCCTCAAGAAGCCTGTCGCTAAGACAGTTCTTGTGGAATTGGCAACGTGATATTTGGAAGCCCATAAAGGGCTATGGTGAAAAAGGAAATATCCTCAGATGAAATCTGGAAAGAAGCTTTCTGAGAAACTGCTTAGTGTTCTGTTAATTCATCTTACAGAGTACATCTGTATTTTGTTGATCTCTTTGCCTGCCTTATTTCTGTGGAATCTGAGAACAGATATTTCGGATCCCTTTGAAGACTATGGGGCCAAAGGAAATATCCTCCATTAACAAAGAGAAAGAAGTTTTCTGAGAAACTTCTTTGTGTTCTGTGAAATCTTCTCACAGAGTTAAAGCTTTCCCCTCAAGAAGCCTTTCGCTAAGACAGTTCTTGTGGAATTGGCAAAGTGATATTTGGAAGCCCATTGAGGGCTATGGTGAAAAAGGAAATATCCTCAGATGAAATCTGGAAAGAAGCTTTCTGAGAAACTGCTGAGTGTTCTGTTAATTCATCTCACAGAGTTACATCTGTATTTCGTGGATCTCTTTGCTAGCCTTATTTCTGTGGAATCTGAAAACAGATATTTCGGATCCCTTTGAAGACTATAGGGCCAAAGGAAATATCCTCCGATAAAAAAGAGAAAGAAGCTTTTTGAGAAACTTCTTTGTGTTCTGTGAAATCATCTCACAGCGTTACACCATTCCCCTCAAGAAGCCTTTCGCTAAGACAGTTCTTGTGGAAGTGGCAAAGTGATATTTGGAAGCCCATAGAGGGCTATGGTGAAAAAGGAAATATCCTCAGATGAATTCTGGAAAGAAGCTTTCTGAGAAACAGCTTAGAGTTCTGTTAATTCATCTCACAGAGTTACATCTGTATTTCGTGGATCTCTTTGCTAGCCTTATTTCTGTGGAATCTGAGAACAGATATTTCGGATCCCTTTGAAGACTATAGGGCCAAAGGAAATATCCTCCGATAACAAAGAGAAAGAAGCTTTCTGAGAAATTTCTTTGTGTTCTGTGAAATCATCTCACAGAGTTACAGCTGTCCCCTCAAGAAGCCTTTCGCTAAGACAGTTCTTGTGGAATTGGCAAGCGATATTTGGAAGCCCATAGAGGGCTATGGTGAAAAAGGAAATATCCTCAGATGAAATCTGGAAAGAAGCTTTCTGAGAAACTGCTGAGTGTTCTGTTAATTCATCTCACAGAGTTACATCTGTATTTCGTGGATCTCTTTGCTAGCCTTATTTCTGTGGAATCTGAGAACAGATATTTCGGATCCCATTGAATACTATAGGGCCAAAGGAAATATCCTTCGGTAACAAAGAGAAAGAAGCTTTCTGAGAAACTACTTTGTGTTCTGTGCAATCATCTCACAGAGTTACAGCTTTCCCCTCAAGAAGCCTTTCGCTAAGACAGTTCTTGTGGAATTGGCAAAGTGATATTTGGAAGCCCATAGAGGGCTATGGTGAAAAAGGAAATATCCTCAGATGAAATCTGGAAAGAAGCTTTCTGAGAAACTGCTGAGTGTTCTGTTAATTCATCTCACAGAGTTACATCTGTATTTCGTGGATCTCTTTGCTAGCCTTATTTCTGTGGAATCTGAGAGCAGATATTTCGGATCCCTTTGAAGACTCTAGGGCCAAAGGAAGTATCCTCCAATAACAAAGAGAAAGAAGCTTTCTGAGAAACTTCTTTGTGTTCTGTGAAATCATCTCACAGAGTTACAGCTTTCCCCTCAAGAAGCCTGTCGCTAAGACAGTTCTTGTGGAATTGGCAACGTGATATTTGGAAGCCCATAAAGGGCTATGGTGAAAAAGGAAATATCCTCAGATGAAATCTGGAAAGAAGCTTTCTGAGAAACAGCTTAGTGTTCTGTTAATTCATCTCACAGAGTACATCTGTATTTTGTGGATCTCTTTGCTAGCCTTATTTCTGTGGAATCTGAGAACAGATATTTCGGATCCCTTTGAAGACTATAGGGCCAAAGGAAATATCCCCCATTAACAAAGAGGAAGAAGTTTTCTGAGAAACTTCTTTGTGTTCTGTGAAATCTTCTCACAGAGTTAAAGCTTTCCCCTCAAGAAGCCTTTCGCTAAGACAGTTCTTGTGGAATTGGCAAAGTGATATTTGGAAGCCCATAGAGGGCTATGGTGAAAAAGGAAATATCCTCAGATGAAATCTGGAAAGAAGCTTTCTGAGAAACTGCTGAGTGTTCTGTTAATTCATCTCACAGAGTTACATCTGTATTTCGTGGATCTCTTTGCTAGCCTTATTTCTGTGGAATCTGAGAACAGATATTTCGGATCCCATTGAAGACTATAGGGCCAAAGGAAATATCCTTCGGTAACAAAGAGAAAGAAGCTTTCTGAGAAACTACTTTGTGTTCTGTGAAATCATCTCACAGAGTTACAGCTTTCCCCTCAAGAAGCCTTTCGCTAAGACAGTTCTTGTGGAATTGGCAAAGTGATATTTGGAAGCCCATAGAGGGCTATGGTGAAAAAGGAAATATCCTCAGATGAAATCTGGAAAGAAGCTTTCTGAGAAACTGCTGAGTGTTCTGTTAATTCATCTCACAGAGTTACATCTGTATTTCGTGGATCTCTTTGCTAGCCTTATTTCTGTGGAATCTGAGAGCAGATATTTCGGATCCCTTTGAAGACTCTAGGGCCAAAGGAAGTATCCTCCAATAACAAAGAGAAAGAAGCTTTCTGAGAAACTTCTTTGTGTTCTGTGAAATCATCCCACAGAGTTACAGCTTTCCCCTCAAGAAGCCTGTCGCTAAGACAGTTCTTGTGGAATTGGCAACGTGATATTTGGAAGCCCATAAAGGGCTATGGTGAAAAAGGAAATATGCTCAGATGAAATCTGGAAAGAAGCTTTCTGAGAAACTGCTTAGTGTTCTGTTAATTCATCTTACAGAGTACATCTGTATTTTGTTGAACTCTTTGCCTGCCTTATTTCTGTGGAATCTGAGAACAGATATTTCGGATCCCTTTGAAGACTATAGGGCCAAAGGAAATATCCTCCATTAACAAAGAGAAAGAAGTTTTCTGAGAAACTTCTTTGTGTTCTGTGAAATCTTCTCACAGAGTTAAAGCTTTCCCCTCAAGAAGCCTTTCGCTAAGACAGTTCTTGTGGAATTGGCAAAGTGATATTTGGAAGCCCATAGAGGGCTATGGTGAAAAAGGAAATATCCTCAGATGAAATCTGGAAAGAAGCTTTCTGAGAAACTGCTGAGTGTTCTGTTAATTCATCTCACAGAGTTACATCTGTATTTCGTGGATCTCTTTGCTAGCCTTATTTCTGTGGAATCTGAGAGCAGATATTTCGGATCCCTTTGAAGACTCTAGGGCCAAAGGAAGTATCCTCCAATAACAAAGAGAAAGAAGCTTTCTGAGAAACTTCTTTGTGTTCTGTGAAATCATCCCACAGAGTTACAGCTTTCCCCTCAAGAAGCCTGTCGCTAAGACAGTTCTTGTGGAATTGGCAACGTGATATTTGGAAGCCCATAAAGGGCTATGGTGAAAAAGGAAATATCCTCAGATGAAATCTGGAAAGAAGCTTTCTGAGAAACAGCTTAGTGTTCTGTTAATTCATCTCACAGAGTACATCTGTATTTTGTGGATCTCTTTGCTAGCCTTATTTCTGTGGAATCTGAGAACAGATATTTCGGATCCCTTTGAAAAGTATAGGGCCAAAGGAAATATCCTCCATTAACAAAGAGAAAGAAGTTTTCTGAGAAACTTCTTTGTGTTCAGTGAAATCTTCTCACAGAGTTACAGCTTTCCCCTCAAGAAGCCTTTCGCTAAGACAGTTCTTGTGGAATTGGCAAAGTGATATTTGGAAGCCCATAGAGGGCTATGGTGAAAAAGGAAATATCCTCAGATGAAATCTGGAAAGAAGCTTTCTGAGAAACTGCTTAGTGTTCTGTTAATTCATCTCACAGAGTTACATCTGTATTTCGTGGATCTCTTTGCTAGCCTTATTTCTGTGGAATCTGAGAACAGATATTTCGGATCCCATTGAAGATTATAGGGCCAAAGGAAATATCCTTCGTAACAAAGAGAAAGAAGCTTTCTGAGAAACTACTTTGTGTTCTGTGAAATCATCTCACAGAGTTACAGCTTTCCCCTCAAGAAGCCTTTCGCTAAGACAGTTCTTGTGGAATTGGCAAAGTGATATTTGGAAGCCCATAGAGGGCTATGGTGAAAAAGGAAATATCCTCAGATGAAATCTGGAAAGAAGCTTTCTGAGAAACTGCTGAGTGTTCTGTTAATTCATCTCACAGAGTTACATCTGTATTTCGTGGATCTCTTTGCTAGCCTTATTTCTGTGGAATCTGAGAGCAGATATTTCGGATCCCTTTGAAGACTCTAGGGCCAAAGGAAGTATCCTCCAATAACAAAGAGAAAGAAGCTTTCTGAGAAACTTCTTTGTGTTCTGTGAAATCATCTCACAGAGTTACAGCTTTCCCCTCAAGAAGCCTTTCGCTAAGACAGTTCTTGTGGAATTGGCAAAGTGATATTTGGAAGCCCATAGAGGGCTATGGTGAAAAAGGAAATATCCTGAGATGAAATCTGGAAAGAAGCTTTCTGAGAAACTGCTTAGTGTTCTGTTAATTCATCTCACAGAGTTACATCTGTATTTCGTGGATCTCTTTGCTAGCCTTATTTCTGTGGAATCTGAGAACAGATATTTCGGATCCCATTGAAGACTATAGGGCCAAAGGAAATATCCTCCGATAACAAAGAGAAAGAAGCTTTCTGAGAAACTTCTTTGTGTTCTGTTAAATCATCTCACAGAGTTACAGCTGTCCCCTCAAGAAGCCTTTCGCTAAGACAGTTCTTGTGGAATTGGCAAGCGATATTTGGAAGCCCTTAGAGGGCTATGGTGAAAAAGGGAATATCCTCAGATGAAATCTGGAAAGAAGCTTTCTGAGAAACTGCTTAGTGTTCTGTTAATTCATCTCACAGAGTTACATCTGTATTTCGTGGATCTCTTTGCTAGCCTTATTTCTGTGGAATCTGAGAACAGATATTTCGGATCCCTTTGAAGACTATAGGGCCAAAGGAAATATCCTCCATTAACAAAGAGAAAGAAGCTTTCTGAGAAACTTCTTTGTGTTCTGTGAAATCATCTCACAGAGTTACAGCTGTCCCCTCAAGAAGCCTTTCGCTAAGACAGTTCTTGTGTAATTGGCAAAGCGATATTTGGAAGCCCATAGAGGGCTATGGTGAAAAAGGAAATATCCTCAGATGAAATCTGGAAAGAAGCTTTCTGAGAAACTGCTTAGTGTTCTGTTAATTCATCTCACAGAGTTACATCTGTATTTCGTGGATCTCTTTGCTAGACTTATTTCTGTGGAATCTGAGAGCAGATATTTCGGATCCCTTTGAAGAGTATAGGGCCAAAGGAAATATCCTCCGATAACAAAGAGAAAGAAGCTTTCTGAGAAACTTCTTTGTGTTCTGTGAAATCATCTCACAGAGTTACACCTTTCCCCTCAGGAAGCCTTTCGCTAAGACAGTTCTTGTGGAATTGGCAAAGTGATATTTGGAAGCCCATAGAGGGCTATGGTGAAAAAGGAAATATCCTCAGATGAAATCTGGAAAGAAGCTTTCTGAGAAACTGCTTAGTGTTCTGTTAATTCATCTCACAGAGTTACATCTGTATTTCGTGGATCTCTTTGCTAGCCTTATTTCTGTGGAATCTTAGAACAGATATTTCGGATCCCTTTGAAGACTCTAGGGCCAAAGGAAATATCCTCCGATAACAAAGAGAAAGAAGCTTTCTGAGAAACTTCTTTGTGTTCTGTGAAATCATCTCACAGAGTTACAGCTGTCCCCTCAAGAAGCCTTTCGCTAAGACAGTTCTTGTGGAATTGACAAGCGATATTTGGAAGCCCATAGAGGGCTATGGTGAAAAAGGAAATATCCTCAGATGAAATCTGGAAAGAAGCTTTCTGAGAAACTGCTTAGTGTTCTGTTAATTCATCTCACTGAGTTACATCTGTATTTCGTGGATCTCTTTGCTAGCCTTATTTCTGTGGAATCTGAGAACAGATATTTCGGATCCCTTTGAAGACTATAGGGCCAAAGGAAATATCCTCCGATAAAAAAGAGAAAGAAGCTTTTTGAGAAACTTCTTTGTGTTCTGTGAAATCATCTCACAGAGTTACAGCTTTCCCCTCAAGAAGCCTTTCGCTAAGACAGTTCTTGTGGAATTGGCAACGTGATATTTGGAAGCCCATAGAGGGCTATGGTGAAAAAGGAAATATCCTCAGATGAAATCTGGAAAGAAGCTTTCTGAGAATCTGCTTAGTGTTCTGTTAATTCATCTCACAGAGTTACATCTGTATTTCGTGGATCTCTTTGCTAGCCTTATTTTTGTGGAATCTGAAAAGAGATATTTCGGATCCCTTTGAAGACTACAGGGCCAAAGGAAATATCCTACGATTACGAAGAGAAAGAAGCTTTCTGAGAAACTTCTTTGTGTTCTGTGAAATCATCTCACAGAGTTACAGCTTTCCCCTCAAGAGGCCTTTCGCTAAGACAGTTCTTGTGGAATTGGCAAAGTGATATTTGGAAGCCCATAGAGGGCTATGGTGAAAAAGGAAATATCCTCAGATGAAATCTGGAAAGAAGCTCTCTGAGAAACTGCTTAGTGTTTTGTTAATTCATCTCACAGAGTTACATCTGTATTTCGTGGATCTCTTTGCTAGACTTTTTTCTGTGGAATCTGAGAACAGATATTTCGGATCCTATTGAAGACTATAGGGCCAAAGGAAATATCCTCCGATAACAAAGAGAAAGAAGCTTTCTGAGAAACTTCTTTGTGTTCTGTGAAATCATCTCACAGAGTTACAGCTGTCCCCTCAAGAAGCCTTTCGCTAAGACAGTTCTTGTGTAATTGGCAAAGCGATATTTGGAAGCCCATAGAGGGCTATGGTGAAAAAGGAAATATCCTCAGATGAAATCTGGAAAGAAGCTTTCTGAGAAACTGCTTACTGTTCTGTTAATTCATCTCACAGAGTTACATCTGTATTTCGTGGATCTCTTTGCTAGACTTATTTCTGTGGAATCTGAGAGCAGATATTTCGGATCCCTTTGAAGAGTATAGGGCCAAAGGAAATATCCTCCGATAACAAAGAGAAAGAAGCTTTCTGAGAAACTTCTTTGTGTTCTGTGAAATCATCTCACAGAGTTACACCTTTCCCCTCAGGAAGCCTTTCGCTAAGACAGTTCTTGTGGAATTGGCAAAGTGATATTTGGAAGCCCATAGAGGGCTATGGTGAAAAAGGAAATATCCTCAGATGAAATCTGGAAAGAAGCTTTCTGAGAAACTGCTTAGTGTTCTGTTAATTCATCTCACAGAGTTACATCTGTATTTCGTGGATCTCTTTGCTAGCCTTATTTCTGTGGAATCTGAGAACAGATATTTCGGATCCCTTTGAAGACTCTAGGGCCAAAGGAAATATCCTCCGATAACAAAGAGAAAGAAGCTTTCTGAGAAACTTCTTTGTGTTCTGTGAAATCATCTCACAGAGTTACAGCTGTCCCCTCAAGAAGCCTTTCGCTAAGACAGTTCTTGTGGAATTGACAAGCGATATTTGGAAGCCCATAGAGGGCTATGGTGAAAAAGGAAATATCCTCAGATGAAATCTGGAAAGAAGCTTTCTGAGAAACTGCTTAGTGTTCTGTTAATTCATCTCACAGAGTTACATCTGTATTTCGTGGATCTCTTTGCTAGCCTTATTTCTGTGGAATCTGAGAACAGATATTTCGGATCCCTTTGAAGACTATAGGGCCAAAGGAAATATCCTCCGATAAAAAAGAGAAAGAAGCTTTCTGAGAAACTTCTTTGTGTTCTGTGAAATCATCTCACAGAGTTACAGCTTTCCCCTCAAGAAGCCTTTCGCTAAGACAGTTCTTGTGGAATTGGCAACGTGATATTTGGAAGCCCATAGAGGGCTATGGTGAAAAAGGAAATATCCTCAGATGAAATCTGGAAAGAAGCTTTCTGAGAATCTGCTTAGTTTTCTGTTAATTCATCTCACAGAGTTACATCTGTATTTCGTGGATCTCTTTGCTAGCCTTATTTTTGTGGAATCTGACAAGAGATATTTCGGATCCCTTTGAAGACTACAGGGCCAAAGGAAATATCCTACGATTACGAAGAGAAAGAAGCTTTCTGAGAAACTTCTTTGTGTTCTGTGAAATCATCTCACAGAGTTACAGCTTTCCCCTCAAGAGGCCTTTCGCTAAGACAGTTCTTGTGGAATTGGCAAAGTGATATTTGGAAGCCCATAGAGGGCTATGGTGAAAAAGGAAATATCCTCAGATGAAATCTGGAAAGAAGCTCTCTGAGAAACTGCTTAGTGTTTTGTTAATTCATCTCACAGAGTTACGTCTGTATTTCGTGGATCTCTTTGCTAGACTTTTTTCTGTGGAATCTGAGAACAGATATTTCGGATCCTATTGAAGACTATAGGGCCAAAGGAAATATCCTCCGATAACAAAGAGAAAGAAGCTTTCTGAGAAACTTCTTTGTGTTCTGTGAAATCATCTCACAGAGTTACAGCTTTTCCCTCAAGAAGCCTTTCGCTAAGACAGTTCTTGTGGAATTGGCAAAGTGATATTTGGAAGCCCATAGAGGACTATGGTGAAAAAGGAAATATCCTCAGATGGAATCTGGAAAGAAGCTTTCTGAGAAACTGCTTAGTGTTCTGTTAATTCATCTCACAGAGTTACATCTGTATTTCGTGGATCTCTTTGCTAGCCTTATTTCTGTGGAATCTGAGAACAGATATTTCGGATCCCTTTGAAGACTATAGGGCCAAAGGAAATATCCTCCGATAACAAAGAGAAAGAAGCTTTCTGAGAAACTTCTTTGTGTTCTGTGAAATCATCTCACAGAGTTACAGCTGTCCCCTCAAGAAGCCTTTCGCTAAGACAGTTCTTGTGGAATTGGCAAGCGATATTTGGAAGCCCATAGAGGGCTATGGTGAAAAAGGAAATATCCTCAGATGAAATCTGGAAAGAAGCTTTCTGAGAAACTGCTTAGTGTTCTGTTAATTCATCTCACTGAGTTACATCTGTATTTCGTGGATCTCTTTGCTAGCCTTATTTCTGTGGAATCTGAGAACAGATATTTCGGATCCCTTTGAAGACTATAGGGCCAAAGGAAATATCCTCCGATAAAAAAGAGAAAGAAGCTTTTTGAGAAACTTCTTTGTGTTCTGTGAAATCATCTCACAGAGTTACAGCTTTCCCCTCAAGAAGCCTTTCGCTAAGACAGTTCTTGTGGAATTGGCAACGTGATATTTGGAAGCCCATAGAGGGCTATGGTGAAAAAGGAAATATCCTCAGATGAAATCTGGAAAGAAGCTTTCTGAGAATCTGCTTAGTGTTCTGTTAATTCATCTCACAGAGTTACATCTGTATTTCGTGGATCTCTTTGCTAGCCTTATTTTTGTGGAATCTGAAAAGAGATATTTCGGATCCCTTTGAAGACTACAGGGCCAAAGGAAATATCCTACGATTACGAAGAGAAAGAAGCTTTCTGAGAAACTTCTTTGTGTTCTGTGAAATCATCTCACAGAGTTACAGCTTTCCCCTCAAGAGGCCTTTCGCTAAGACAGTTCTTGTGGAATTGGCAAAGTGATATTTGGAAGCCCATAGAGGGCTATGGTGAAAAAGGAAATATCCTCAGATGAAATCTGGAAAGAAGCTCTCTGAGAAACTGCTTAGTGTTTTGTTAATTCATCTCACAGAGTTACATCTGTATTTCGTGGATCTCTTTGCTAGACTTTTTTCTGTGGAATCTGAGAACAGATATTTCGGATCCTATTGAAGACTATAGGGCCAAAGGAAATATCCTCCGATAACAAAGAGAAAGAAGCTTTCTGAGAAACTTCTTTGTGTTCTGTGAAATCATCTCACAGAGTTACAGCTGTCCCCTCAAGAAGCCTTTCGCTAAGACAGTTCTTGTGTAATTGGCAAAGCGATATTTGGAAGCCCATAGAGGGCTATGGTGAAAAAGGAAATATCCTCAGATGAAATCTGGAAAGAAGCTTTCTGAGAAACTGCTTAGTGTTCTGTTAATTCATCTCACAGAGTTACATCTGTATTTCGTGGATCTCTTTGCTAGACTTATTTCTGTGGAATCTGAGAGCAGATATTTCGGATCCCTTTGAAGAGTATAGGGCCAAAGGAAATATCCTCCGATAACAAAGAGAAAGAAGCTTTCTGAGAAACTTCTTTGTGTTCTGTGAAATCATCTCACAGAGTTACACCTTTCCCCTCAGGAAGCCTTTCGCTAAGACAGTTCTTGTGGAATTGGCAAAGTGATATTTGGAAGCCCATAGAGGGCTATGGTGAAAAAGGAAATATCCTCAGATGAAATCTGGAAAGAAGCTTTCTGAGAAACTGCTTAGTGTTCTGTTAATTCATCTCACAGAGTTACATCTGTATTTCGTGGATCTCTTTGCTAGCCTTATTTCTGTGGAATCTGAGAACAGATATTTCGGATCCCTTTGAAGACTCTAGGGCCAAAGGAAATATCCTCCGATAACAAAGAGAAAGAAGCTTTCTGAGAAACTTCTTTGTGTTCTGTGAAATCATCTCACAGAGTTACAGCTGACCCCTCAAGAAGCCTTTCGCTAAGACAGTTCTTGTGGAATTGACAAGCGATATTTGGAAGCCCATAGAGGGCTATGGTGAAAAAGGAAATATCCTCAGATGAAATCTGGAAAGAAGCTTTCTGAGAAACTGCTTAGTGTTCTGTTAATTCATCTCACAGAGTTACATCTGTATTTCGTGGATCTCTTTGCTAGCCTTATTTCTGTGGAATCTGAGAACAGATATTTCGGATCCCTTTGAAGACTATAGGGCCAAAGGAAATATCCTCCGATAAAAAAGAGAAAGAAGCTTTCTGAGAAACTTCTTTGTGTTCTGTGAAATCATCTCACAGAGTTACAGCTTTCCCCTCAAGAAGCCTTTCGCTAAGACAGTTCTTGTGGAATTGGCAACGTGATATTTGGAAGCCCATAGAGGGCTATGGTGAAAAAGGAAATATCCTCAGATGAAATCTGGAAAGAAGCTTTCTGAGAATCTGCTTAGTTTTCTGTTAATTCATCTCACAGAGTTACATCTGTATTTCGTGGATCTCTTTGCTAGCCTTATTTTTGTGGAATCTGACAAGAGATATTTCGGATCCCTTTGAAGACTACAGGTCCAAAGGAAATATCCTACGATTACGAAGAGAAAGAAGCTTTCTGAGAAACTTCTTTGTGTTCTGTGAAATCATCTCACAGAGTTACAGCTTTCCCCTCAAGAGGCCTTTCGCTAAGACAGTTCTTGTGGAATTGGCAAAGTGATATTTGGAAGCCCATAGAGGGCTATGGTGAAAAAGGAAATATCCTCAGATGTAATCTGGAAAGAAGCTCTCTGAGAAACTGCTTAGTGTTTTGTTAATTCATCTCACAGAGTTACGTCTGTATTTCGTGGATCTCTTTGCTAGACTTTTTTCTGTGGAATCTGAGAACAGATATTTCGGATCCTATTGAAGACTATAGGGCCAAAGGAAATATCCTCCGATAACAAAGAGAAAGAAGCTTTCTGAGAAACTTCTTTGTGTTCTGTGAAATCATCTCACAGAATTACAGCTTTCCCCTCAAGAAGCCTTTCGCTAAGACAGTTCTTGTGGAATTGGCAAAGTGATATTTGGAAGCCCATAGAGGGCTATGGTGAAAAAGGAAATATCCTCAGATGAAATCTGGAAAGAAGCTTTCTGAGAAACTGCTTAGTGTTGTGTTAATTCATCTCACCGAGTTACATCTGTATTTCGTGGATCTCTTTGCTAGCATTATTTCTGTGGAATCTGAGAACAGATATTTCGGATCCCATTGAAGACTATAGGGCCAAAGGAAATATCCTCCGATAACAAAGAGAAAGAAGCTTGCTGAGAAACTTCTTTGTGTTCTGTGAAATCATCTCACAGAGTTACAGCTTTCCCCTCAAGAAGCCTTTCGCTGAGACAGTTCTTGTGGAATTGGCAAAGTGATATTTGTAAGCCCATAGAGGGCTATGGTGAAAAAGGAAATATCCTCAGATGAAATCTGGAAAGAAGCTTTCTGAGGAACTGCTTAGTGTTCTGTTAATTCATCTCACAGAGTTACATCTGTATTTCGTGGATCTCTTTGCTAGCCTTATTTCTGTGGAATCTGAGAACAGATATTTCGGATCCCTTTGAAGACTATAGGGCCAAAGGAAATATCCTCCGATAAAAAAGAGAAAGAAGCTTTCTGAGAAACTTCTTTGTGTTCTGTGAAATCATCTCACAGAGTTACAGCTTTCCCCTCAAGAAGCCTTTCGCTAAGACAGTTCTTGTGGAATTGGCAACGTGATATTTGGAAGCCCATAGAGGGCTATGGTGAAAAAGGAAATATCCTCAGATGAAATCTGGAAAGAAGCTTTCTGAGAATCTGCTTAGTTTTCTGTTAATTCATCTCACAGAGTTACATCTGTATTTCGTGGATCTCTTTGCTAGCCTTATTTTTGTGGAATCTGACAAGAGATATTTCGGATCCCTTTGAAGACTACAGGGCCAAAGGAAATATCCTACGATTACGAAGAGAAAGAAGCTTTCTGAGAAACTTCTTTGTGTTCTGTGAAATCATCTCACAGAGTTACAGCTTTCCCCTCAAGAGGCCTTTCGCTAAGACAGTTCTTGTGGAATTGGCAAAGTGATATTTGGAAGCCCATAGAGGGCTATGGTGAAAAAGGAAATATCCTCAGATGAAATCTGGAAAGAAGCTCTCTGAGAAACTGCTTAGTGTTTTGTTAATTCATCTCACAGAGTTACGTCTGTATTTCGTGGATCTCTTTGCTAGACTTTTTTCTGTGGAATCTGAGAACAGATATTTCGGATCCTATTGAAGACTATAGGGCCAAAGGAAATATCCTCCGATAACAAAGAGAAAGAAGCTTTCTGAGAAACTTCTTTGTGTTCTGTGAAATCATCTCACAGAATTACAGCTTTCCCCTCAAGAAGCCTTTCGCTAAGACAGTTCTTGTGGAATTGGCAAAGTGATATTTGGAAGCCCATAGAGGGCTATGGTGAAAAAGGAAATATCCTCAGATGAAATCTGGAAAGAAGCTTTCTGAGAAACTGCTTAGTGTTGTGTTAATTCATCTCACAGAGTTACATCTGTATTTCGTGGATCTCTTTGCTAGCCTTATTTCTGTGGAATCTGAGAACAGATATTTCGGATCCCATTGAAGACTACAGGGCCAAAGGAAATATCCTCCGATAACAAAGAGAAAGAAGCTTGCTGAGAAACTTCTTTGTGTTCTCTGAAATCATCTCACAGAGTTACAGCTTTCCCCTCAAGAAGCCTTTCGCTGAGACAGTTCTTGTGGAATTGGCAAAGTGATATTTGTAAGCCCATAGAGGGCTATGGTGAAAAAGGAAATATCCTCAGATGAAATCTGGAAAGAAGCTTTCTGAGGAACTGCTTAGTGTTCTGTTAATTCATCTCACAGAGTTACATCTGTATTTCGTGGATCTCTTTGCTAGCCTTATTTCTGTGGAATCTGAGAACAGATATTTCGGATCCCTTTGAAGACTATAGGGCCAAAGGAAATATCCTCCGATAAAAAAGAGAAAGAAGCTTTCTGAGAAACTTCTTTGTGTTCTGTGAAATCATCTCACAGAGTTACACCTTTCCCCTCAAGAAGCCTTTCGCTAAGACAGTTCTTGTGGAATTGGCAAAGTGATATTTGGAAGCCCATAGAGGGCTATGGTGAAAAAGGAAATATCCTCAGATGAAATCTGGAAAGAAGCTTTCTGAGAATCTGCTTAGTGTTCTGTTAATTCATCTCACAGAGTTACATCTGTATTTCGTGGATCTCTTTGCTAGCCTTATTTTTGTGGAATCTGACAAGAGATATTTCGGATCCCTTTGAAGACTACAGGGCCAAAGGAAATATCCTACGATTACAAAGAGAAAGAAGCTTTCTGAGAAACTTCTTTGTGTTCTGTGAAATCATCTCACAGAGTTACAGCTTTCCCCTCAAGAGGCCTTTCGCTAAGACAGTTCTTGTGGAATTGGCAAAGTGATATTTGGAAGCCCATAGAGGGCTATGGTGAAAAAGGAAATATCCTCAGATGAAATCTGGAAAGAAGCTCTCTGAGAAACTGCTTACTGTTTTGTTAATTCAACTCACAGAGTTACATCTGTATTTCGTGGATCTCTTTGCTAGACTTTTTTCTGTGGAATCTGAGAAGAGATATTTCGGATCCCATTGAAGACTACAGGGCCAAAGGAAATATCCTCCGATAACAAAGAGAAAGAAGCTTTCTGAGAAACTTCTTTGTGTTCTGTGAAATCATCTCACAGAGTTACAGCTTTCCCCTCAAGAAGCCTTTCGCTAAGACAGTTCTTGTGGAATTGGCAAAGTGATATTGGGAAGCCCATAGAGGGCTATGGTGAAAAAGGAAATATCCTCAGATGAAATCTGGAAAGAAGCTTTCTGAGAAACTGCTTAGTGTTCTGTTAATTCATCTCACAGAGTTACTTCTGTATTTCGTGGATTTCTTTGCTAGACTTATTTCTGTGGAATCTGAGAGCAGATATTTCGGATCCCTTTGAAGACTATAGGGCCAAAGGAAATATCCTCCGATAACAAAGAGAAAGAAGCTTTCTGAGAAACTTCTTTGTGTTCAGTGAAATCATCTCACAGAGTTACACCTTTCCCCTCAGGAAGCCTTTCGCTAAGACAGTTCTTGTGGAATTGGCAAAGTGATATTTCGAAGCCCATAGAGGGCTAGGGTGAAAAAGGAAATATCCTCAGATGAAATCTGGAAAGAAGCTTTCTGAGAAACTGCTTAGTGTTGTGTTAATTCATCTCACAGGGTTACATCTGTATTTCGTGGATCTCTTTGCTAGCCTTATTTCTGTGGAATCTGAGAACAGATATTTCGGATCCCATTGAAGACTATAGGGCCAAAGGAATTATCCTCCGATAACAAAGAGAAAGAAGCTTTCTGAGAAACTTTTTGTTTTCCGTGAAATCATCTCACAGAGTTACAGCTTTCCCCTCAAGAAGCCTTTCGCTAAGACAGTTCTTGTGGAATTGGCAAAGTGATATTTGGAAGCCCATAGAGGGCTATGGTGAAAAAGGAAATATCCTCAGATGAAATCTGGAAAGAAGCTTTCTGAGAAACTGCTCTATCATATGTGACTTCAACTCACAGAGTTATATCTGTATTTCGTGGATCTCTTTGCTAGCCTTATTTCTGTGGAATCTGAGAACAGATATTTCGGATCCCTTTGAGGACTACAGGGCCAAAGGAAATATCCTCCGACAACAAAGAGAAAGAAGCTTTCTGAGAAACTTCTTTGTGTTCTGTGAAATCATCTCACAGAGTTACAGCTTTCCCGTCAAGAAGCCTTTCGCTAAGACAGTTCTTGTGGAATTGGCAAAGTGATATTTCGAAGCCCATAGAGGGCTAGGGTGAAAAAGGAAATATTCTCAGATGAAATCTGGAAAGAAGCTTTCTGAGAAACAGCTTAGTGTTCTGTTAATTCATCTCACAGAGTTACATCTGTATTTCGTGGATCTCTTTGCTAGCCTTATTTCTGTGGAATCTGAGAACAGATATTTCGGATCCCATTGAAGACTATAGGGCCAAAGGAAATATCCTCCGATAACAAAGAGAAAGAAACTTTCTGAGAAACATCTTTGTGTTCTGTGAAATCATCTCACAGAGTTACAGCTTTCCCCTCAAGAAGCCTTTCGCTAAGACAGTTCTTGTGGAATTGGCAAAGTGATATTTGGAAGCCCTTAGAGGCCTATGGTGAAAAAGGAAATATCCTCAGATGAAATCTGGAAAGAAGCTTTCTGAGAAACTGCTTAGTGTTCTGTTCATTCATCTCACAGAGTTACATCTGCATTTCGTGAATCTCTTTGCTAGCCTTATGTCTGTGGAATCTGAGAACAGATATTTCGGATCCCATTGAAGACTATAGGGCCAAAGGAAATATCCTCCGATAACAAAGAGAAAGAAGCTTTCTGAGAAACTTCTTTGTGTTCTGTGAAATCATCTCACAGAGTTACAGCTTTCCCCTCAAGAAGCCTTTCGCTGAGACAGTTCTTGTGGAATTGGCAAAGTGATATTTGGAAGCCCATAGAGGGCTATGGTGAAAAAGGAAATATCCTCAGATGAAATATGGAAAGAAGCTTTCTGAGAAACTACTTAGTGTTCCGTTAATTCATCTCACAGAGTTACTTCTGTATTTCGTGGATTTCTTTGCTAGACTTATTTCTGTGGAATCTGAGAGCAGATATTTCGGATCCCTTTGAAGACTATAGGGCCAAAGGAAATATCCTCCGATAACAAAGAGAAAGAAGCTTTCTGAGAAACTTCTTTGTGTTCAGTGAAATCATCTCACAGAGTTACACCTTTCCCCTCAGGAAGCCTTTCGCTAAGACAGTTCTTGTGGAATTGGCAAAGTGATATTTCGAAGCCCATAGAGGGCTAGGGTGAAAAAGGAAATATCCTCAGATGAAATCTGGAAAGAAGCTTTCTGAGAAACTGCTTAGTGTTGTGTTAATTCATCTCACAGAGTTACATCTGTATTTCGTGGATCTCTTTGCTAGCCTTATTTCTGTGGAATCTGAGAACAGATATTTCGGATCCCATTGAAGACTATAGGGCCAAAGGAATTATCCTCCGATAACAAAGAGAAAGAAGCTTTCTGAGAAACTTTTTGTTTTCCGTGAAATCATCTCACAGAGTTACAGCTTTCCCCTCAAGAAGCCTTTCGCTAAGACAGTTCTTGTGGAATTGGCAAAGTGATATTTGGAAGCCCATAGAGGGCTATGGTGAAAAAGGAAATATCCTCAGATGAAATCTGGAAAGAAGCTTTCTGAGAAACTGCTCTATCATATGTGACTTCCACTCACAGAGTTATATCTGTATTTCGTGGATCTCTTTGCTAGCCTTATTTCTGTGGAATCTGAGAACAGATATTTCGGATCCCTTTGAGGACTACAGGGCCAAAGGAAATATCCTCCGACAACAAAGAGAAAGAAGCTTTCTGAGAAACTTCTTTGTGTTCTGTGAAATCATCTCACAGAGTTACAGCTTTCCCGTCAAGAAGCCTTTCGCTAAGACAGTTCTTGTGGAATTGGCAAAGTGATATTTCGAAGCCCATAGAGGGCTAGGGTGAAAAAGGAAATATTCTCAGATGAAATCTGGAAAGAAGCTTTCTGAGAAACAGCTTAGTGTTCTGTTAATTCATCTCACAGAGTTACATCTGTATTTCGTGGATCTCTTTGCTAGCCTTATTTCTGTGGAATCTGAGAACAGATATTTCGGATCCCATTGAAGACTATAGGGCCAAAGGAAATATCCTCCGATAACAAAGAGAAAGAAACTTTCTGAGAAACATCTTTGTGTTCTGTGAAATCATCTCACAGAGTTACAGCTTTCCCCTCAAGAAGCCTTTCGCTAAGACAGTTCTTGTGGAATTGGCAAAGTGATATTTGGAAGCCCTTAGAGGCCTATGGTGAAAAAGGAAATATCCTCAGATGAAATCTGGAAAGAAGCTTTCTGAGAAACTGCTTAGTGTTCTGTTCATTCATCTCACAGAGTTACATCTGCATTTCGTGAATCTCTTTGCTAGCCTTATGTCTGTGGAATCTGAGAACAGATATTTCGGATCCCATTGAAGACTATAGGGCCAAAGGAAATATCCTCCGATAACAAAGAGAAAGAAGCTTTCTGAGAAACTTCTTTGTGTTCTGTGAAATCATCTCACAGAGTTACAGCTTTCCCCTCAAGAAGCCTTTCGCTGAGACAGTTCTTGTGGAATTGGCAAAGTGATATTTGGAAGCCCATAGAGGGCTATGGTGAAAAAGGAAATATCCTCAGATGAAATCTGGAAAGAAGCTTTCTGAGAAACTGCTTAGTGTTCCGTTAATTCATCTCACAGAGTTACATCTGTATTTCGTGGATCTCTTTGCTAGCCTTATTTCTGTGGAATCTGAGAACAGATATTTCGGATCCCATTGAAGACTATAGGGCCAAAGGAATTATCCTCCGATAACAAAGAGAAAGAAGCTTTCTGAGAAACTTTTTGTTTTCCGTGAAATCATCTCACAGAGTTACAGCTTTCCCCTCAAGAAGCCTTTCGCTAAGACAGTTCTTGTGGAATTGGCAAAGTGATATTTGGAAGCCCATAGAGGGCTATGGTGAAAAAGGAAATATCCTCAGATGAAATCTGGAAAGAAGCTTTCTGAGAAACTGCTCTATCATATGTGACTTCCACTCACAGAGTTATATCTGTATTTCGTGGATCTCTTTGCTAGCCTTATTTCTGTGGAATCTGAGAACAGATATTTCGGATCCCTTTGAAGACTATAGGGCCAAAGGAAATATCCTCCGACAACAAAGAGAAAGAAGCTTTCTGAGAAACTTCTTTGTGTTCTGTGAAATCATCTCACAGAGTTACAGCTTTCCCGTCAAGAAGCCTTTCGCTAAGACAGTTCTTGTGGAATTGGCAAAGTGATATTTCGAAGCCCATAGAGGGCTAGGGTGAAAAAGGAAATATTCTCAGATGAAATCTGGAAAGAGGCTTTCTGAGAAACTGCTTAGTGTTCTGTTAATTCATCTCACAGAGTTACATCTGTATTTCGTGGATCTCTTTGCTAGCCTTATTTCTGTGGAATCTGAGAACAGATATTTCGGATCCCTTTGAAGACTATAGGGCCAAAGGAAATATCCTCCGATAACAAAGAGAAAGAAGCTTTCTGAGAAACTTCTTTTTGTTCTGTGAAATCATCTCACAGAGTTACAGCTTTCCCCTTAAGAAGCCTTTCGCAAAGACAGTTCTTGTGGAATTGGCAAACTGATATTTGGAAGCCCTTAGAGAGCTATGGTGAAAAAGGAAATATCCTCAGATGAAATCTGGAAAGAAGCTTTCTGAGAAACTGCTTAGTGTTCTGTTAATTCATCTCACAGAGTTACATCTGCATTTCGTGGATCTCTTTGCTAGCCTTATTTCTGGGGAATCTGAGAACAGATATTTCGGATCCCATTGAAGTCTATAGGGCCAAAGGAATTATTCTCCGATAACAAAGAGTAAGAAGCTTTCTGAGATACTTTTTGTTTTCCGTGAAATCATCTCACAGAGTTACAGCTTTCCCCTCAAGAAGCCTTTCGCGAAGACAGTTCTTGTGGAATTGGCAAAGTGATATTTGGAAGCCCATAGAGGGCTATGGTGAAAAAGGAAATATCCTCAGATGAAATCTGGAAAGAAGCTTTCTGAGAAACTGCTCTATCATATGTGACTTCCACTCACAGAGTTATATCTGTATTTCGTGGATCTCTTTGCTAGCCTTATTTCTGTGGAATCTGAGAACAGATATTTCGGATCCCTTTGAAGACTATAGGGCCAAAGGAATATCCTCCGAAAACAAAGAGTAAGAAGCTTTCTGAGAAACTTCTTTGTGTTCTGTGAAATCATCTCACAGAGTTACAGCTTTCCCGTCAAGAAGCCTTTCGCTAAGACAGTTCTTGTGGAATTGGCAAAGTGATATTTCGAAGCCCATAGAGGGCTAGGGTGAAAAAGGAAATATTCTCAGATGAAATCTGGAAAGAAGCTTTCTGAGAAACTGCTGAGTGTTCTGTTAATTCATCTCACAGAGTTACATCTGTATTTCGTGGATCTCTTTGCTAGCCTTATTTCTGTGGAATCTGAGAACAGATATTTCGGATCCCATTGAAAACTATAGGGCCAAAGGAAATATCCTCCGATAACAAAGAGAAAGAAGCTTTCTGAGAAACATCTTTGTGTTCTGTGAAATCATCTCACAGAGTTACAGCTTTCCCCTCAAGAAGCCTTTCGCTAAGACAGTTCTTGTGGAATTGGCAAAGTGATATTTTGAAGCCCTTAGAGGCCTATGGTGAAAAAGGAAATATCCTCAGATGAAATCTGGAAAGAAGCTTTCTGAGAAACTGCTTAGTGTTCTGTTAATTCATCTCACAGAGTTACATCTGCATTTCGTGAATCTCTTTGCTAGCCTTATGTCTGTGGGATCTGAGAACAGATATTTCGGATCCCATTGAAGACTATAGGGCCAAAGGAAATATCCTCCGATAACAAAGAGAAAGAAGCTTTCTGAGAAACTTCTTTGTGTTCTGTGAAATCATCTCACAGAGTTACAGCTTTCCCCTCAAGAAGCCTTTCGCTGAGACAGTTCTTGTGGAATTGGCAAAGTGATATTTGGAAGCCCATAGAGGGCTATGGTGAAAAAGGAAATAACCTCAGATGAAATCTGGAAAGAAGCTTTCTGAGAAACTGCTTAGTGTTCTGTTAATTCATCTCACAGAGTTACATCTGTATTTCGTGGATCTCTTTGCTAGCCTTATTTCTGTGGAATCTGAGAACAGATATTTGGGATCCCTTTGAAGACTATAGGGCCAAAGGAAATATCCTCCGATAACAAAGAGAAAGAAGCTTTCTGAGAAACTTCTTTGTGTTCTGTGAAATCATCTCACAGAGTTACAGCTTTCCCCTCAAGAAGCCTTTCGCTAAGACAGTTCTTGTGGAATTGGCAAAGTGATATTTGGAAGCCCATAGATGGCTATGGTGAAAAAGGAAATATCCTCAGATGAAATCTGGAAAGAAGCTTTCTGAGAAACTGCTCTATCATATGTGACTTCCACTCACAGAGTTATATCTGTATTTCGTGGATCTCTTTGCTAGCCTTATTTCTGTGGAATCTGAGAACAGATATTTCGGATCCCTTTGAAGACTATAGGGCCAAAGGAAATATCCTCCGACAACAAAGAGTAAGAAGCTTTCTGAGAAACTTTTTTGTGTTCTGTGAAATCATCTCACAGAGTTACAGCTTTCCCGTCAGAAGCCTTTCGCTAAGACAGTTCTTGTGGAATTGGCAAAGTGATATTTCGAAGCCCATAGAGGGCTAGGGTGAAAAAGGAAATATTCTCAGATGAAATCTGGAAAGAAGCTTTCTGAGAATCTGCTTAGTGTTCTGTTAATTCATCTCACAGAGTTACATCTGTATTTCGTGGATCTCTTTGCTAGCCTTATTTCTGTGGAATCTGAGAGCAGATATTTCGGATCCCATTGAAGACTATAGGGCCAAAGGAAATATCCTCCGATAACAAAGAGAAAGAAGCTTTCTTAGAAACATCTTTGTGTTCTGTGAAATCATCTCACAGAGTTACAGCTTTCCCCTCAAGAAGCCTTTCGCTAAGACAGTTCTTATGGAATTCGCAAAGTGATATTTGGAAGCCCATAGAGGCCTATGGTGAAAAAGGAAATATCCTCAGATGAAATCTGGAAAGAAGCTTTCTGAGAAACTGCTTAGTGTTCTGTTCATTCATCTCACAGAGTTACATCTGCATTTCGTGAATCTCTTTGCTATCCTTATGTCTGTGGAATCTGAGAACAGATATTTCGTATCCCATTGAAGACTATAGGGCCAAAGGAAATATCCTCCGATAACAAAGAGAAAGAAGCTTTCTGAGAAAGTTCTTTGTGTTCTGTAAAATCATCTCACAGAGTTACAGCTTTCCCCTCAAGAAGACTTTCGCTGAGACAGTTCTTGTGGAATTGGCAAACTGATATTTGGAAGCCCATAGAGGGCTATGGTGAAAAAGGAAATATCCTCAGATGAAATCTGGAAAGAAGCTTTCTGAGAAACTGCTTAGTGTTCTGTTAATTCATCACACAGAGTTACATCTGTATTTCGTGGATCTCTTTGCTAGCCTTATTTCTGTGGAATCTGAGAACAGATATTTCGGATCCCATTGAAGACTATAGGGCCAAAGGAATTATCCTCCGATAACAAAGAGAAAGAAGCTTTCTGAGAAACTTTTTGTTTTCCGTGAAATCTTCTCACAGAGTTACAGCTTTCCCCTCAAGAAGCCTTTCGCTAAGACAGTTTTTGTGGAATTGGCAAAGTGATATTTGGAAGCCCATAGAGGGCTATGGTGAAAAAGGAAATATCCTCAGATGAAATCTGGAAAGAAGCTGTCTGAGAAACTGCTTAGTGTTCTGTTAATTCATCTCACAGAGTTTCATCTGTATTTCGTGGATCTCTTTGCTAGCCTTATTTCTGTGGAATCTGAGAACAGATATTTCGGATCCCTTTGAAGACTATAGGGCCAAAGGAAATATCCTTCGGTAACAAAGAGAAAGAAGCTTTCTGAGAATATTCTTTGTGTTCTGTGAAATCATCTCACAGAGTTACAGCTTTCCCCTCAAGAAGCCTTTCGCTAAGACAGTTCTTGTGGAATTGGCAAAGTGATATTTGGAAGCCCATAGAGGGCTATGGTGAAAAAGGAAATATCCTCAGATGAAATCTGGAAAGAAGCTTTCTGAGAAACTGCTGAGTGTTCTGTTAATTCATCTCACAGAGTTACATCTGTATTTCGTGGATCTCTTTGCTAGCCTTATTTCTGTGGAATCTGAGAGCAGATATTTTGAATCCCTTTGAAGACTCTAGGGCCAAAGGAAGTATCCTCCAATAACAAAGAGAAAGAAGCTTTCTGAGAAACTTCTTTGTGTTCTGTGAAATCATCTCACAAAGTTACAGCTTTCCCCTCAAGAAGCCTTTCGCTAAGACAGTTCTTGTGGAATTGGCAAAGTGATATTTGGAAGCCCATAGAGGGCTATGGTGAAAAAGGAAATATCCTCAGATGAAATCTGGAAAGAAGCTTTCTGAGAAACTGCTTAGTGTTCTGTTAATTCATCTCACAGAGTTACATCTGTATTTCGTGGATCTCTTTGCTAGCCTTATTTCTGTGGAATCTGAGAACAGATATTTCGGATCCCTTTGAAGACTATAGGGCCAAAGGAAATATCCTCCGATAACAAAGAGAAAGAAGCTTTCTGAGAAACTTCTTTGTGTTCTGTGAAATCATCTCACAGAGTTACAGCTGTCCCCTCAAGAAGCCTTTCGCTAAGACAGTTCTTGTGGAATTGGCAAGCGATATTTGGAAGCCCATAGAGGGCTATGGTGAAAAAGGAAATATCCTCAGATGAAATCTGGAAAGAAGCTTTCTGAGAAACTGCTTAGTGTTCTGTTAATTCATCTCACAGAGTTACATCTGTATTTCGTGGATCTCTTTGCTAGCATTATTTCTGTGGAATCTGAGAACAGATATTTCGGATCCCTTTGAAGACTATAGGGCCAAAGGAAATATCCTCCGATAAAAAAGAGAAAGAAGCTTTTTGAGAAACTTCTTTGTGTTCTGAGAAATCAACTCACAGAGTTACACCTTTCCCCTCAAGAAGCCTTTCGCTAAGACAGTTCTTGTGGAATTGGCAAAGTGATATTTGGAAGCCCATAGAGGGCTATGGTGAAAAAGGAAATATCCTCAGATGAAATCTGGAAAGAAGCTTTCTGAGAATCTGCTTCGTGTTCTGTTAATTCATCTCACAGAGTTACATCTGTATTTCGTGGATCTCTTTGCTAGCCTTATTTTTGTGGAATCTGACAAGAGATATTTCGGATCCCTTTGAAGACTACAGGGCCAAAGGAAATATCCTACGATTACAAAGAGAAAGAAGCTTTCTGAGAAACTTCTTTGTGTTCTGTGAAATCATCTCACAGAGGTACAGCTTTCCCCTCAAGAGGCCTTTCGCTAAGACAGTTCTTGTGGAATTGGCAAAGTGATATTTGGAAGCCCATAGAGGGCTATGGTGAAAAAGGAAATATCCTCAGATGAAATCTGGAAAGAAGCTCTCTGAGAAACTGCTTAGTGTTTTGTTAATTCATCTCACAGAGTTACATCTGTATTTCGTGGATCTCTTTGCTAGAGTTTTTTCTGTGGAATCTGAGAACAGATATTTCGGATCCTATTGAAGACTATAGGGCCAAAGGAAATATCCTCCGATAACAAAGAGAAAGAAGCTTTCTGAGAAACTACTTTGTGTTCTGTGAAATCATCTCACAGAGTTACAGCTTTCCCCTCAAGAAGCCT
The DNA here is from genome assembly GCF_043159975.1 of Macaca nemestrina. Taxonomy (NCBI): domain Eukaryota; kingdom Metazoa; phylum Chordata; class Mammalia; order Primates; family Cercopithecidae; genus Macaca; species Macaca nemestrina. The sequence goes on from NC_092144.1 coordinate 30,952,112, forward strand.
TTCGCTAAGACAGTTCTTGTGGAATTGGCAAAGTGATATTTGGAAGCCCATAGAGGGCTATGGTGAAAAAGGAAATATCCTCAGATGAAATCTGGAAAGAAGCTTTCTGAGAAACTGCTGAGTGTTCTGTTAATTCATCTCACAGAGTTACTTCTGTATTTCGTGGATCTCTTTGCTAGCCTTATTTCTGTGGAATCTGAGAGCAGATATTTCGGATCCCTTTGAAGACTCTAGGGCCAAAGGAAGTATCCTCCAATAACAAAGAGAAAGAAGCTTTCTGAGAAACTTCTTTGTGTTCTGTGAAATCATCTCACAGAGTTACAGCTTTCCCCTCAAGAAGCCTTTCGCTAAGACAGTTCTTGTGGAATTGGCAAAGTGATATTTGGAAGCCCATAGAGGGCTATGGTGAAAAAGGAAATATCCTCAGATGAAATCTGGAAAGAAGCTGTCTGAGAAACTGCTTAGTGTTCTGTTAATTCATCTCACAGAGTTTCATCTGTATTTCGTGGATCTCTTTGCTAGCCTTATTTCTGTGGAATCTGAGAACAGATATTTCGGATCCCTTTGAAGACTCTAGGGCCAAAGGAAGTATCCTCCAATAACAAAGAGAAAGAAGCTTTCTGAGAAACTTCTTTGTGTTCTGTGAAATCATCTCACAAAGTTACAGCTTTCCCCTCAAGAAGCCTTTCGCTAAGACAGTTCTCGTGGAATTGGCAAAGTGATATTTGGAAGCCCATAGAGGGCTATGGTGAAAAAGGAAATATCCTCAGATGAAATCTGGAAAGAAGCTTTCTGAGAAACTGCTTAGTGTTCTGTTAATTCATCTCACAGAGTTACATCTGTATTTCGTGGATCTCTTTGCTAGCCTTATTTCTGTGGAATCTGAGAACAGATATTTCGGATCCCTTTGAAGACTATAGGGCCAAAGGAAATATCCTCCGATAACAAAGAGAAAGAAGCTTTCTGAGAAACTTCTTTGTGTTCTGTGAAATCATCTCACAGAGTTACAGCTGTCCCCTCAAGAAGCCTTTCGCTAAGACAGTTCTTGTGGAATTGGCAAGCGATATTTGGAAGCCCATAGAGGGCTATGGTGAAAAAGGAAATATCCTCAGATGAAATCTGGAAAGAAGCTTTCTGAGAATCTGCTTAGTGTTCTGTTAATTCATCTCACAGAGTTACATCTGTATTTCGTGGATCTCTTTGCTAGCCTTATTTTTGTGGAATCTGACAAGAGATATTTCGGATCCCTTTGAAGACTACAGGGCCAAAGGAAATATCCTACGATTACAAAGAGAAAGAAGCTTTCTGAGAAACTTCTTTGTGTTCTGTGAAATCATCTCACAGAGGTACAGCTTTCCCCTCAAGAGGCCTTTCGCTAAGACAGTTCTTGTGGAATTGGCAAAGTGATATTTGGAAGCCCATAGACGGCTATGGTGAAAAAGGAAATATCCTCAGATGAAATCTGGAAAGAAGCTCTCTGAGAAACTGCTTAGTGTTTTGTTAATTCATCTCACAGAGTTACATCTGTATTTCGTGGATCTCTTTGCTAGAGTTTTTTCTGTGGAATCTGAGAACAGATATTTCGGATCCTATTGAAGACTATAGGGCCAAAGGAAATATCCTCCGATAACAAAGAGAAAGAAGCTTTCTGAGAAACTTCTTTGTGTTCTGTGAAATCATCTCACAGAGTTACAGCTTTCCCCTCAAGAAGCCTTTCGCTAAGACAGTTCTTGTGGAATTGGCAAAGTGATATTTGGAAGCCCATAGAGGTCTATGGTGAAAAAGGAAATATCCTCAGATGAAATCTGGAAAGAAGCTTTCTGAGAAACTGCTTAGTGTTCTGTTAATTCATCTCACAGAGTTACATCTGTATTTCGTGGATCTCTTTGCTAGCCTTATTTCTGTGGAATCTGAGAACAGATATTTCGGATCCCATTGAGGACTATAGGGCCAAAGTAAATATCCTTCGGTAACAAAGAGAAAGAAGCTTTCTGAGAAACTACTTTGTGTTCTGTGAAATCATCTCACAGAGTTACAGCTTTCCCCTCAAGAAGCCTTTCGCTAAGACAGTTCTTGTGGAATTGGCAAAGTGATATTTGGAAGCCCATAGAGGGCTATGGTGAAAAAGGAAATATCCTCAGATGAAATCTGGAAAGAAGCTTTCTGAGAAACTGCTGAGTGTTCTGTTAATTCATCTCACAGAGTTACATCTGTATTTCGTGGATCTCTTTGCTAGCCTTATTTCTGTGGAATCTGAGAGCAGATATTTCGGATCCCTTTGAAGACTCTAGGGCCAAAGGAAGTATCCTCCAATAACAAAGAGAAAGAAGCTTTCTGAGAAACTTCTTTGTGCTCTGTGAAATCATCTCACAGAGTTACAGCTTTCCCCTCAAGAAGCCTTTCGCTAAGACAGTTCTTGTGGAATTGACAAAATGATATTTGGAAGCCCATAGAGGGCTATGGTGAAAAAGGAAATATCCTCAGATGAAATCTGGAAAGAAGCTTTCTGAGAAACTGCTTAGTGTTCTGTTAATTCATCTCACAGAGTTACATCTGTATTTCGTGGATCTCTTTGCTAGCCTTATTTCTGTGGAATCTGAGAACAGATACTTCCGATCCCTTTGAAGACTATAGGGCCAAAGGAAATATCCTTCGGTAACAAAGAGAAAGAAGCTTTCTGAGAAACTTCTTTGTGTTCTGTGAAATCATCTCACAGAGTTACAGCTTTCCCCTCAAGAAGCCTTTCGCTAAGACAGTTCTTGTGGAATTGGCAAAGTGATATTTGGAAGCCCATAGAGGGCTATGGTGAAAAAGGAAATATCCTCAGATGAAATCTGGAAAGAAGCTTTCTGAGAAACTGCTGAGTGTTCTGTTAATTCATCTCACAGAGTTACATCTGTATTTCGTGGATCTCTTTGCTAGCCTTATTTCTGTGGAATCTGAGAGCAGATATTTTGGATCCCTTTGAAGACTCTAGGGCCAAAGGAAGTATCCTCCAATAACAAAGAGAAAGAAGCTTTCTGAGAAACTTCTTTGTGTTTTGTGAAAACATCTCACAAAGTTACAGCTTTCCCCTCAAGAAGCCTTTCGCTAAGACAGTTCTTGTGGAATTGGCAAAGTGATATTTGGAAGCCCCTAGAGGGCTATGGTGAAAAAGGAAATATCCTGAGATGAAATCTGGAAAGAAGCTTTCTGAGAAACTGCTTAGTGTTCTGTTAATTCATCTCACAGAGTTACATCTGTATTTCGTGGATCTCTTTGCTAGCCTTATTTCTGTGGAATCTGAGAACAGATATTTGGGATCCCTTTGAAGACTATAGGGCCAAAGGAAATATCCTCCGATAACAAAGAGAAAGAAGCTTTCTGAGAAACTTCTTTGTGTTCTGTGAAATCATCTCACCGAGTTACAGCTGTCCCCTCAAGAAGCCTTTCGCTAAGACAGCTCTTGTGGAATTGGCAAGCGATATTTGGAAACCCATAGAGGGCTATGGTGAAAAAGGAAATATCCTCAGATGAAATCTGGAAAGAAGTTTTCTGAGAATCTGCTTAGTGTTCTGTTAATTTATCTCACAGAGTTACATCTGTATTTCGTGGATCTCTTTGCTAGCCTTATTTTTGTGGAATCTGACAAGAGATATTTCGGATCCCTTTGAAGACTACAGGGTCAGAGGAAATATCCTACGATTACAAAGAGAAAGAAGCTTTCTGAGAAACTTCTTTGTGTTCTGTGAAATCATCTCACAGAGGTACAGCTTTCCCCTCAAGAGGCCTTTCGCTAAGACAGTTCTTGTGGAATTGGCAAAGTGATATTTGGAAGCCCATAGAGGGCTATAGTGAAAAAGGAAATATCCTCAGATGAAATCTGGAAAGAAGCTCTCTGAGAAACTGCTTAGTGTTTTGTTAATTCATCTCACAGAGTTACATCTGTATTTCGTGGATCTCTTTGCTAGAGTTTTTTCTGTGGAATCTGAGAACAGATATTTCGGATCCTATTGAAGACTATAGGGCCAAAGGAAATATCCTCCGATAACAAAGAGAAAGAAGCTTTCTGAGAAACTTCTTTGTGTTCTGTGAAATCATCTCACAGAGTTACAGCTTTCCCCTCAAGAAGCCTTTCGCTAAGACAGTTCTTGTGGAATTGGCAAAGTGATATTTGGAAGCCCATAGACTGCTATGGTGAAAAGGGAAATATCCTCAGATGAAATCTGGAAAGAAGCTTTCTGAGAAACTGCTCTATCATATGTGACTTCCACTCACAGAGTTATATCTGTATTTTGTGGATCTCTTTGCTAGCCTTATTTCTGTGGAATCTGAGAACAGATATTTCGGATCCCTTTGAAGACTATAGGGCCAAAGGAAATATCCTCCGATAACAAAGAGAAAGAAGCTTTCTGAGAAACTTCTTTGTGTTCTGTGAAATCTTCTCACAGAATTACAGCTTTCCCCTCAAGAAGCCTTTCGCTAAGACAGTTCTTGTGGAATTGGCAAAGTGATATTTGGAAGCCCATAGAGGGCTATGGTGAAAAAGGAAATATGCTCAGATGAAATCTGGAAAGAAGCTTTCTGAGAAACTGCTTAGTGCTCTGTGAAATCATCTCACAGAGTTACATCTGTATTTCGTGGATCTCTTTGCTAGCCTTATTTCTGTGGATTCTGAAAACAGATATTTCGGATCCCTTTGAAGACTGTAGGGCCAAAGGAAATATCCTCCGATATCAAAGAGAAAGAAGCTCCCTGAGAAACTTCTTTGTGTTCTGTTAAATCATCTCACAGAGTTACAGCTTTCCGCTCAAGAAGCCTGTCGCTAAGACAGTTCTTGTGGATTTGGCAGCGTGATATTTGGAAGCCCAAAGAGGGCTATGGTGAAAAAGGAAATATCCTCAGATGAAATCTGGAAAGAAGCTTTCTGAGAAACTGCTGAGTGTTCTGTTAATTCATCTCACAGAGTACATCTGTATTTTGTGGATCTCTTTGCTAGCCTTATTTCTGTGGAATCTGAGAACAGATATTTCGGATCCCTTTGAAGACTATAGGGCCAAAGGAAATATCCTCCATTAACAAAGAGAAAGAAGTTTTCTGAGAAACTTCTTTGTGTTCTGTGAAATCTTCTCACAGAGTTACAGCTTTCCCCTCAAGAAGTCTTTCGCTAAGACAGTTCTTGTGGAATTGGCAAAGTGATATTTGGAAGCCCCTAGAGGGCTATGGTGAAAAAGGAAATATCCTCAGATGAAATCGGGAAAGAAGCTTTCTGAGAAACTGCTGAGTGTTCTGTTAATTCATCTCACAGAGTTACATCTGTATTTCGTGGATCTCTTTGCTAGCCTTATTTCTGTGGAATCTGAGAGCAGATATTTCGGATCCCTTTGAAGACTCTAGGGCTAAAGGAAGTATCCTCCAATAACAAAGAGAAAGAAGCTTTCTGAGAAACTTCTTTGTGTTCTGTGAAATCATCTCACAGAGTTACAGCTTTCCCCTCAAGAAGCCTGTCGCTAACACAGTTCTTGTGGAATTGGCAACGTGATATTTGGAAGCCCATAAAGGGCTATGGTGAAAAAGGAAATATCCTCAGATGAAATCTGGAAAGAAGCTGTCTGAGAAACAGCATAGTGTTCTGTTATTTCATCTCACTGGGTACATCTGTATTTTGTGGATCTCTTTGCAAGCCTTATTTCTGTGGAATCTGAGAACAGATATTTCGGATCCCTTTGAAGACTATAGGCCAAAGGAAATATCCTCCATTAACAAAGAGAAAGAAGTTTTCTGAGAAACTTCTTTGTGTTCTGTGAAATCTTCTCACAGAGTTACAGCTTTCCCCTCAAGAAGCCTTTCGCTAAGACAGTTCTTGTGGAATTGGCAAAGTGATATTTGGAAGCCCATAGAGGGCTATGGTGAAAAAGGAAATATCCTCAGATGAAATCTGGAAAGAAGCTTTCTGAGAAACTGCTTAGTGTTGTGTTAATTCATCTCACAGAGTACATCTGTATTTTGTGGATCTCTTTGCTAGCCTTATTTCTGTGGAATCTGAGAACAGATATTTCGGATCCCTTTGAAGACTATAGGGCCAAAGGAAATATCCTTCGGTAACAAAGAGAAAGAAGCTTTCTGAGAAACTTCTTTGTGTTCTGTGAAATCATCTCACAGAGTTACAGCTTTCCCCTCAAGAAGCCTTTCGCTAAGACAGTTCTTGTGGAATTGGCAAAGTGATATTTGGAAGCCCATAGAGGGCTATGGTGAAAAAGGAAATATCCTCAGAAGAAATCTGGAAAGAAGCTTTCTGAGAAACTGCTGAGTGTTCTGTTAATTCATCTCACAGAGTTACATCTGTATTTCGTGGATCTCTTTGCTAGCCTTATTTCTGTGGAATCTGAGAGCAGATATTTTGGATCCCTTTGAAGACTCTAGGGCCAAAGGAAGTATCCTCCAATAACAAAGACAAAGAAGCTTTCTGAGAAACTTCTTTGTGTTCTGTGAAATCATCTCACAAAGTTACAGCTTTCCCCTCAAGAAGCCTTTCGCTAAGACAGTTCTTGTGGAATTGGCAAAGTGATATTTGGAAGCCCATAGAGGGCTATGGTGAAAAAGGAAATATCCTCAGATGAAATCTGGAAAGAAGCTTTCTGAGAATCTGCTTAGTGTTCTGTTAATTCATCTCACAGAGTTACATCTGTATTTCGTGGATCTCTTTGCTAGCCTTATTTTTGTGGAATCTGACAAGAGATATTTCGGATCCCTTTGAAGACTACAGGGCCAAAGGAAATATCCTACGATTACAAAGAGAAAGAAGCTTTCTGAGAAACTTCTTTGTGTTCTGTGAAATCATCTCACAGAGGTACAGCTTTCCCCTCAAGAGGCCTTTCGCTAAGACAGTTCTTGTGGAATTGGCAAAGTGATATTTGGAAGCCCATAGAGGGCTATGGTGAAAAAGGAAATATCCTCAGATGAAATCTGGAAAGAAGCTCTCTGAGAAACTGCTTAGTGTTTTGTTAATTCATCTCACAGAGTTACATCTGTATTTCGTGGATCTCTTTGCTAGAGTTTTTTCTGTGGAATCTGAGAACAGATATTTCGGATCCTATTGAAGACTATAGGGCCAAAGGAAATATCCTCCGATAACAAAGAGAAAGAAGCTTTCTGAGAAACTTCTTTGTGTTCTGTGAAATCATCTCACAGAGTTACAGCTTTCCCGTCAAGAAGCCTTTCGCTAAGACAGTTCTTGTGGAATTGGCAAAGTGATATTTGGAAGCCCATAGAGGTCTATGGTGAAAAAGGAAATATCCTCAGATGAAATCTGGAAAGAAGCTTTCTGAGAAACTGCTTAGTGTTCTGTTTATTCATCTCACAGAGTTACATCTGTATTTCGTGGATCTCTTTGCTAGCCTTATTTCTGTGGAATCTGAGAACAGATATTTCGGATCCCATTGAGGACTATAGGGCTAAAGGAAGTATCCTCCAATAACAAAGAGAAAGAAGCTTTCTGAGAAACTACTTTGTGTTCTGTGAAATCATCTCACAGAGTTACAGCTTTCCCCTCAAGAAGCCTTTCGCTAAGACAGTTCTTGTGGAATTGGCAAAGTGATATTTGGAAGCCCATAGAGGGCTATGGTGAAAAAGGAAATATCCTCAGATGAAATCTGGAAAGAAGCTTTCTGAGAAACTGCTGAATGTTCTGTTAATTCATCTCACAGAGTTACATCTGTATTTCGTGGATCTCTTTGCTAGCCTTATTTCTGTGGAATCTGAGAGCAGATATTTCGGATCCCTTTGAAGACTATAGGGCCAAAGGAAGTATCCTCCAATAACAAAGAGAAAGAAGCTTTCTGAGAAACTTCTTTGTGTTCTGTGAAATCATCTCACAGAGTTACAGCTTTCCCCTCAAGAAGCCTTTCGCTAAGACAGTTCTTGTGGAATTGGCAAAGTGATATTTGGAAGCCCATAGAGGGCTATGGTGAAAAAGGAAATATCCTCAGATGAAATCTGGAAAGAAGCTTTCTGAGAAACTGCTTAGTGTTCTGTTAAGTCATCTCACAGGGTTACATATGTATTTCGTGGATCTCTTTGCTAGCCTTATTTCTGTGGAATCTGAGAACAGATATTTCGGATCCCTTTGAAGACTATAGGGACAAAGGAAATATCCTCCATTAACAAAGAGAAAGAAGCTTTCTGAGAAACTTCTTTGTGTTCTGTGAAATCATCTCACAGAGTTACAGCTGTCCCCTCAAGAAGCCTTTCGCTAAGACAGTTATTGTGGAATTGGCAAGCGATATTTGGAAGCCCATAGAGGGCTATGGTGAAAAAGGAAATATCCTCAGATGAAATCTGGAAAGAAGCTTTCTGAGAAACTGCTTAGTGTTCTGTTAATTCATCTCACAGTGTTACATCTGTATTTCGTGGATCTCTTTGCTAGCCTTATTTCTGTGGAATCTGAGAACAGATATTTCGGATCCCTTTGAAGACTATAGGGCCAAAGGAAATATCCTCCGATAAAAAAGAGAAAGAAGCTTTTTGAGAAACTTCTTTGTGTTCTGTGAAATCATCTCACAGAGTTACACCTTTCCCCTCAAGAAGGCTTTCGCTAAGACAGTTCTTGTGGAATTGGCAAAGTGATATTTGGAAGCCCATAGACGGCTATGGTGAAAAAGGAAATATCCTCAGATGAAATCTGGAAAGAAGCTTTCTGAGAATCTGCTTAGAGTTCTGTTAATTCATCTCACAGAGTTACATCTGTATTTCGTGGATCTCTTTGCTAGCCTTATTTTTGTGGAATCTGACAAGAGATATTTCGGATCCCTTTGAAGACTACAGGGCCAAAGGAAATATCCTACGATTACAAAGAGAAAGAAGCTTTCTGAGAAACTTCTTTGTGTTCTGTGAAATCATCTCACAGAGTTACAGCTTTCCCCTGAAGAGGCCTTTCGCTAAGACAGTTCTTGTGGAATTGGCAAAGTGATATTTGGAAGCCCATAGAGGGCTATGGTGAAAAAGGAAATATCCTCAGATGAAATCTGGAAAGAAGCTTTCTGAGAAACAGCTTAGAGTTCTGTTAATTCATCTCACAGAGTTACATCTGTATTTCGTGGATCTCTTTGCTAGCCTTATTTCTGTGGAATCTGAGAACAGATATTTCGGATCCCTTTGAAGACTATAGGGCCAAAGGAAATATCCTCCGATAACAAAGAGAAAGAAGCTTTCTGAGAAACTTCTTTGTGTTCTGTGAAATCATCTCACAGAGTTACACCTTTCCCCTCAGGAAGCCTTTCGCTAAGACAGTTCTTGTGGAATTGGCAAAGTGATATTTGGAAGCCCCTAGAGGGCTATGGTGAAAAAGGAAATATTCTCAGATGAAATCTGGAAAGAAGCTTTCTGAGAAACTGCTTAGTGTTGTGTTAATTCATCTCACAGAGTTACACCTGTATTTCGTGGATCTCTTTGCTAGCCTTATTTCTGTGGAATCTGAGAACAGATATTTCGGATCCCTTTGAAGACTATAGGGCCAAAGGAAATATCCTCCGATAACAAAGAGAAAGAAGCTTTCTGAGAAACTTCTTTGTGTTCTGTGAAATCATCTCACAGAGTTACACCTTTCCCCTCAGGAAGCCTTTCGCTAAGACAGTTCTTGTGGAATTGGCAAAGTGATATTTGGAAGCCCATAGAGGGCTATGGTGAAAAAGGAAATATCCTCAGATGAAATCTGGAAAGAAGCTTTCTGAGAAACTGCTTAGTGTTCTGTTAATTCATCTCACAGTGTTACATCTGTATTTCGTGGATCTCTTTGCTAGCCTTATTTCTGTGGAATCTGAGAACAGATATTTCGGATCCCTTTGAAGACTATAGGGCCAAAGGAAATATCCTCCGATAAAAAAGAGAAAGAAGCTTTTTGAGAAACTTCTTTGTGTTCTGTGAAATCATCTCACAGAGTTACACCTTTCCCCTCAAGAAGGCTTTCGCTAAGACAGTTCTTGTGGAATTGGCAAAGTGATATTTGGAAGCCCATAGACGGCTATGGTGAAAAAGGAAATATCCTCAGATGAAACCTGGAAAGAAGCTTTCTGAGAATCTGCTTAGAGTTCTGTTAATTCATCTCACAGAGTTACATCTGTATTTCGTGGATCTCTTTGCTAGCCTTATTTTTGTGGAATCTGACAAGAGATATTTCGGATCCCTTTGAAGACTACAGGGCCAAAGGAAATATCCTACGATTACAAAGAGAAAGAAGCTTTCTGAGAAACTTCTTTGTGTTCTGTGAAATCATCTCACAGAGTTACAGCTTTCCCCTGAAGAGGCCTTTCGCTAAGACAGTTCTTGTGGAATTGGCAAAGTGATATTTGGAAGCCCATAGAGGGCTATGGTGAAAAAGGAAATATCCTCAGATGAAATCTGGAAAGAAGCTTTCTGAGAAACAGCTTAGAGTTCTGTTAATTCATCTCACAGAGTTACATATGTATTTCGTGGATCTCTTTGCTAGCCTTATTTCTGTGGAATCTGAGAACAGATATTTCGGATCCCTTTGAAGACTATAGGGCCAAATGAAATATCCTCCGATAACAAAGAGAAAGAAGCTTTCTGAGAAACTTCTTTGTGTTCTGTGAAATCATCTCACAGAGTTACACCTTTCCCCTCAGGAAGCCTTTCGCTAAGACAGTTCTTGTGGAATTGGCAAAGTGATATTTGGAAGCCCCTAGAGGGCTATGGTGAAAAAGGAAATATCCTCAGATGAAATCTGGAAAGAAGCTTTCTGAGAAACTGCTTAGTGTTGTGTTAATTCATCTCACAGAGTTACACCTGTATTTCGTGGATCTCTTTGCTAGCCTTATTTCTGTGGAATCTGAGAACAGATATTTCGGATCCCTTTGAAGACTATAGGGCCAAAGGAAATATCCTCCGATAACAAAGAGAAAGAAGCTTTCTGAGAAACTTCTTTGTGTTCTGTGAAATCATCTCACAGAGTTACACCTTTCCCCTCAGGAAGCCTTTCGCTAAGACAGTTCTTGTGGAATTGGCAAAGTGATATTTGGAAGCCCATAGAGGGCTATGGTGAAAAAGGAAATATCCTCAGATGAAATCTGGAAAGAAGCTTTCTGAGAAACTGCTTAGTGTTGTGTTAATTCATCTCACAGAGTTACACCTGTATTTCGTGGATCTCTTTGCTAGCCTTATTTCTGTGGAATCTGAGAACAGATATTTCGGATCCCATTGAAGACTATAGGGCCAAAGGAAATATCCTCCGATAACAAAGAGAAAGAAGGTTTCTGAGAAACTTCTTTGTGTTCTGTGAAATCATCTCACAGAGTTACAGCTTTCCCCTCAAGAAGCCTTTCGCTGAGACAGTTCTTGTGGAATTGGCAAAGTGATATTTGGAAGCCCATAGAGGGCTATGGTGAAAAAGGAAATATCCTCAGATGAAATCTGGAAAGAAGCTTTCTGAGAAACTGCTTAGTGTTCCGTTAATTCATCTCACAGAGTTACATCTGTATTTCGTGGATCTCTTTGCTAGCCTTATTTCTGTGGAATCTGAGAACAGATATTTCGGATCCCATTGAAGACTATAGGGCCAAAGGAATTATCCTCCGATAACAAAGAGAAAGAAGCTTTCTGAGAAACTTTTTGTTTTCCGTGAAATCATCTCACAGAGTTACAGCTTTCCCCTCAAGAAGCCTTTCGCTAAGACAGTTCTTGTGGAATTGGCAAAGTGATATTTGGAAGCCCCTAGAGGGCTATGGTGAAAAAGGAAATATCCTCAGATGAAATCTGGAAAGAAGCTTTCTGAGAAACTGCTCTATCATATGTGACTTCCACTCACAGAGTTATATCTGTATTTCGTGGATCTCTTTGCTAGCCTTATTTCTGTGGAATCTGAGAACAGATATTTCGGATCCCATTGAAGACTATAGGGCCAAAGGAAATATCCTCCGACAACAAAGAGAAAGAAGCTTTCTGAGAAACTTCTTTGTGTTCTGTGAAATCATCTCACAGAGTTACAGCTTTCCCGTCAAGAAGCCTTTCGCTAAGACAGTTCTTGTGGAATTGGCAAAGTGATATTTCGAAGCCCATAGAGGGCTAGGGTGAAAAAGGAAATATTCTCAGATGAAATCTGGAAAGAAGCTTTCTGAGAAACTGCTTAGTGTTCTGTTAATTCATCTCACAGAGTTACATCTGTATTTCGTGGATCTCTTTGCTAGCCTTATTTCTGTGGAATCTGAGAACAGATATTTCGGATCCCTTTGAAGACTATAGGGCCAAAGGAAATATCCTCCGATAACAAAGAGAAAGAAGCTTTCTGAGAAACATCTTTGTGTTCTGTGAAATCATCTCACAGAGTTACAGCTTTCCCCTCAAGAAGCCTTTCGCTAAGACAGTTCTTGTGGAATTGGCAGAGTGATATTTGGAAGCCCTTAGAGGCCTATGGTGAAAAAGGAAATATCCTCAGATGAAATCTGGAAAGAAGCTTTCTGAGAAACTGCTTAGTGTTCTGTTCATTCATCTCACAGAGTTACATCTGCATTTCGTGAATCTCTTTGCTAGCCTTATTTCTGTGGAATCTGAGAACAGATATTTCGTATCCCATTGAAGACTATAGGGCCAAAGGAAATATCCTCCGATAACAAAGAGAAAGAAGCTTTCTGAGAAACTTCTTTGTGTTCTGTGAAATCATCTCACAGAGTTACAGCTTTCCCCTCAAGAAGCCTTTCACTGAGACAGTTCTTGTGGAATTTGCAAACTGATATTTGGAAGCCCATAGAGGGCTATGGTGAAAAAGGAAATATCCTCAGATGAAATCTGGAAAGAAGCTTTCTGAGAAACTGCTTAGTGTTCTGTTAATTCATCTCACAGAGTTACATCTGTATTTCGTGGATCTCTTTGCTAGCCTTATTTCTCTGGAATCTGAGAACAGATATTTCGGATCCCATTGAAGACTATAGGGCCAAAGGAATTATCCTCCGATAACAAAGAGAAAGAAGCTTTCTGAGAAACTTTTTGTTTTCCGTGAAATCATCTCACAGAGTTACAGCTTTCCCCTCAAGAAGCCTTTCGCTGAGACAGTTCTTGTGGAATTGGCAAAGTGATATTTGGAAGCCCATAGAGGGCTATGGTGAAAAAGGAAATATCCTCAGATGAAATCTGGAAAGAAGCTTTCTGAGAAACTGCTTAGTGTTCCGTTAATTCATCTCACAGAGTTACATCTGTATTTCGTGGATCTCTTTGCTAGCCTTATTTCTGTGGAATCTGAGAACAGATATTTCGGATCCCATTGAAGACTATAGGGCCAAAGGAATTATCCTCCGATAACAAAGAGAAAGAAGCTTTCTGAGAAACTTTTTGTTTTCCGTGAAATCATCTCACAGAGTTACAGCTTTCCCCTCAAGAAGCCTTTCGCTAAGACAGTTCTTGTGGAATTGGCAAAGTGATATTTGGAAGCCCCTAGAGGGCTATGGTGAAAAAGGAAATATCCTCAGATGAAATCTGGAAAGAAGCTTTCTGAGAAACTGCTCTATCATATGTGACTTCCACTCACAGAGTTATATCTGTATTTCGTGGATCTCTTTGCTAGCCTTATTTCTGTGGAATCTGAGAACAGATATTTCGGATCCCTTTGAAGACTATAGGGCCAAAGGAAATATCCTCCGACAACAAAGAGAAAGAAGCTTTCTGAGAAACTTCTTTGTGTTCTGTGAAATCATCTCACAGAGTTACAGCTTTCCCGTCAAGAAGCCTTTCGCTAAGACAGTTCTTGTGGAATTGGCAAAGTGATATTTCGAAGCCCATAGAGGGCTAGGGTGAAAAAGGAAATATTCTCAGATGAAATCTGGAAAGAAGCTTTCTGAGAAACTGCTTAGTGTTCTGTTAATTCATCTCACAGAGTTACATCTGTATTTCGTGAATCTCTTTGCTAGCCTTATTTCTGTGGAATCTGAGAACAGATATTTCGGATCCCATTGAAGACTATAGGGCCAAAGGAAATATCCTCCGATAACAAAGAGAAAGAAGCTTTCTGAGAAACATCTTTGTGTTCTGTGAAATCATCTCACAGAGTTACAGCTTTCCCCTCAAGAAGCCTTTCGCTAAGACAGTTCTTGTGGAATTGGCAGAGTGATATTTGGAAGCCCTTAGAGGCCTATGGTGAAAAAGGAAATATCCTCAGATGAAATCTGGAAAGAAGCTTTCTGAGAAACTGCTTAGTGTTCTGTTCATTCATCTCACAGAGTTACATCTGCATTTCGTGAATCTCTTTGCTAGCCTTATTTCTGTGGAATCTGAGAACAGATATTTCGTATCCCATTGAAGACTATAGGGCCAAAGGAAATATCCTCCGATAACAAAGAGAAAGAAGCTTTCTGAGAAACTTCTTTGTGTTCTGTGAAATCATCTCACAGAGTTACAGCTTTCCCCTCAAGAAGCCTTTCACTGAGACAGTTCTTGTGGAATTGGCAAACTGATATTTGGAAGCCCATAGAGGGCTATGGTGAAAAAGGAAATATCCTCAGATGAAATCTGGAAAGAAGCTTTCTGAGAAACTGCTTAGTGTTCTGTTAATTCATCTCACAGAGTTACATCTGTATTTCGTGGATCTCTTTGCTAGCCTTATTTCTCTGGAATCTGAGAACAGATATTTCGGATCCCATTGAAGACTATAGGGCCAAAGGAATTATCCTCCGATAACAAAGAGAAAGAAGCTTTCTGAGAAACTTTTTGTTTTCCGTGAAATCATCTCACAGAGTTACAGCTTTCCCCTCAAGAAGCCTTTCGCTGAGACAGTTCTTGTGGAATTGGCAAAGTGATATTTGGAAGCCCATAGAGGGCTATGGTGAAAAAGGAAATATCCTCAGATGAAATCTGGAAAGAAGCTTTCTGAGAAACTGCTTAGTGTTCCGTTAATTCATCTCACAGAGTTACATCTGTATTTCGTGGATCTCTTTGCTAGCCTTATTTCTGTGGAATCTGAGAACAGATATTTCGGATCCCATTGAAGACTATAGGGCCAAAGGAATTATCCTCCGATAACAAAGAGAAAGAAGCTTTCTGAGAAACTTTTTGTTTTCCGTGAAATCATCTCACAGAGTTACAGCTTTCCCCTCAAGAAGCCTTTCGCTAAGACAGTTCTTGTGGAATTGGCAAAGTGATATTTGGAAGCCCCTAGAGGGCTATGGTGAAAAAGGAAATATCCTCAGATGAAATCTGGAAAGAAGCTTTCTGAGAAACTGCTCTATCATATGTGACTTCCACTCACAGAGTTATATCTGTATTTCGTGGATCTCTTTGCTAGCCTTATTTCTGTGGAATCTGAGAACAGATATTTCGGATCCCTTTGAAGACTATAGGGCCAAAGGAAATATCCTCCGACAACAAAGAGAAAGAAGCTTTCTGAGAAACTTCTTTGTGTTCTGTGAAATCATCTCACAGAGTTACAGCTTTCCCGTCAAGAAGCCTTTCGCTAAGACAGTTCTTGTGGAATTGGCAAAGTGATATTTCGAAGCCCATAGAGGGCTAGGGTGAAAAAGGAAATATTCTCAGATGAAATCTGGAAAGAAGCTTTCTGAGAAACTGCTTAGTGTTCTGTTAATTCATCTCACAGAGTTACATCTGTATTTCGTGGATCTCTTTGCTAGCCTTATTTCTGTGGAATCTGAGAACAGATATTTCGGATCCCATTGAAGACTATAGGGCCAAAGGAAATATCCTCCGATAACAAAGAGAAAGAAGCTTTCTGAGAAACATCTTTGTGTTCTGTGAAATCATCTCACAGAGTTACAGCTTTCCCCTCAAGAAGCCTTTCGCTAAGACAGTTCTTGTGGAATTGGCAGAGTGATATTTGGAAGCCCTTAGAGGCCTATGGTGAAAAAGGAAATATCCTCAGATGAAATCTGGAAAGAAGCTTTCTGAGAAACTGCTTAGTGTTCTGTTCATTCATCTCACAGAGTTACATCTGCATTTCGTGAATCTCTTTGCTAGCCTTATTTCTGTGGAATCTGAGAACAGATATTTCGGATCCCTTTGAAGACTATAGGGCCAAAGGAAATATCCTCCGATAACAAAGAGAAAGAAGCTTTCTGAGAAACTTCTTTGTGTTCTGTGAAATCATCTCACAGAGTTACAGCTTTCCCCTCAAGAAGCCTTTCGCTGAGACAGTTCTTGTGGAATTGGCAAACTGATATTTGGAAGCCCATAGAGGGCTATGGTGAAAAAGGAAATATCGTCAGATGAAATCTGGAAAGAAGCTTTCTGAGAAACTGCTTAGTGTTCTGTTAATTCATCTCACAGAGTTACATCTGTATTTCGTGGATCTCTTTGCTAGCCTTATTTCTGTGGAATCTGAGAACAGATATTTCGGATCCCATTGAAGACTATAGGGCCAAAGGAATTATCCTCCGATAACAAAGAGAAAGAAGCTTTCTGAGAAACTTTTTGTTTCCGTGAAATCATCTCACAGAGTTACAGCTTTCCCCTCAAGAAGCCTTTCGCTAAGACAGTTCTTGTGGAATTGGCAAAGTGATATTTGGAAGCCCATAGACGGCTATGGTGAAAAAGGAAATATCCTCAGATGAAATCTGGAAAGAAGCTTTCTGAGAAACTGCTCTATCATATGTGACTTCCACTCACAGAGTTATATCTGTATTTCGTGGATCTCTTTGCTAGCCTTATTTCTGTGGAATCTGAGAACAGATATTTCGGATCCCTTTGAAGACTATAGGGCCAAAGGAAATATCCTCCGACAACAAAGAGAAAGAAGCTTTCTGAGAAACTTCTTTGTGTTCTGTGAAATCATCTCACAGAGTTACAGCTTTCCCGTCAAGAAGCCTTTCGCTAAGACAGTTCTTGTGGAATTGGCAAAGTGATATTTCGAAGCCCATAGAGGGCTAGGGTGAAAAAGGAAATATCCTCAGATGAAATCTGGAAAGAAGCTTTCTGAGAAACTGCTTAGTGTTCTGTTAATTCATCTCACAGAGTTACATCTGTATTTCGTGGATCTCTTTGCTAGCCTTATTTCTGTGGAATCTGAGAACAGATATTTGGGATCCCTTTGAAGACTATAGTGCCAAAGAAAATATCCTCTGATAACAAAGAGAAAGAAGCTTTCTGAGAAACATCTTTGTGTTCTGTGAAATCATCTCACAGAGTTACAGCTTTCCCCTGAAGAAGTCTTTCGCTAAGACATTTCTTGTGGAATTTGCAAAGTGATATTTGGAAGCCCATAGAGGGCTACGGTGAAAAGAAAATATCCTCAGATGAAATCTGGAAAGAAGCTTTCTGAGAAACTGCTCTGTGATGTGTGACTTCCACTCACAGAGTTATATCTGTATTTTGTGGATCTCTTTGCTAGCCTTATTTCTGTGGAATCTGAGAACAGATATTTCGGATCCATTTGAAGACTATAGGGGCAAAGGAAATATCCTCCGATAACAAAGAGAAAGAAGCTTTCTGTGAAGCTTCTTTGTGTTCTGTGAAATCATCTCACAGAGTTACAGCTTTCCCCTCAAGAAGCCTTTCGCTAAGACAGTTCTTGTGGAATTGGCAAAGTGATATTTGGAAGCCCATAGAGGGCTATGGTGAAAAAGGAAATATCCTCAGATGAAATCTGGAAAGAAGGTTTCTGAGAAACTGCTGAGTGTTCTGTTAGTTCTTCTCACAGAGTTATATCTGTATTTCGTGGATCTCTTTGCTAGCCTTTATCTGTTGAATCTGAGAACAGATATTTCGGATCCCTTTGAAGACTGTAGGGCCAAAGGAATCATCCTCAGATAACAAAGAGAAAGAAGCTTTCTGAGAAACTTCTTTGGTTTCTGTGAAATCATCTCACAGAGTTACAGCTTTCCCGTCAAGAAGCCTTTCGCTAAGACAGTTCTTGTGGAATTGGCAAACTGATATTTCGAAGCCCATAGAGGGCTAGGGTGAAAAAGGAAATATTCTCAGATGAAATCTGGAAAGAAGCTTTCTGAGAAACTGCTTAGTGTTCTGTTAATTCATCTCACAGAGTTACATCTGTATTTCGTGGATCTCTTTGCTAGCCTTATTTCTGTGGAATCTGAGAACAGATATTTCGGATCCCATTGAAGACTATAGGGCCAAAGGAAATATCCTCCGATAGCAAAGAGAAAGAAGCTTTCTGAGAAACATCTTTGAGTTCTGTGAAATCATCTCACAGAGTTACAGCTTTCCCCTCAAGAAGCCTTTCGCTAAGACAGTTCATGTGGAATTGGCAAAGTGATATTTGGAAGCCCAAAGAGGCCTATGGTGAAAAAGGAAATATCCTCAGATGAAATCTGGAAAGAAGCTTTCTGAGAAACTGCTTAGTGTTCTGTTAATTCATCTCACAGAGTTACATCTGCATTTCGTGAATCTCTTTGCTAGCCTTATTTCTGTGGAATCTGAGAACAGATATTTCGGATCCGTTTGAAGACTATAGGGCCAAAGGAAATATCCTCCGATAACAAAGAGAAAGAAGCTTTCTGAGAAACTTCTTTGTGTTCTGTGAAATCATCTCACAGAGTTACAGCTTTCCCCTCAAGAAGCCTTTCGCTGAGACAGTTCTTGTGGAATTGGCAAACTGATATTTGGAAGCCCATAGAGGGCTATGGTGAAAAAGGAAATATCGTCAGATGAAATCTGGAAAGAAGCTTTCTGAGAAACTGCTTAGTGTTCTGTTAATTCATCTCACAGAGTTACATCTGTATTTCGTGGATCTCTTTGCTAGCCTTATTTCTGTGGAATCTGAGAACAGATATTTCGGATCCCATTGAAGACTATAGGGCCAAAGGAATTATCCTCCGATAACAAAGAGAAAGAAGCTTTCTGAGAAACTTTTTGTTTCCGTGAAATCATCTCACAGAGTTACAGCTTTCCCCTCAAGAAGCCTTTCGCTAAGACAGTTCTTGTGGAATTGGCAAAGTGATATTTGGAAGCCCATAGACGGCTATGGTGAAAAAGGAAATATCCTCAGATGAAATCTGGAAAGAAGCTTTCTGAGAAACTGCTCTATCATATGTGACTTCCACTCACAGAGTTATATCTGTATTTCGTGGATCTCTTTGCTAGCCTTATTTCTGTGGAATCTGAGAACAGATATTTCGGATCCCTTTGAAGACTATAGGGCCAAAGGAAATATCCTCCGACAACAAAGAGAAAGAAGCTTTCTGAGAAACTTCTTTGTGTTCTGTGAAATCATCTCACAGAGTTACAGCTTTCCCGTCAAGAAGCCTTTCGCTAAGACAGTTCTTGTGGAAATGGCAAAGTGATATTTCGAAGCCCATAGAGGGCTAGGGTGAAAAAGGAAATATCCTCAGATGAAATCTGGAAAGAAGCTTTCTGAGAAACTGCTTAGTGTTCTGTTAATTCATCTCACAGAGTTACATCTGTATTTCGTGGATCTCTTTGCTAGCCTTATTTCTGTGGAATCTGAGAGCAGATATTTCGGATCCCATTGAAGACTATAGGGCCAAAGGAAATATCCTCCGATAACAAAGAGAAAGAAGCTTTCTGAGAAACATCTTTGTGTTCTGTGAAATCATCTCACAGAGTTACAGCTTTCCCCTCAAGAAGCCTTTCGCTAAGACAGTTCTTGTGGAATTGGCAAAGTGATATTTGGAAGCCCATAGAGGGCTAGGGTGAAAAAGGAAATATCCTCAGATGAAATCTGGAAAGAAGCTTTCTGAGAAACTGCTTAGTGTTCTGTTAATTCATCTCACAGAGTTACATCTGTATTTCGTGGATCTCTTTGCTAGCCTTATTTCTGTGGAATCTGAGAACAGATATTTGGGATCCCTTTGAAGACTATAGGGCCAAAGGAAATATCCTCCGATAACAAAGAGAAAGAAGCTTTCTGAGAAACATCTTTGTGTTCTGTGAAATCATCTCACAGAGTTACAGCTTTCCCCTGAAGAAGTCTTTCGCTAAGACATTTCTTGTGGAATTTGCAAAGTGATATTTGGAAGCCCATAGAGGGCTACGGTGAAAAAGAAAATATCCTCAGATGAAATCTGGAAAGAATCTTTCTGAGAAACTGCTCTGTGATGTGTGACTTCCACTCACAGAGTTACATCTGTATTTCGTGGATCTCTTTAGCATCATTATTTCTGTGGAATCTGAGAACAGATATTTCGGATCCCATTGAAGACTATAGGGCCAAAGGAATTATCCTCCGATAACAAAGAGAAAGAAGCTTTCTGAGAAACTTTTTGTTTTCCGTGAAATCATCTCACAGAGTTACAGCTTTCCCCTCAAGAAGCCTTTCGCTAAGACAGTTCTTGTGGAATTGGCAAAGTGATATTTGGAAGCCCATAGAGGGCTATGGTGAAAAAGGAAATATCCTCAGATGAAATCTGGAAAGAAGCTTTCTGAGAAACTGCTCTATCATATGTGACTTCCACTCACAGAGTTATATCTGTATTTCGTGGATCTCTTTGCTAGCCTTATTTCTGTGGAATCTGAGAAGAGATATTTCGGATCCCTTTGAAGACTATAGGGCCAAAGGAAATATCCTCCGACAACAAAGAGTAAGAAGCTTTCTGAGAAACTTCTTTGTGTTCTGTGAAATCAACTCACAGAGTTACAGCTTTCCCGTCAAGAAGCCTTTCGCTAAGACAGTTCTTGTGGAATTGGCAAAATGATATTTCGAAGCCCATAGAGGGCTAGGGTGAAAAAGGAAATATTCTCAGATGAAATCTGGAAAGAAGCTTTCTGAGAAACTGCTTAGTGTTCTGTTAATTCATCTCACAGAGTTACATCTGTATTTCGTGGATCTCTTTGCTAGCCTTATTTCTGTGGAACCTGAGAACAGATATTTCGGATCCCTTTGAAGACCATAGGGCCAAAGGAAATATCCTCCGATAACAAAGAGAAAGAAGCTTTCTGAAACATCTTTGTGTTCTGTGAAATCATCTCACAGATTTACAGCTTTCCCCTCAAGAAGCCTTTCGCTAAGACAGTTCTTGTGGAATAGGCAAAGTGATATTTGGAAGCCCATAGAGGGCTAGGGTGAAAAAGGAAATATCCTCAGATGAAATCTGGAAAGAAGCTTTCTGAGAAACTGCTTAGTGTTCTGTTAATTAATCTCACAGAGTTACATCTGTATTTCGTGGATCTCTTTGCTAGCCTTATTTCTGTGGAATCTGAGAACAGATATTTCGGATCCCATTGAAGACTATAGGGCCAAAGGAATTATCCTCCGATAACAAAGAGAAAGAAGCTTTCTGAGAAACTTTTTGTTTCCGTGAAATCATCTCACAGAGTTACAGCTTTCCCCTCAAGAAGCCTTTCGCTAAGACAGTTCTTGTGGAATTGGCAAAGTGATATTTGGAAGCCCATAGACGGCTATGGTGAAAAAGGAAATATCCTCAGATGAAATCTGGAAAGAAGCTTTCTGAGAAACTGCTCTATCATGTGTGACTTCCACTGACAGAGTTATATCTGTATTTCGTGGATCTCTTTGCTAGCCTTATTTCTGTGGAATCTGAGAACAGATATTTCGGATCCCTTGAAGACTATAGGGCCAAAGGAAATATCCTCCGACAACAAAGAGAAAGAAGCTTTCTGAGAAACTTCTTTGTGTTCTGTGAAATCATCTCACAGAGTTACAGCTTTCCCGTCAAGAAGCCTTTCGCTAAGACAGTTCTTGTGGAATTGGCAAAGTGATATTTCGAAGCCCATAGAGGGCTAGGGTGAAAAAGGAAATATTCTCAGATGAAATCTGGAAAGAAGCTTTCTGAGAAACTGCTTAGTGTTCTGTTAATTCATCTCACAGAGTTACATCTGTATTTCGTGGATCTCTTTGCTAGCCTTATTTCTGTGGAATCTGAGAACAGATATTTCGGATCCCATTGAAGACTATAGGGCCAAAGGAAATATCCTCCGATAACAAAGAGAAAGAAGCTTTCTGAGAAACATCTTTGTGTTCTGTGAAATCATCTCACAGAGTTACAGCTTTCCCCTCAAGAAGCCTTTCGCTAAGACAGTTCTTGTGGAATTGGCAAAGTGATATTTGGAAGCCCATAGAGGGCTAGGGTGAAAAAGGAAATATCCTCAGATGAAATCTGGAAAGAAGCTTTCTGAGAAACTGCTTAGTGTTCTGTTAATTCATCTCACAGAGTTACATCTGTATTTCGTGGATCTCTTTGCTAGCCTTATTTCTGTGGAATCTGAGAACAGATATTTGGGATCCCTTTGAAGACTATAGGGCCAAAGGAAATATCCTCCGATAACAAAGAGAAAGAAGCTTTCTGAGAAACTTCTTTGTGTTCTGTGAAATCATCTCACAGAGTTACAGCTTTCCCCTCAAGAAGCCTTTCGCTAAGACAGTTCTTGTGGAATTGGCAAAGTGATATTTGGAAGCCCATAGACTGCTATGGTGAAAAGGGAAATATCCTCAGATGAAATCTGGAAAGAAGCTTTCTGAGAAACTGCTCTATCATATGTGACTTCCACTCACAGAGTTATATCTGTATTTTGTGGATCTCTTTGCTAGCCTTATTTCTGTGGAATCTGAGAACAGATATTTCGGATCCCTTTGAAGACTATAGGGCCAAAGGAAATATCCTCCGATAACAAAGAGAAAGAAGCTTTCTGAGAAGCTTCTTTGTGTTCTGTGAAATCATCTCACAGAGTTACAGCTTTCCCCTCAAGAAGCCTTTCGCTAAGACAGTTCTTGTGGAATTGGCAAAGTGATATTTGGAAGCCCATAGAGGGCTATGGTGAAAAAGGAAATATCCTCAGATGAAATCTGGAAAGAAGCTTTCTGAGAAACTGCTTAGTGTTCTGTTAATTCATTTCACAGAGTTACATCTGTATTTCGTGGATCTCCTTGCTAGCCTTATTTCTGTGGAATCTGAGAACAGATATTTCGGATCCCATTGAAGACTATAGGGCCAAAGGAAATATCCTCCGATAGCAAAGAGAAAGAAGCTTTCTGAGAAACATCTTTGAGTTCTGTGAAATCATCTCACAGAGTTACAGCTTTCCCCTCAAGAAGCCTTTCGCTAAGACAGTTCTTGTGGAATTGGCAAAGTGATATTTGGAAGCCCAAAGAGGCCTATGGTGAAAAAGGAAATATCCTCAGATGAAATCTGGAAAGAAGCTTTCTGAGAAAATGCTTAGTGTTCTGTTAATTCATCTCACAGAGTTACATCTGCATTTCGTGAATCTCTTTGCTAGCCTTATTTCTGTGGAATCTGAGAACAGATATTTCGGATCCGTTTGAAGACTACAGGGCCAAAGGAAATATCCTCCGATAACAAAGAGAAAGAAGCTTTCTGAGAAACTTCTCTGTGTTCTGTGAAATCATCTCACAGAGTTACAGCTTTCCCCTCAAGAAGCCTTTCGCTGAGACAGTTCTTGTGGAATTGGCAAACTGATATTTGGAAGCCCATAGAGGGCTATGGTGAAAAAGGAAATATCGTCAGATGAAATCTGGAAAGAAGCTTTCTGAGAAACTGCTTAGTGTTCTGTTAATTCATCTCACAGAGTTACATCTGTATTTCGTGGATCTCTTTGCTAGCCTTATTTCTGTGGAATCTGAGAACAGATATTTCGGATCCCATTGAAGACTATAGGGCCAAAGGAATTATCCTCCGATAACAAAGAGAAAGAAGCTTTCTGAGAAACTTTTTGTTTCCGTGAAATCATCTCACAGAGTTACAGCTTTCCCCTCAAGAAGCCTTTCGCTAAGACAGTTCTTGTGGAATTGGCAAAGTGATATTTGGAAGCCCATAGACGGCTATGGTGAAAAAGGAAATATCCTCAGATGAAATCTGGAAAGAAGCTTTCTGAGAAACTGCTCTATCATATGTGACTTCCACTGACAGAGTTATATCTGTATTTCGTGGATCTCTTTGCTAGCCTTATTTCTGTGGAATCTGAGAACAGATATTTCGGATCCCTTTGAAGACTATAGGGCCAAAGGAAATATCCTCCGACAACAAAGAGAAAGAAGCTTTCTGAGAAACTTCTTTGTGTTCTGTGAAATCATCTCACAGAGTTACAGCTTTCCCGTCAAGAAGCCTTTCGCTAAGACAGTTCTTGTGGAATTGGCAAAGTGATATTTCGAAGCCCATAGAGGGCTATGGTGAAAAAGGAAATATCCTCAGATGAAATCTGGAAAGAAGCTTTCTGAGAAACTGCTTAGTGTTCTGTTAATTCATCTCACAGAGTTACATCTGTATTTCGTGGATCTCTTTGCTAGCCTTATTTCTGTGGAATCTGAGAACAGATATTTCGGATCCCATTGAAGACTATAGGGCCAAAGGAAATATCCTCCGATAACAAAGAGAAATAAGCTTTCTGAGAAACATCTTTGTGTTCTGTGAAATCATCTCACAGAGTTACAGCTTTCCCCTCAAGAAGCCTTTCGCTAAGACAGTTCTTGTGGAATTGGCAAAGTGATATTTGGAAGCCCATAGAGGGCTAGGGTGAAAAAGGAAATATCCTCAGATGAAATCTGGAAAGAAGCTTTCTGAGAAACTGCTTAGTGTTCTGTTAATTCATCTCACAGAGTTACATCTGTATTTCGTGGATCTCTTTGCTAGCCTTATTTCTGTGGAATCTGAGAACAGATATTTGGGATCCCTTTGAAGACTATAGGGCCAAAGGAAATATCCTCCGATAACAAAGAGAAAGAAGCTTTCTGAGAAACTTTTTGTTTCCGTGAAATCATCTCACAGAGTTACAGCTTTCCCCTCAAGAAGCCTTTCGCTAAGACAGTTCTTGTGGAATTGGCAAAGTGATATTTGGAAGCCCATAGACGGCTATGGTGAAAAAGGAAATATCCTCAGATGAAATCTGGAAAGAAGCTTTCTGAGAAACTGCTCTATCATGTGTGACTTCCACTGACAGAGTTATATCTGTATTTCGTGGATCTCTTTGCTAGCCTTATTTCTGTGGAATCTGAGAACAGATATTTCGGATCCCTTGAAGACTATAGGGCCAAAGGAAATATCCTCCGACAACAAAGAGAAAGAAGCTTTCTGAGAAACTTCTTTGTGTTCTGTGAAATCATCTCACAGAGTTACAGCTTTCCCGTCAAGAAGCCTTTCGCTAAGACAGTTCTTGTGGAATTGGCAAAGTGATATTTCGAAGCCCATAGAGGGCTAGGGTGAAAAAGGAAA
This sequence comes from Macaca nemestrina, assembly GCF_043159975.1. Classification (NCBI taxonomy): domain Eukaryota; kingdom Metazoa; phylum Chordata; class Mammalia; order Primates; family Cercopithecidae; genus Macaca; species Macaca nemestrina. Next base: position 30,977,197 of record NC_092144.1, read on the forward strand.
TATTCTCAGATGAAATCTGGAAAGAAGCTTTCTGAGAAACTGCTTAGTGTTCTGTTAATTCATCTCACAGAGTTACATCTGTATTTCGTGGATCTCTTTGCTAGCCTTATTTCTGTGGAATCTGAGAACAGATATTTCGGATCCCTTTGAAGACTGTAGGGCCAAAGGAATCATCCTCAGATAACAAAGAGAAAGAAGCTTTCTGAGAAACTTCTTTGGGTTCTGTGAAATAATCTCACAGAGTTACAGCTTTCCCCTCAAGAAGCCTTTCGCTAAGACAGTTCTTGTGGAATTGGCAAAGTGATATTTGGAGGCCCTTAGGGGGCTACGGTGAAAAGGGAAATATCCTCAAGTGAAATCTGGAAAGAAGCTTTCTGAGAAACTACTTAGTGTTCTGTGAATTCATCTCACAGAATTACATCTATATTTTGTGGATCTCTTTGCTAGCCTTATTTCTGTGGAATCTGAGAACAGATATTTCGGATCCCTATGAAGACTATAGGGGCAAAGGAAATATCCTCCGATAACAAAGAGAAAGAAGCTTTCTGAGAAACTTCTTTGTGTTCTGTGAAATCATCTCACAGAGTTACAGCTTTCCCCTGAAGAAGTCTTTCGCTAAGACATTTCTTGTGGAATTTGCAAAGTGATATTTGGAAGCCCATAGAGGGCTATGGTGAAAAAGAAAATATCCTCAGATGAAATCTGGAAAGAAGCTTTCTGAGAAACTGCTCTGTGATGTGTGACTTCCACTCACAGAGTTACATCTGTATTTCGTGGATCTCTTTAGCATCATTATTTCTGTGGAATCTGAGAAGAGATATTTCGGATCCCATTGAAGACTATAGGGCCAAAGGAATTATCCTCCGATAACAAAGAGAAAGAAGCTTTCTGAGAAACTTTTTGTTTTCCGTGAAATCATCTCACAGAGTTACAGCTTTCCCCTCAAGAAGCCTTTCGCTAAGACAGTTCTTGTGGAATTGGCAAAGTGATATTTGGAAGCCCATAGAGGGCTATGGTGAAAAAGGAAATATCCTCAGATGAAATCTGGAAAGAAGCTTTCTGAGAAACTGCTCTATCATATGTGACTTCCACTCACAGAGTTATATCTGTATTTCGTGGATCTCTTTGCTAGCCTTATTTCTGTGGAATCTGAGAACAGATATTTCGGATCCCTTTGAAGACTATAGGGCCAAAGGAAATATCCTCCGACAACAAAGAGTAAGAAGCTTTCTGAGAAACTTCTTTGTGTTCTGTGAAATCATCTCACAGAGTTACAGCTTTCCCCTCAAGAAGCCTTTCGCTAAGACAGTTCTTGTGGAATTGGCAAAATGATATTTCGAAGCCCATAGAGGGCTAGGGTGAAAAAGGAAATATTCTCAGATGAAATCTGGAAAGAAGCTTTCTGAGAAACTGCTTAGTGTTCTGTTAATTCATCTCACAGAGTTACATCTGTATTTCGTGGATCTCTTTGCTAGCCTTATTTCTGTGGAACCTGAGAACAGATATTTCGGATCCCTTTGAAGACTATAGGGCCGAAGGAAATATCCTCCGATAACAAAGAGAAAGAAGCTTTCTGAGAAACTTCTTTGTGTTCTGTGAAATCATCTCACAGAGTTACAGCTTTCCCCTCAAGAAGCCTTTCGCTAAGACAGTTCTTGTGGAATAGGCAAAGTGATATTTGGAAGCCCATAGAGGGCTAGGGTGAAAAAGGAAATATCCTCAGATGAAATCTGGAAAGAAGCTTTCTGAGAAACTGCTTAGTGTTCTGTTAATTCATCTCACAGAGTTACATCTGTATTTCGTGGATCTCTTTGCTAGCCTTATTTCTGTGGAATCTGAGAACAGATATTTCGGATCCCTTTGAAGACTATAGGGCCAAAGGAAATATCCTCCGACAACAAAGAGTAAGAAGCTTTCTGAGAAACTTCTTTGTGTTCTGTGAAATCATCTCATAGAGTTACAGCTTTCCCGTCAAGAAGCCTTTCGCTAAGACAGTTCTTGTGGAATTGGCAAAATGATATTTGGAAGCCCATAGAGGGCTAGGGTGAAAAAGGAAATATTCTCAGATGAAATCTGGAAAGAAGCTTTCTGAGAAACTGCTTAGTGTTCTGTTAATTCATCTCACAGAGTTACATCTGTATTTCGTGGATCTCTTTGCTAGCCTTATTTCTGTGGAACCTGAGAACAGATATTTCGGATCCCTTTGAAGACTATAGGGCCAAAGGAAATATCCTCCGATAACAAAGAGAAAGAAGCTTTCTGAGAAACATCTTTGTGTTCTGTGAAATCATCTCACAGATTTACAGCTTTCCCCTCAAGAAGCCTTTCGCTAAGACAGTTCTTGTGGAATTGGCAAAGTGATATTTGGAAGCCCATAGAGGGCTAGGGTGAAAAAGGAAATATCCTCAGATGAAATCTGGAAAGAAGCTTTCTGAGAAACTGCTTAGTGTTCTGTTAATTCATCTCACAGAGTTACATCTGTATTTCGTGGATCTCTTTGCTAGCCTTATTTCTGTGGAATCTGAGAACAGATATTTGGGATCCCTTTGAAGACTATAGGGCCAAAGGAAATATCCTCCGATAACAAAGAGAAAGAAGCTTTCTGAGAAACTTATTTGTGTTCTGTGAAATCATCTCACAGAGTTACAGCTTTCCCCTCAAGAAGCCTTTCGCTAAGACAGTTCTTGTGGAATTGGCAAAGTGATATTTGGAAGCCCATAGAGGGCTATGGTGAAAAGGGAAATATCCTCAGATGAAATCTGGAAAGAAGCTTTCTGAGAAACTGCTCTATCATATGTGACTTCCACTCACAGAGTTATATCTGTATTTTGTGGATCTCTTTGCTAGCCTTATTTCTGTGGAATCTGAGAACAGATATTTCGGATCCCTTTGAAGACTATAGGGCCAAAGGAAATATCCTCCGATAACAAAGAGAAAGAAGCTTTCTGAGAAGCTTCTTTGTGTTCTGTGAAATCATCTCACAGAGTTACAGCTTTCCCCTCAAGAAGCCTTTCGCTAAGACAGTTCTTGTGGAATTGGCAAAGTGATATTTGGAAGCCCATAGAGGGCTATGGTGAAAAAGGAAATATCCTCAGATGAAATATGGAAAGAAGCTTTCTGAGAAACTGCTGAGTGTTCTGTTAGTTCTTCTCACAGAGTTATATCTGTATTTCGTGGATCTCTTTGCTAGCCTTTATCTGTTGAATCTGAGAACAGATATTTCGGATCCCTTTGAAGACTGTAGGGCCAAAGGAATCATCCTCAGATAACAAAGAGAAAGAAGCTTTCTGAGAAACTTCTTTGGGTTCTGTGAAATCATCTCACAGAGTTACAGCTTTCCCCTCAAGAAGCCTTTCGCTAAGACAGTTCTTGTGGAATTGGCAAAGTGATATTTGGAAGCCCAAAGAGGGCTATGGTGAAAAAGGAAATGTCCTCAGATGAAATCTGGAAAGAAGCTTTCTGAGAAACTGCTCTATCATATGTGACTTCCACTCACAGAGTTATATCTGTATTTCGTGGATCTCTTTGCTAGCCTTATTTCTGTGGAATCTGAGAACAGATATTTCGGATCCCTTTGAAGACTATAGGGCCAAAGGAAATATCCTCCGACAACAAAGAGTAAGAAGCTTTCTGAGAAACTTCTTTGTGTTCTGTGAAATCATCTCATAGAGTTACAGCTTTCCCGTCAAGAAGCCTTTCGCTAAGACAGTTCTTGTGGAATTGGCAAAATGATATTTGGAAGCCCATAGAGGGCTAGGGTGAAAAAGGAAATATTCTCAGATGAAATCTGGAAAGAAGCTTTCTGAGAAACTGCTTAGTGTTCTGTTAATTCATCTCACAGAGTTACATCTGTATTTCGTGGATCTCTTTGCTAGCCTTATTTCTGTGGAACCTGAGAACAGATATTTCGGATCCCTTTGAAGACTATAGGGCCAAAGGAAATATCCTCCGATAACAAAGAGAAAGAAGCTTTCTGAGAAACATCTTTGTGTTCTGTGAAATCATCTCACAGATTTACAGCTTTCCCCTCAAGAAGCCTTTCGCTAAGACAGTTCTTGTGGAATTGGCAAAGTGATATTTGGAAGCCCATAGAGGGCTAGGGTGAAAAAGGAAATATCCTCAGATGAAATCTGGAAAGAAGCTTTCTGAGAAACTGCTCTGTGATGTGTGACTTCCACTCACAGAGTTACATCTGCATTTCGTGGATCTCTTTAGCATCATTATTTCTGTGGAATCTGAGAACAGATATTTCGGATCCCATTGAAGACTATAGGGCCAAAGGAATTATCCTCCGATAACAAAGAGAAAGAAGCTTTCTGAGAAACTTTTTGTTTTCCGTGAAATCATCTCACAGAGTTACAGCTTTCCCCTCAAGAAGCCTTTCGCTAAGACAGACCTTGTGGAATTGGCAAAGTGATATTTGGAAGCCCATAGAGGGCTATGGTGAAAAAGGAAATATCCTCAGATGAAATCTGGAAAGAAGCTTTCTGAGAAACTGCTCTATCATATGTGACTTCCACTCACAGAGTTATATCTGTATTTCGTGGATCTCTTTGCTAGCCTTTATCTGTTGAATCTGAGAACAGATATTTCGGATCCCTTTGAAGACTGTAGGGCCAAAGGAAACATCCTCAGATAACAAAGAGAAAGAAGCTTTCTGAGAAACTTCTTTGGGTTCTGTGAAATCATCTCACAGAGTTACAGCTTTCCCCTCAAGAAGCCTTTCGCTAAGACAGTTCTTGTGGAATTGGCAAAGTGATATTTGGAGGCCCTTAGGGGGCTACGGTGAAAAGGGAAATATCCTCAAGTGAAATCTGGAAAGAAGCTTTCTGAGAAACTACTTAGTGTTCTGTTAATTCATCTCACAGAATTACATCTATATTTTGTGGATCTCTTTGCTAGCCTTATTTCTGTGGAATCTGAAAACAGATATTTCGGTTCCCATTGAAGACTATAAGGCCAAAGGAAATATTCTCCGATAACAAAGAGAAAGAAGCTTTCTGAAAAACTTCTTTGTGTTCTGTGAAATCATCTCACAGAGTTACAGCTTTCCCCTCAAGAAGCCTTTCGCTATGACAGTTCTTGTGGAATTGGCAAAGTGATATTTGGAAGCCCATAGAGGGCTATGCTGAAAAAGGAAATATCCTCAGATGAAATCTGGAAAGAAGCTTTCTGAGAAAGTGCTTAGTGTTCTGTTAGTTCATCTCACAGAGTTACATCTGTATTTCGTGGATCTCTTCGCTAGCCTTTACCTGTGGAATCTGAGAACAGATATTTCGGATCCCTTTGAAGACTGTAGGGCCAAAGGAAATATCCTCCGATAACAAAGAGAAAGTAGCTTTCTGAGAAACGTTTTTGTGTTCTGTGAAATCATCTCACAGAGTTACAGCTTTCCCCTCAAGAAGCCTTTCACTTAGACAGTTCTTGTGGAATTGGCAAAGTGATATTTGGAATCCCATAGAGGGCTATGGTGAAAAAGGAAGTATCCTCAGATGAAATCTCGAAAGAAGCTTTCTGAGAAACTGCTGAGTGTTCTGTTAATTCATCTCACAGAGTTACATCTGTATTTCGTGGATCTCTTTGCAAGCTTTATTTCTGTTGAATCTGAGAACAGATATTTCGGATCCCTTTGAAGAGTATAGGGCCAAAGGAAATATCCTTCGGTAACAAAGAGAAAGAAGCTTTCTGAGAAACTACTTTGTGTTCTGTGAAATCATCTCACAGAGTTACAGCTTTTCCCGCAAGAAGCCTTTCGCTAAGACAGTTCTTGTGGAATTGGCAAAGTGATATTTGGAAGCCCATAGAGGGCTATGGTGAAAAAGGAAATATCCTCAGATGAAATCTGGAAAGAAGCTTTCTGAGAAACTGCTTAGTGCTCTGTTAATTCATCTCACAGAGTTACATCTGTATTTCGTGGATCTCTTTGCTAGCCTTATTTCTGTGGAATCTGAAAACAGATATTTCGGATCCCATTGAAGACTATAGGGCCAAAGGAAATATCCTCCGATAACAAAGAGAAAGAAGCTTTCTGAGAAACTTCTTTGTGTTCTGTTAAATCATCTCACTGAGTTACAGCTGTCCCCTCAAGAAGCCTTTCGCTAAGACAGTTCTTGTGGAATTGGCAAGCGATATTTGGAAGCCCATAGAGGGCTATGGTGAAAAAGGAAATATCCTCAGATGAAATCTGGAAAGAAGGTTTCTGAGCAACAGCTTAGTGTTCTGTTAATTCATCTCAAAGAGTTACATCTGTATTTCGTGGATCTCTTTGCTAGCCTTATTTCTGTGGAATCTGAAAACAGATATTTCGGTTCCCATTGAAGACTATAAGGCCAAAGGAAATATTCTCCGATAACAAAGAGAAAGAAGCTTTCTGAAAAACTTCTTTGTGTTCTGTGAAATCATCTCACAGAGTTACAGCTTTCCCCTCAAGAAGCCTTTCGCTATGACAGTTCTTGTGGAATTGGCAAAGTGATATTTGGAAGCCCATAGAGGGCTATGCTGAAAAAGGAAATATCCTCAGATGAAATCTGGAAAGAAGCTTTCTGAGAAAGTGCTTAGTGTTCTGTTAGTTCATCTCACAGAGTTACATCTGTATTTCGTGGATCTCTTCGCTAGCCTTTACCTGTGGAATCTGAGAACAGATATTTCGGATCCCTTTGAAGACTGTAGGGCCAAAGGAAATATCCTCCGATAACAAAGAGAAAGTAGCTTTCTGAGAAACGTTTTTGTGTTCTGTGAAATCATCTCACAGAGTTACAGCTTTCCCCTCAAGAAGCCTTTCACTTAGACAGTTCTTGTGGAATTGGCAAAGTGATATTTGGAATCCCATAGAGGGCTATGGTGAAAAAGGAAGTATCCTCAGATGAAATCTCGAAAGAAGCTTTCTGAGAAACTGCTGAGTGTTCTGTTAATTCATCTCACAGAGTTACATCTGTATTTCGTGGATCTCTTTGCAAGCTTTATTTCTGTTGAATCTGAGCACAGATATTTCGGATCCCTTTGAAGAGTATAGGGCCAAAGGAAATATCCTTCGGTAACAAAGAGAAAGAAGCTTTCTGAGAAACTACTTTGTGTTCTGTGAAATCATCTCACAGAGTTACAGCTTTTCCCGCAAGAAGCCTTTCGCTAAGACAGTTCTTGTGGAATTGGCAAAGTGATATTTGGAAGCCCATAGAGGGCTATGGTGAAAAAGGAAATATCCTCAGATGAAATCTGGAAAGAAGCTTTCTGAGAAACTGCTTAGTGCTCTGTTAATTCATCTCACAGAGTTACATCTGTATTTCGTGGATCTCTTTGCTAGCCTTATTTCTGTGGAATCTGAAAACAGATATTTCGGATCCCATTGAAGACTATAGGGCCAAAGGAAATATCCTCCGATAACAAAGAGAAAGAAGCTTTCTGAGAAACTTCTTTGTGTTCTGTTAAATCATCTCACTGAGTTACAGCTGTCCCCTCAAGAAGCCTTTCGCTAAGACAGTTCTTGTGGAATTGGCAAGCGATATTTGGAAGCCCATAGAGGGCTATGGTGAAAAAGGAAATATCCTCAGATGAAATCTGGAAAGAAGGTTTCTGAGCAACAGCTTAGTGTTCTGTTAATTCATCTCAAAGAGTTACATCTGTATTTCGTGGATCTCTTTGCTAGCCTTATTTCTGTGGAATCTGAAAACAGATATTTCGGTTCCCATTGAAGACTATAAGGCCAAAGGAAATATTCTCCGATAACAAAGAGAAAGAAGCTTTCTGAAAAACTTCTTTGTGTTCTGTGAAATCATCTCACAGAGTTACAGCTTTCCCGTCAAGAAGCCTTTCGCTAAGACAGTTCTTGTGGAATTGGCAAAGTGATATTTCGAAGCCCATAGAGGGCTAGGGTGAAAAAGGAAATATCCTCAGATGAAATCTGGAAAGAAGCTTTCTGAGAAACTGCTTAGTGTTCTGTTAATTCATCTCACAGAGTTACATCTGTATTTCGTGGATCTCTTTGCTAGCCTTATTTCTGTGGAATCTGAGAACAGATATTTGGGATCCCTTTGAAGACTATAGGGCCAAAGGAAATATCCTCCGATAACAAAGAGAAAGAAGCTTTCTGAGAAACTTTTTGTTTCCGTGAAATCATCTCACAGAGTTACAGCTTTCCCCTCAAGAAGCCTTTCGCTAAGACAGTTCTTGTGGAATTGGCAAAGTGATATTTGGAAGCCCATAGACGGCTATGGTGAAAAAGGAAATATCCTCAGATGAAATCTGGAAAGAAGCTTTCTGAGAAACTGCTCTATCATGTGTGACTTCCACTGACAGAGTTATATCTGTATTTCGTGGATCTCTTTGCTAGCCTTATTTCTGTGGAATCTGAGAACAGATATTTCGGATCCCTTGAAGACTATAGGGCCAAAGGAAATATCCTCCGACAACAAAGAGAAAGAAGCTTTCTGAGAAACTTCTTTGTGTTCTGTGAAATCATCTCACAGAGTTACAGCTTTCCCGTCAAGAAGCCTTTCGCTAAGACAGTTCTTGGGGAATTGGCAAAGTGATATTTCGAAGCCCATAGAGGGCTAGGGTGAAAAAGGAAATATTCTCAGATGAAATCTGGAAAGAAGCTTTCTGAGAAACTGCTTAGTGTTCTGTTAATTCATCTCACAGAGTTACATCTGTATTTCGTGGATCTCTTTGCTAGCCTTATTTCTGTGGAATCTGAGAACAGATATTTCGGATCCCATTGAAGACTATAGGGCCAAAGGAAATATCCTCCGATAACAAAGAGAAAGAAGCTTTCTGCGAAACATCTTTGTGTTCTGTGAAATCATCTCACAGAGTTACAGCTTTCCCCTCAAGAAGCCTTTCGCTAAGACAGTTCTTGTGGAATTGGCAAAGTGATATTTGGAAGCCCATAGAGGGCTATGGTGAAAAAGGAAATATCCTCAGATGAAATCTGGAAAGAAGCTTTCTGAGAAACTGCTTAGTGTTCTGTTAATTCATCTCACAGAGTTACATCTGTATTTCGTGGATCTCTTTGCTAGCCTTATTTCTGTGGAATCTGAGAACAGATATTTGGGATCCCTTTGAAGACTATAGGGCCAAAGGAAATATCCTCCGATAACAAAGAGAAAGAAGCTTTCTGAGAAACTTCTTTGTGTTCTGTGAAATCATCTCAAAGAGTTACAGCTTTCCCCTCAAGAAGCCTTTCGCTAAGACAGTTCTTGTGGAATTGGCAAAGTGATATTTGGAAGCCCATAGAGGGCTATGGTGAAAAGGGAAATATCCTCAGATGAAATCTGGAAAGAAGCTTTCTGAGAAACTGCTCTATCATATGTGACTTCCACTCACAGAGTTATATCTGTATTTTGTGGATCTCTTTGCTAGCCTTATTTCTGTGGAATCTGAGAACAGATATTTCGGATCCCTTTGAAGACTATAGGGCCAAAGGAAATATCCTCCGATAACAAAGAGAAAGAAGCTTTCTGAGAAGCTTCTTTGTGTTCTGTGAAATCATCTCACAGAGTTACAGCTTTCCCCTCAAGAAGCCTTTCGCTAAGACAGTTCTTGTGGAATTGGCAAAGTGATATTTGGAAGCCCATAGAGGGCTATGGTGAAAAAGGAAATATCCTCAGATGAAATATGGAAAGAAGCTTTCTGAGAAACTGCTGAGTGTTCTGTTAGTTCTTCTCACAGAGTTATATCTGTATTTCGTGGATCTCTTTGCTAGCCTTTATCTGTTGAATCTGAGAACAGATATTTCGGATCCCTTTGAAGACTGTAGGGCCAAAGGAATCATCCTCAGATAACAAAGAGAAAGAAGCTTTCTGAGAAACTTCTTTGGGTTCTGTGAAATAATCTCACAGAGTTACAGCTTTCCCCTCAAGAAGCCTTTCGCTAAGACAGTTCTTGTGGAATTGGCAAAGTGATATTTGGAGGCCCTTAGGGGGCTACGGTGAAAAGGGAAATATCCTCAAGTGAAATCTGGAAAGAAGCTTTCTGAGAAACTACTTAGTGTTCTGTGAATTCATCTCACAGAATTACATCTATATTTTGTGGATCTCTTTGCTAGCCTTATTTCTGTGGAATCTGAGAACAGATATTTCGGATCCCTATGAAGACTATAGGGGCAAAGGAAATATCCTCCGATAACAAAGAGAAAGAAGCTTTCTGAGAAACTTCTTTGTGTTCTGTGAAATCATCTCACAGAGTTACAGCTTTCCCCTGAAGAAGTCTTTCGCTAAGACATTTCTTGTGGAATTTGCAAAGTGATATTTGGAAGCCCATAGAGGGCTATGGTGAAAAAGAAAATATCCTCAGATGAAATCTGGAAAGAAGCTTTCTGAGAAACTGCTCTGTGATGTGTGACTTCCACTCACAGAGTTACATCTGTATTTCGTGGATCTCTTTAGCATCATTATTTCTGTGGAATCTGAGAACAGATATTTCGGATCCCATTGAAGACTATAGGGCCAAAGGAATTATCCTCCGATAACAAAGAGAAAGAAGCTTTCTGAGAAACTTTTTGTTTTCCGTGAAATCATCTCACAGAGTTACAGCTTTCCCCTCAAGAAGCCTTTCGCTAAGACAGTTCTTGTGGAATTGGCAAAGTGATATTTGGAAGCCCATAGAGGGCTATGGTGAAAAAGGAAATATCCTCAGATGAAATCTGGAAAGAAGCTTTCTGAGAAACTGCTCTATCATATGTGACTTCCACTCACAGAGTTATATCTGTATTTCGTGGATCTCTTTGCTAGCCTTATTTCTGTGGAATCTGAGAACAGATATTTCGGATCCCTTTGAAGACTATAGGGCCAAAGGAAATATCCTCCGACAACAAAGAGTAAGAAGCTTTCTGAGAAACTTCTTTGTGTTCTGTGAAATCATCTCACAGAGTTACAGCTTTCCCCTCAAGAAGCCTTTCGCTAAGACAGTTCTTGTGGAATTGGCAAAATGATATTTCGAAGCCCATAGAGGGCTAGGGTGAAAAAGGAAATATTCTCAGATGAAATCTGGAAAGAAGCTTTCTGAGAAACTGCTTAGTGTTCTGTTAATTCATCTCACAGAGTTACATCTGTATTTCGTGGATCTCTTTGCTAGCCTTATTTCTGTGGAACCTGAGAACAGATATTTCGGATCCCTTTGAAGACTATAGGGCCGAAGGAAATATCCTCCGATAACAAAGAGAAAGAAGCTTTCTGAGAAACTTCTTTGTGTTCTGTGAAATCATCTCACAGAGTTACAGCTTTCCCCTCAAGAAGCCTTTCGCTAAGACAGTTCTTGTGGAATAGGCAAAGTGATATTTGGAAGCCCATAGAGGGCTAGGGTGAAAAAGGAAATATCCTCAGATGAAATCTGGAAAGAAGCTTTCTGAGAAACTGCTTAGTGTTCTGTTAATTCATCTCACAGAGTTACATCTGTATTTCGTGGATCTCTTTGCTAGCCTTATTTCTGTGGAATCTGAGAACAGATATTTCGGATCCCTTTGAAGACTATAGGGCCAAAGGAAATATCCTCCGATAACAAAGAGAAAGAAGCTTTCTGAGAAGCTTCTTTGTGTTCTGTGAAATCATCTCACAGAGTTACAGCTTTCCCCTCAAGAAGCCTTTCGCTAAGACAGTTCTTGTGGAATTGGCAAAGTGATATTTGGAAGCCCATGGAGGGCTATGGTGAAAAAGGAAATATCCTCTGATGAAATCTGGAAAGAAGCTTTCTGAGAAACTGCTGAGTGTTCTGTTAGTTCTTCTCACAGAGTTATATCTGTATTTCGTGGATCTCTTTGCTAGCCTTTATCTGTTGAATCTGAGAACTGATATTTCGGATCCCTTTGAAGACTGTAGGGCCAAAGGAAACATCCTCAGATAACAAAGAGAAAGAAGCTTTCTGAGAAACTTCTTTGGGTTCTGTGAAATCATCTCACAGAGTTACAGCTTTCCCCTCAAGAAGCCTTTCGCTAAGACAGTTCTTGTGGAATTGGCAAAGTGATATTTGGAGGCCCTTACGGGGCTACGGTGAAAAGGGAAATATCCTCAAGTGAAATCTGGAAAGAAGCTTTCTGAGAAACTACTTAGTGTTCTGTTAATTCATCTCACAGAATTACATCTATATTTTGTCGATCTCTTTGCTAGCCTTATTTCTGTGGAATCTGAAAACAGATATTTCGGTTCCCATTGAAGACTATAAGGTCAAAGGAAATATTCTCCGATAACAAAGAGAAAGAAGCTTTCTGAAAAACTTCTTCGTGTTCTGTGAAATCATCTCACAGAGTTACAGCTTTCCCCTCAAGAAGCCTGTCGCTAAGACAGTTCTTGTGGAATTGGCAACGTGATATTTGGAAGCCCAAAGAGGGCTATGTTGAAAAAGGAAATATCCTCAGATGAAATCTGGAAAGAAGCTTTCTGAGAAACTGCTTAGTGTTCTGTTAATTCATCTCACAGAGTTACATCTGTATTTCGTGGATCTCTTTGCTAGCCTTATTTCTGTGGAATCTGAGAACAGATATTTCGGATCCCTTTGAAGACTATAGGGCCAAAGGAAATATCCTCCGATAACAAAGAGAAAGAAGCTTTCTGAGAAACTTCTTTGTGTTCTCTGAAATCATCTCACAGAGTTACAGCTTTCCCCTCAAGAAGCCTGTCGCTAAGACAGTTCCTGTGGAATTGGCAAAGTGATATTTGGAAGCCCAAAGAGGGCTATGGTGAAAAAGGAAATATCCTCAGATGAAATCTGGAAAGAAGCTTTCTGAGAAACTGCTCTATCATATGTGACTTCCACTCACAGAGTTATATCTGTATTTCGTGGATCTCTTTGCTAGCCTTATTTCTGTGGAATCTGAGAACAGATATTTCGGATCCCTTTGAAGACTATAGGGCCAAAGGAAATATCCTCCGACAACAAAGAGTAAGAAGCTTTCTGAGAAACTTCTTTGTGTTCTGTGAAATCATCTCATAGAGTTACAGCTTTCCCGTCAAGAAGCCTTTCGCTAAGACAGTTCTTGTGGAATTGGCAAAATGATATTTGGAAGCCCATAGAGGGCTAGGGTGAAAAAGGAAATATTCTCAGATGAAATCTGGAAAGAAGCTTTCTGAGAAACTGCTTAGTGTTCTGTTAATTCATCTCACAGAGTTACATCTGTATTTCGTGGATCTCTTTGCTAGCCTTATTTCTGTGGAACCTGAGAACAGATATTTCGGATCCCTTTGAAGACTATAGGGCCAAAGGAAATATCCTCCGATAACAAAGAGAAAGAAGCTTTCTGAGAAACATCTTTGTGTTCTGTGAAATCATCTCACAGATTTACAGCTTTCCCCTCAAGAAGCCTTTCGCTAAGACAGTTCTTGTGGAATTGGCAAAGTGATATTTGGAAGCCCATAGAGGGCAAGGGTGAAAAAGGAAATATCCTCAGATGAAATCTGGAAAGAAGCTTTCTGAGAAACTGCTTAGTGTTCTGTTAATTCATCTCACAGAGTTACATCTGTATTTCGTGGATCTCTTTGCTAGCCTTATTTCTGTGGAATCTGAGAACAGATATTTGGGATCCCTTTGAAGACTATAGGGCCAAAGGAAATATCCTCCGATAACAAAGAGAAAGAAGCTTTCTGAGAAACTTCTTTGTGTTCTGTGAAATCATCTCACAGAGTTACAGCTTTCCCCTCAAGAAGCCTTTCGCTAAGACAGTTCTTGTGGAATTGGCAAAGTGATATTTGGAAGCCCATAGAGGGCTATGGTGAAAAGGGAAATATCCTCAGATGAAATCTGGAAAGAAGCTTTCTGAGAAACTGCTCTATCATATGTGACTTCCACTCACAGAGTTATATCTGTATTTTGTGGATCTCTTTGCTAGCCTTATTTCTGTGGAATCTGAGAACAGATATTTCGGATCCCTTTGAAGACTATAGGGCCAAAGGAAATATCCTCCGATAACAAAGAGAAAGAAGCTTTCTGAGAAGCTTCTTTGTGTTCTGTGAAATCATCTCACAGAGTTACAGCTTTCCCCTCAAGAAGCCTTTCGCTAAGACAGTTCTTGTGGAATTGGCAAAGTGATATTTGGAAGCCCATAGAGGGCTATGGTGAAAAAGGAAATATCCTCAGATGAAATATGGAAAGAAGCTTTCTGAGAAACTGCTGAGTGTTCTGTTAGTTCTTCTCACAGAGTTATATCTGTATTTCGTGGATCTCTTTGCTAGCCTTTATCTGTTGAATCTGAGAACAGATATTTCGGATCCCTTTGAAGACTGTAGGGCCAAAGGAATCATCCTCAGATAACAAAGAGAAAGAAGCTTTCTGAGAAACTTCTTTGGGTTCTGTGAAATCATCTCACAGAGTTACAGCTTTCCCCTCAAGAAGCCTTTCGCTAAGACAGTTCTTGTGGAATTGGCAAAGTGATATTTGGAGGCCCTTAGGGGGCTACGGTGAAAAGGGAAATATCCTCAAGTGAAATCTGGAAAGAAGCTTTCTGAGAAACTACTTAGTGTTCTGTTAATTCATCTCACAGAATTACATCTATATTTTGTGGATCTCTTTGCTAGCCTTATTTCTGTGGAATCTGAGAACAGATATTTCGGATCCCTATGAAGACTATAGGGGCAAAGGAAATATCCTCCGATAACAAAGAGAAAGAAGCTTTCTGAGAAACTTCTTTGTGTTCTGTGAAATCATCTCACAGAGTTACAGCTTTCCCCTGAAGAAGTCTTTCGCTAAGACATTTCTTGTGGAATTTGCAAAGTGATATTTGGAAGCCCATAGAGGGCTATGGTGAAAAAGAAAATATCCTCAGATGAAATCTGGAAAGAAGCTTTCTGAGAAACTGCTCTGTGATGTGTGACTTCCACTCACAGAGTTACATCTGTATTTCGTGGATCTCTTTAGCATCATTATTTCTGTGGAATCTGAGAACAGATATTTCGGATCCCATTGAAGACTATAGGGCCAAAGGAATTATCCTCCGATAACAAAGAGAAAGAAGCTTTCTGAGAAACTTTTTGTTTTCCGTGAAATCATCTCACAGAGTTACAGCTTTCCCCTCAAGAAGCCTTTCGCTAAGACAGTTCTTGTGGAATTGGCAAAGTGATATTTGGAAGCCCATAGAGGGCTATGGTGAAAAAGGAAATATCCTCAGATGAAATCTGGAAAGAAGCTTTCTGAGAAACTGCTCTATCATATGTGACTTCAACTCACAGAGTTATATCTGTATTTCGTGGATCTCTTTGCTAGCCTTATTTCTGTGGAATCTGAGAACAGATATTTCGGATCCCTTTGAAGACTATAGGGCCAAAGGAAATATCCTCCGACAACAAAGAGTAAGAAGCTTTCTGAGAAACTTCTTTGTGTTCTGTGAAATCATCTCACAGAGTTACAGCTTTCCCCTCAAGAAGCCTTTCGCTAAGACAGTTCTTGTGGAATTGGCAAAATGATATTTCGAAGCCCATAGAGGGCTAGGGTGAAAAAGGAAATATTCTCAGATGAAATCTGGAAAGAAGCTTTCTGAGAAACTGCTTAGTGTTCTGTTAATTCATCTCACAGAGTTACATCTGTATTTCGTGGATCTCTTTGCTAGCCTTATTTCTGTGGAACCTGAGAACAGATATTTCGGATCCCTTTGAAGACTATAGGGCCGAAGGAAATATCCTCCGATAACAAAGAGAAAGAAGCTTTCTGAGAAACTTCTTTGTGTTCTGTGAAATCATCTCACAGAGTTACAGCTTTCCCCTCAAGAAGCCTTTCGCTAAGACAGTTCTTGTGGAATAGGCAAAGTGATATTTGGAAGCCCATAGAGGGCTAGGGTGAAAAAGGAAATATCCTCAGATGAAATCTGGAAAGAAGCTTTCTGAGAAACTGCTTAGTGTTCTGTTAATTCATCTCACAGAGTTACATCTGTATTTCGTGGATCTCTTTGCTAGCCTTATTTCTGTGGAATCTGAGAACAGATATTTCGGATCCCTTTGAAGACTATAGGGCCAAAGGAAATATCCTCCGATAACAAAGAGAAAGAAGCTTTCTGAGAAGCTTCTTTGTGTTCTGTGAAATCATCTCACAGAGTTACAGCTTTCCCCTCAAGAAGCCTTTCGCTAAGACAGTTCTTGTGGAATTGGCAAAGTGATATTTGGAAGCCCATGGAGGGCTATGGTGAAAAAGGAAATATCCTCTGATGAAATCTGGAAAGAAGCTTTCTGAGAAACTGCTGAGTGTTCTGTTAGTTCTTCTCACAGAGTTATATCTGTATTTCGTGGATCTCTTTGCTAGCCTTTATCTGTTGAATCTGAGAACAGATATTTCGGATCCCTTTGAAGACTGTAGGGCCAAAGGAAACATCCTCAGATAACAAAGAGAAAGAAGCTTTCTGAGAAACTTCTTTGGGTTCTGTGAAATCATCTCACAGAGTTACAGCTTTCCCCTCAAGAAGCCTTTCGCTAAGACAGTTCTTGTGGAATTGGCAAAGTGATATTTGGAGGCCCTTACGGGGCTACGGTGAAAAGGGAAATATCCTCAAGTGAAATCTGGAAAGAAGCTTTCTGAGAAACTACTTAGTGTTCTGTTAATTCATCTCACAGAATTACATCTATATTTTGTGGATCTCTTTGCTAGCCTTATTTCTGTGGAATCTGAAAACAGATATTTCGGTTCCCATTGAAGACTATAAGGTCAAAGGAAATATTCTCCGATAACAAAGAGAAAGAAGCTTTCTGAAAAACTTCTTCGTGTTCTGTGAAATCATCTCACAGAGTTACAGCTTTCCCCTCAAGAAGCCTGTCGCTAAGACAGTTCTTGTGGAATTGGCAACGTGATATTTGGAAGCCCAAAGAGGTCTATGTTGAAAAAGGAAATATCCTCAGATGAAATCTGGAAAGAAGCTTTCTGAGAAACTGCTTAGTGTTCTGTTAATTCATTTCACAGAGTTACATCTGTATTTCGTGGATCTCTTTGCTAGCCTTATTTCTGTGGAATCTGAAAACAGATATTTCGGATCCCATTGAAGACTATAGGGCCAAAGGAAATATCCTCCGATAACAAAGAGAAAGAAGCTTTCTGAGAAACTTCTTTGTGTTCTGTTAAATCATCTCACAGAGTTACAGCTGTCCCCTGAAGAAGCCTTTCGCTAAGACAGTTCTTGTGGAATTGGCAAAGTGATATTTGGAAGCCCATAGAGGGCTATGGTGAAAAAGGAAATATCCTCAGATGAAATCTGGAAAGAAGGTTTCTGAGAAACAG
Source organism: Macaca nemestrina (assembly GCF_043159975.1). Taxonomy (NCBI): domain Eukaryota; kingdom Metazoa; phylum Chordata; class Mammalia; order Primates; family Cercopithecidae; genus Macaca; species Macaca nemestrina. The sequence goes on from NC_092144.1 coordinate 30,994,372, forward strand.
CTTAGTGTTCTGTTAATTCATCTCACAGAGTTACATCTGTATTTCGTGGATCTCTTTGCTAGCCTTATTTCTGTGGAATCTGAGAACAGATATTTCGGATCCCTTTGAAGACTATAGGGCCAAAGGAAATATCCTCCGATAACAAAGAGAAAGAAGCTTTCTGAGAAACTTCTTTGTGTTCTCTGAAATCATCTCACAGAGTTACAGCTTTCCCCTCAAGAAGCCTGTCGCTAAGACAGTTCCTGTGGAATTGGCAAAGTGATATTTGGAAGCCCAAAGAGGGCTATGGTGAAAAAGGAAATATCCTCAGATGAAATCTGGAAAGAAGCTTTCTGAGAAACTGCTCTATCATATGTGACTTCCACTCACAGAGTTATATCTGTATTTCGTGGATCTCTTTGCTAGCCTTATTTCTGTGGAATCTGAGAACAGATATTTCGGATCCCTTTGAAGACTATAGGGCCAAAGGAAATATCCTCCGACAACAAAGAGTAAGAAGCTTTCTGAGAAACTTCTTTGTGTTCTGTGAAATCATCTCATAGAGTTACAGCTTTCCCGTCAAGAAGCCTTTCGCTAAGACAGTTCTTGTGGAATTGGCAAAATGATATTTGGAAGCCCATAGAGGGCTAGGGTGAAAAAGGAAATATTCTCAGATGAAATCTGGAAAGAAGCTTTCTGAGAAACTGCTTAGTGTTCTGTTAATTCATCTCACAGAGTTACATCTGTATTTCGTGGATCTCTTTGCTAGCCTTATTTCTGTGGAACCTGAGAACAGATATTTCGGATCCCTTTGAAGACTATAGGGCCAAAGGAAATATCCTCCGATAACAAAGAGAAAGAAGCTTTCTGAGAAACATCTTTGTGTTCTGTGAAATCATCTCACAGATTTACAGCTTTCCCCTCAAGAAGCCTTTCGCTAAGACAGTTCTTGTGGAATTGGCAAAGTGATATTTGGAAGCCCATAGAGGGCTAGGGTGAAAAAGGAAATATCCTCAGATGAAATCTGGAAAGAAGCTTTCTGAGAAACTGCTTAGTGTTCTGTTAATTCATCTCACAGAGTTACATCTGTATTTCGTGGATCTCTTTGCTAGCCTTATTTCTGTGGAATCTGAGAACAGATATTTGGAATCCCTTTGAAGACTATAGGGCCAAAGGAAATATCCTCCGATAACAAAGAGAAAGAAGCTTTCTGAGAAACTTCTTTGTGTTCTGTGAAATCATCTCACAGAGTTACAGCTTTCCCCTCAAGAAGCCTTTCGCTAAGACAGTTCTTGTGGAATTGGCAAAGTGATATTTGGAAGCCCATAGAGGGCTATGGTGAAAAGGGAAATATCCTCAGATGAAATCTGGAAAGAAGCTTTCTGAGAAACTGCTCTATCATATGTGACTTCCACTCACAGAGTTATATCTGTATTTTGTGGATCTCTTTGCTAGCCTTATTTCTGTGGAATCTGAGAACAGATATTTCGGATCCCTTTGAAGACTATAGGGCCAAAGGAAATATCCTCCGATAACAAAGAGAAAGAAGCTTTCTGAGAAGCTTCTTTGTGTTCTGTGAAATCATCTCACAGAGTTACAGCTTTCCCCTCAAGAAGCCTTTCGCTAAGACAGTTCTTGTGGAATTGGCAAAGTGATATTTGGAAGCCCATAGAGGGCTATGGTGAAAAAGGAAATATCCTCAGATGAAATATGGAAAGAAGCTTTCTGAGAAACTGCTGAGTGTTCTGTTAGTTCTTCTCACAGAGTTATATCTGTATTTCGTGGATCTCTTTGCTAGCCTTTATCTGTTGAATCTGAGAACAGATATTTCGGATCCCTTTGAAGACTGTAGGGCCAAAGGAATCATCCTCAGATAACAAAGAGAAAGAAGCTTTCTGAGAAACTTCTTTGGGTTCTGTGAAATCATCTCACAGAGTTACAGCTTTCCCCTCAAGAAGCCTTTCGCTAAGACAGTTCTTGTGGAATTGGCAAAGTGATATTTGGAGGCCCTTAGGGGGCTACGGTGAAAAGGGAAATATCCTCAAGTGAAATCTGGAAAGAAGCTTTCTGAGAAACTACTTAGTGTTCTGTTAATTCATCTCACAGAATTACATCTATATTTTGTGGATCTCTTTGCTAGCCTTATTTCTGTGGAATCTGAGAACAGATATTTCGGATCCCTATGAAGACTATAGGGCCAAAGGAAATATCCTCCGATAACAAAGAGAAAGAAGCTTTCTGAGAAACTTCTTTGTGTTCTGTGAAATCATCTCACAGAGTTACAGCTTTCCCCTGAAGAAGTCTTTCGCTAAGACATTTCTTGTGGAATTTGCAAAGTGATATTTGGAAGCCCATAGAGGGCTATGGTGAAAAAGAAAATATCCTCAGATGAAATCTGGAAAGAAGCTTTCTGAGAAACTGCTCTGTGATGTGTGACTTCCACTCACAGAGTTACATCTGCATTTCGTGGATCTCTTTAGCATCATTATTTCTGTGGAATCTGAGAACAGATATTTCGGATCCCATTGAAGACTATAGGGCCAAAGGAATTATCCTCCGATAACAAAGAGAAAAAGCTTTCTGAGAAACTTTTTGCTTTCCGTGAAATCATCTCACAGAGTTACAGCTTTCCCCTCAAGAAGCCTTTCGCTAAGACAGACCTTGTGGAATTGGCAAAGTGATATTTGGAAGCCCATAGAGGGCTATGGTGAAAAAGGAAATATCCTCAGATGAAATCTGGAAAGAAGCTTTCTGAGAAACTGCTCTATCATATGTGACTTCCACTCACAGAGTTATATCTGTATTTCGTGGATCTCTTTGCTAGCCTTTATCTGTTGAATCTGAGAACAGATATTTCGGATCCCTTTGAAGACTGTAGGGCCAAAGGAAACATCCTCAGATAACAAAGAGAAAGAAGCTTTCTGAGAAACTTCTTTGGGTTCTGTGAAATCATCTCACAGAGTTACAGCTTTCCCCTCAAGAAGCCTTTCGCTAAGACAGTTCTTGTGGAATTGGCAAAGTGATATTTGGAGGCCCTTAGGGGGCTACGGTGAAAAGGGAAATATCCTCAAGTGAAATCTGGAAAGAAGCTTTCTGAGAAACTACTTAGTGTTCTGTTAATTCATCTCACAGAATTACATCTATATTTTGTGGATCTCTTTGCTAGCCTTATTTCTGTGGAATCTGAAAACAGATATTTCGGTTCCCATTGAAGACTATAAGGCCAAAGGAAATATTCTCCGATAACAAAGAGAAAGAAGCTTTCTGAAAAACTTCTTTGTGTTCTGTGAAATCATCTCACAGAGTTACAGCTTTCCCCTCAAGAAGCCTTTCGCTATGACAGTTCTTGTGGAATTGGCAAAGTGATATTTGGAAGCCCATAGAGGGCTATGCTGAAAAAGGAAATATCCTCAGATGAAATCTGGAAAGAAGCTTTCTGAGAAAGTGCTTAGTGTTCTGTTAGTTCATCTCACAGAGTTACATCTGTATTTCGTGGATCTCTTCGCTAGCCTTTACCTGTGGAATCTGAGAACAGATATTTCGGATCCCTTTGAAGACTGTAGGGCCAAAGGAAATATCCTCCGATAACAAAGAGAAAGTAGCTTTCTGAGAAACGTTTTTGTGTTCTGTGAAATCATCTCACAGAGTTACAGCTTTCCCCTCAAGAAGCCTTTCACTTAGACAGTTCTTGTGGAATTGGCAAAGTGATATTTGGAATCCCATAGAGGGCTATGGTGAAAAAGGAAGTATCCTCAGATGAAATCTCGAAAGAAGCTTTCTGAGAAACTGCTGAGTGTTCTGTTAATTCATCTCACAGAGTTACATCTGTATTTCGTGGATCTCTTTGCAAGCTTTATTTCTGTTGAATCTGAGAACAGATATTTCGGATCCCTTTGAAGACTATAGGGCCAAAGGAAATATCCTTCGGTAACAAAGAGAAAGAAGCTTTCTGAGAAACTACTTTGTGTTCTGTGAAATCATCTCACAGAGTTACAGCTTTTCCCGCAAGAAGCCTTTCGCTAAGACAGTTCTTGTGGAATTGGCAAAGTGATATTTGGAAGCCCATAGAGGGCTATGGTGAAAAAGGAAATATCCTCAGATGAAATCTGGAAAGAAGCTTTCTGAGAAACTGCTTAGTGCTCTGTTAATTCATCTCACAGAGTTACATCTGTATTTCGTGGATCTCTTTGCTAGCCTTATTTCTGTGGAATCTGAAAACAGATATTTCGGATCCCATTGAAGACTATAGGGCCAAAGGAAATATCCTCCGATAACAGAGAGAAAGAAGCTTTCTGAGAAACTTCTTTGTGTTCTGTTAAATCATCTCACTGAGTTACAGCTGTCCCCTCAAGAAGCCTTTCGCTAAGACAGTTCTTGTGGAATTGGCAAGCGATATTTGGAAGCCCATAGAGGGCTATGGTGAAAAAGGAAATATCCTCAGATGAAATCTGGAAAGAAGGTTTCTGAGCAACAGCTTAGTGTTCTGTTAATTCATCTCAAAGAGTTACATCTGTATTTCGTGGATCTCTTTGCTAGCCTTATTTCTGTGGAATCTGAAAACAGATATTTCGGTTCCCATTGAAGACTATAAGGCCAAAGGAAATATTCTCCGATAACAAAGAGAAAGAAGCTTTCTGAAAAACTTCTTTGTGTTCTGTGAAATCATCTCACAGAGTTACAGCTTTCCCCTCAAGAAGCCTTTCGCTAGGACAGTTCTTGTGGAATTGGCAAAGTGATATTTGGAAGCCCATAGAGGGCTATGCTGAAAAAGGAAATATCCTCAGATGAAATCTGGAAAGAAGCTTTCTGAGAAAGTGCTTAGTGTTCTGTTAGTTTTTCTCACAGAGTTACATCTGTATTTCGTGGATCTCTTCGCTAGCCTTTACCTGTGGAATCTGAGAACAGATATTTCGGATCCCTTTGAAGACTGTAGGGCCAAAGGAAATATCCTCCGATAACAAAGAGAAAGTAGCTTTCTGAGAAACGTTTTTGTGTTCTGTGAAATCATCTCACAGAGTTACAGCTTTCCCTTCAAGAAGCCTTTCACTTAGACAGTTCTTGTGGAATTGGCAAAGTGATATTTGGAATCCCATAGAGGGCTATGGTGAAAAAGGAAGTATCCTCAGATGAAATCTGGAAAGAAGCTTTCTGAGAAACTGCTGAGTGTTCTGTTAATTCATCTCACAGAGTTACATCTGTATTTCGTGGATCTCTTTGCAAGCTTTATTTCTGTTGAATCTGAGAACAGATATTTCGGATCCCTTTGAAGACTATAGGGCCAAAGGAAATATCCTTCGGTAACAAAGAGAAAGAAGCTTTCTGAGAAACTACTTTGTGTTCTGTGAAATCATCTCACAGAGTTACAGCTTTTCCCGCAAGAAGCCTTTCGCTAAGACAGTTCTTGTGGAATTGGCAAAGTGATATTTGGAAACCCATAGAGGGCTATGGTGAAAAAGGAAATATCCTCAGATGAAATCTGGAAAGAAGCTTTCTGAGAAACTGCTTAGTGCTCTGTTAATTCATCTCACAGAGTTACATCTGTATTTCGTGGATCTCTTTGCTAGCCTTATTTCTGTGGAATCTGAAAACAGATATTTCGGATCCCATTGAAGACTATGGGGCCAAAGGAAATATCCTCCGATAACAAAGAGAAAGAAGCTTTCTGAGAAACTTCTTTGTGTTCTGTTAAATCATCTCACTGAGTTACAGCTGTCCCCTCAAGAAGCCTTTCGCTAAGACAGTTCTTGTGGAATTGGCAAGCGATATTTGGAAGCCCATAGAGGGCTATGGTGAAAAAGGAAATATCCTCAGATGAAATCTGGAAAGAAGGTTTCTGAGAAACAGCTTAGTGTTCTGTTAATTCATCTCACAGAGTTACATCTGTATTTCGTGGATCTCATTGCTAGCCTTATTTCTGTGGAATCTGAGAACAGATATTTCGGATCCCTTTGAAGACTATAGGGCCAAAGGAAATATCCTCCGGTAACAAAGAGAAAGAAGCTTTCTGAGAAACTTCTTTGTGTTCTGTGAAATCATCTCACAGAGTTACAGCTTTCCCCTCAAGAAGCCTTTCGCTAAGACAGTTCTTGTGGAATTGGCAATGGATATTTGGAAGCCCTTAGAGGGCGATGTTGAAAAAGGAAATATCCTCAGATGAAATCTGGAAAGAAGCTTTCTGAGAAACTGCTTAGTGTTCTGATAATTCATCTCACAGAGTTATATGTGTATTTCGTGGATCTCTTTGCTAGCCTTATTTCTGTGGAATCTGAGAACAGATATTTCGGATCCCCTTGAAGACTATAGGGCGAAAGGAAATAATCTCCGATAACAAAGAGAAAGAAGCTTTCTGAGAAACTTCTTTGTGTTCTGTGAAATCATCTCACAGAGTTACAGCTTTCCCCTCAAGAAGCCTTTCGCTAAGACAGTTCTTGTGGAATTGGCAAAGTGATATTTGGAAGCCCATAGAGGGCTATGGTGAAAAAGGAAATATCCTCAGATGAAATCTGGAAAGAAGCTTTCTGAGAAACTGCTTAGTGCTCTGTTAATTCATCTCACAGAGTTACATCTGTATTTCGTGGATCTCTTTGTTAGCCTTATTTCTGTGGAATCTGAAAACAGATAGTTCGGATCCCTTTGAAGACTATAGGGCCAAAGGAAATATCCTCCGATAACAAAGAGAAAGAAGCTCTCTGAGAAACTTCTTTGTGTTCTGTTAAATCATCTCACAGAGTTACAGCTTTCCCCTCAAGAAGCCTTTCGCTAAGACAGATCTTGTGGAATTGGCAAAGTGATATTTGGAAGCCCATAGAGGGCTATGGTGAAAAAGGAAATATCCTCAGATGAAATCTGGAAAGAAGCTTTCTGAGAAACAGCTTAGAGTTCTGTTAATTCATCTCACAGAGTTACATCTGTATTTCGTGGATCTCTTGCTAGCCTTATTTCTGTGGAATCTGAGAACAGATATTTCGGATCCCTTTGAAGACTATATGGCCAAAGGAAATATCCTCCGATAACAAAGAGAAAGAAGCTTTCTGAGAAACTTCTTTGTGTTCTGTGAAATCATCTCACAGAGTTACAGCTTTCCCCTCAAGAACCCTGTCGCTAAGACAGTTCTTGTGGAATTGGCAACGTGATATTTGGAAGCCCAAAGAGGGCTATGTTGAAAAAGGAAATATCCTCAGATGAAATCTGGAAAGAAGCTTTCTGAGAAACTGCTTAGTGTTCTGTTAATTCATCTCACAGAGTTACATCTGTATTTCGTGGATCTCTTTGCTAGCCTTATTTCTGTGGAATCTGAAAACAGATATTTCGGATCCCATTGAAGACTATAGGGCCAAAGGAAATATCCTCCGATAACAAAGAGAAAGAAGCTTTCTGAGAAACTTCTTTGTGTCCTGATAAATCATCTCACAGAGTTACAGCTGTCCCCTGAAGAAGCCTTTCGCTAAGACAGTTCTTGTGGAATTGGCAAGCGATATTTGGAAGCCCATAGAGGGCTATAGTGAAAAAGGAAATATCCTCAGATGAAATCTGGAAAGAAGGTTTCTGAGAAACAGCTTAGTGTTCTGTTAATTCATCTCACAGAGTTACATCTGTATTTCGTGGATCTCTTTGCTAGCCTTATTTCTGTGGAATCTGAGAACAGATATTTCGGATCCCTTTGAATACTATAGGGCCAAAGGAAATATCCTCCGATAACAAAGAGAAAGAAGCTTTCTGAGAAACTTCTTGGTGTTCTCTGAAATCATCTCACAGAGTTACAGCTTTCCCCTCAAGAAGCCTGTCGCTAAGACAGTTCCTGTGGAATTGACAAAGTGATATTTGGAAGCCCAAAGAGGGCTATGGTGAAAAAGGAAATATCCTCAGATGAAATCTGGAAAGAAGCTTTCTGAGAAACTGCTTAGTGTTCTGTTAATTCATCTCACAGAGTTACATCTGTATTTCGTGGATCTCTTTGCTACACTTATTTCTGTGGAATCTGAGAACAGATATTTCGGATCCCTTTGAAGACTATAGAGCCAAAGGAAATATCTTCCGATAACAAAGAGAAAGAAGCTTTCTGAGAAACGTTATTGTGTTCTGTGAAATCATCTCACAGAGTTACAGCTTTCCCGTCAAGAAGCCTTTCGCTAAGACAGTTCTTGTGGAATTGGCAAAGTGATATTTGGAAGCCCATAGAGGGCTATGGTGAAAAAGGAAATATCCTCAGATGAAATCTGGAAAGAAGCTTTCTGAGAAACTGCTTAGTGTTCTGTTAATTCATCTCACAGAGTTACATCTGTATTTCGTGTATCTCTTTGCTAGACTTATTTTTGTGGAATCTGACAACAGATATTTCGGATCCCTTTGAAGACTACAGGGCCACAGGAAATATCCTACGATTACAAAGAGAAAGAAGCTTTCTGAGAAACTTCTTTGTGTTCTGTGAAATCATCTCACAGAGTTACAGCTTTCCCCTCAAGAAGCCTGTCGCTAAGACAGTTCTTGTGGAATTGGCAACGTGATATTTGGAAGCCCAAAGAGGGCTATGTTGAAAAAGGAAATATCCTCAGATGAAATCTGGAAAGAAGCTTTCTGAGAAACTGCTTAGTGTTCTGTTAATTCATCTCACAGAGTTACATCTGTATTTCGTGGATCTCTTTGCTAGCCTTATTTCTGTGGAATCTGAAAACAGATATTTCGGATCCCATTGAAGACTATAGGGCCAAAGGAAATATCCTCCGATAACAAAGAGAAAGAAGCTTTCTGAGAAACTTCTTTGTGTTCTGTTAAATCATCTCACAGAGTTACAGCTGTCCCCTGAAGAAGCCTTTCGCTAAGACAGTTCTTGTGGAATTGGCAAGCGATATTTGGAAGCCCATAGAGGGCTATGGTGAAAAAGGAAATATCCTCAGATGAAATCTGGAAAGAAGGTTTCTGAGAAACAGCTTAGTGTTCTGTTAATTCATCTCACAGAGTTACATCTGTATTTCGTGGATCTCTTTGCTAGCCTTATTTCTGTGGAATCTGAGAACAGATATTTCGGATCCCTTTGAAGACTATAGGGCCAAAGGAAATATCCTCCGATAACAAAGAGAAAGAAGCTTTCTGAGAAACTTCTTTGTGTTCTCTGAAATCATCTCACAGAGTTACAGCTTTCCCCTCAAGAAGCCTGTCGCTAAGACAGTTCCTGTGGAATTGGCAAAGTGATATTTGGAAGCCCAAAGAGGGCTATGGTGAAAAAGGAAATATCCTCAGATGAAATCTGGAAAGAAGCTTTCTGAGAAACTGCTTAGTGTTCTGTTAATTCATCTCACAGAGTTACATCTGTATTTCGTGGATCTCTTTGCTAGCCTTATTTCTGTGGAATCTGAGAACAGATATTTGGGATCCCTTTGAAGACTATAGGGCCAAAGGAAATATCCTCCGATAACAAAGAGAAAGAAGCTTTCTGAGAAACTTCTTTGTGTTCTGTGAAATCATCTCACAGAGTTACAGCTTTCCCCTCAAGAAGCCTTTCGCTAAGACAGTTCTTGTGGAATTGGCAAAGTGATATTTGGAAGCCCATAGAGGGCTATGGTGAAAAGGGAAATATCCTCAGATGAAATCTGGAAAGAAGCTTTCTGAGAAACTGCTCTATCATATGTGACTTCCACTCACAGAGTTATATCTGTATTTTGTGGATCTCTTTGCTAGCCTTATTTCTGTGGAATCTGAGAACAGATATTTCGGATCCCTTTGAAGACTATAGGGCCAAAGGAAATATCCTCCGATAACAAAGAGAAAGAAGCTTTCTGAGAAACATCTTTGTGTTCTGTGAAATCATCTCACAGAATTACAGCTTTCCCCTCAAGAAGCCTTTCGCTAAGACAGTTCTTGTGGAATAGGCAAAGTGATATTTGGAAGCCCATAGAGGGCTAGGGTGAAAAAGGAAATATCCTCAGATGAAATCTGGAAAGAAGCTTTCTGAGAAACTGCTTAGTGTTCTGTTAATTCATCTCACAGAGTTACATCTGTATTTCGTGGATCTCTTTGCTAGCCTTATTTCTGTGGAATCTGAGAACAGATATTTCGGATCCCATTGAAGACTATAGGGCCAAAGGAGTTATCCTCCGATAACAAAGAGAAAGAAGCTTTCTGAGAAACTTTTTGTTTCCGTGAAATCATCTCACAGAGTTACAGCTTTCCCCTCAAGAAGCCTTTCGCTAAGACAGTTCTTGTGGAATTGGCAAAGTGATATTTGGAAGCCCCTAGAGGGCTATGGTGAAAAAGGAAATATCCTCAGATGAAATCTGGAAAGAAGCTTTCTGAGAAACTGCTCTATCATATGTGACTTCCACTGACAGAGTTATATCTGTATTTCGTGGATCTCTTTGCTAGCCTTATTTCTGTGGAATCTGAGAACAGATATTTCGGATCCCTTTGAAGACTATAGGGCCAAAGGAAATATCCTCCGACAACAAAGAGAAAGAAGCTTTCTGAGAAACTTCTTTGTGTTCTGTGAAATCATCTCACAGAGTTACAGCTTTCCCGTCAAGAAGCCTTTCGCTAAGACAGTTCTTGTGGAATTGGCAAAGTGATATTTCGAAGCCCATAGAGGGCTAGGGTGAAAAAGGAAATATTCTCACATGAAATCTGGAAAGAAGCTTTCTGAGAAACTGCTTAGTGTTCTGTTAATTCATCTCACAGAGTTACATCTGTATTTCGTGGATCTCTTTGCTAGCCTTATTTCTGTGGAATCTGAGAACAGATATTTCGGATCCCATTGAAGACTATAGGGCCAAAGGAAATATCCTCCGATAACAAAGAGAAAGAAGCTTTCTGAGAAACATCTTTGTGTTCTGTGAAATCATCTCACAGAGTTACAGCTTTCCCCTCAAGAAGCCTTTCGCTAAGACAGTTCTTGTGGAATTGGCAAAGTGATATTTGGAAGCCCATAGAGGGCTAGGGTGAAAAAGGAAATATCCTCAGATGAAATCTGGAAAGAAGCTTTCTGAGAAACTGCTTAGTGTTCTGTTAATTCATCTCACAGAGTTACATCTGTATTTCGTGGATCTCTTTGCTAGCCTTATTTCTGTGGAATCTGAGAACAGATATTTGGGATCCTTTTTGAAGACTATAGGGCCAAAGGAAATATCCTCCGATAACAAAGAGAAAGAAGCTTTCTGAGAAACTTCTTTGTGTTCTGTGAAATCATCTCACAGAGTTACAGCTTTCCCCTCAAGAAGCCTTTCGCTAAGACAGTTCTTGTGGAATTGGCAAAGTGATATTTGGAAGCCCATAGAGGGCTATGGTGAAAAGGGAAATATCCTCAGATGAAATCTGGAAAGAAGCTTTCTGAGAAACTGCTCTATCATATGTGACTTCCACTCACAGAGTTATATCTGTATTTTGTGGATCTCTTTGCTAGCCTTATTTCTGTGGAATCTGAGAACAGATATTTCGGATCCCTTTGAAGACTATAGGGCCAAAGGAAATATCCTCCGATAACAAAGAGAAAGAAGCTTTCTGCGAAGCTTCTTTGTGTTCTGTGAAATCATCTCACAGAGTTACAGCTTTCCCCTCAAGAAGCCTTTCGCTAAGACAGTTCTTGTGGAATTGGCAAAGTGATATTTGGAAGCCCATATAGGGCTATGGTGAAAAAGGAAATATCCTCAGATGAAATCTGGAAAGAAGCTTTCTGAAAAACTGCTGAGTGTTCTGTTAGTTCTTCTCACAGAGTTATATCTGTATTTCGTGGATCCCTTTGCTAGCCTTTATCTGTTGAATCTGAGAACAGATATTTCGGATCCCTTTGAAGACTGTAGGGCCAAAGGAATCATCCTCAGATAACAAAGAGAAAGAAGCTTTCTGGGAAACTTCTTTGGGTTCTGTGAAATCATCTCACAGACTTACAGCTTTCCCCTCAAGAAGCCTTTCGCTAAGACAGTTCTTGTGGAATTGGCAAAGTGATATTTGGAGGCCCTTAGGGGGCTACGGTGAAAAGGGAAATATCCTCAAGTGAAATCTGGAAAGAAGCTTTCTGAGAAACTACTTAGAGTTCTGTTAATTCATCTCACAGAATTACATCTATATTTTGTGGATCTCTTTGCTAGCCTTATTTTTGTGGAATCTGAGAACAGATATTTCGGATCCCTATGAAGACTATAGGGGCAAAGGAAATATCCTCCGATAACAAAGAGAAAGAAGCTTTCTGAGAAACTTCTTTGTGTTCTGTGAAATCATCTCACAGAGTTACAGCTTTCCCCTGAAGAAGTCTTTCGCTAAGACATTTCTTGTGGAATTTGCAAAGTGATATTTGGAAGCCCATAGAGGGCTCTGGAGAAAAAGAAAATATCCTCAGATGAAATCTGGAAAGAAGCTTTCTGAGAAACTGCTCTGTGATGTGTGACTTCCACTCACAGAGTTACATCTGTATTTCGTGGATCTCTTTAGCATCATTATTTCTGTGGAATCTGAGAACAGATATTTCGGATCCCTTTGAAGACTATAGGGCCAAAGGAATTATCCTCCGATAACAAAGAGAAAGAAGCTTTCTGAGAAACTTTTTGTTTTCCGTGAAATCATCTCACAGAGTTACAGCTTTCCCCTCAAGAAGCCTTTCGCTAAGACAGTTCTTGTGGAATTGGCAAAGTGATACTTGGAAGCCCATAGAGGGCTATGGTGAAAAAGGAAATATCCTCAGATGAAATCTGGAAAGAAGCTTTCTGAGAAACTGCTCTATCATATGTGACTTCCACTCACAGAGTTATATCTGTATTTCGTGGATCTCTTTGCTAGCCTTATTTCTGTGGAATCTGAGAACAGATATTTCGGATCCCTTTGAACACTATAGGGCCAAAGGAAATATCCTCCGACAACAAAGAGTAAGAAGCTTTCTGAGAAACTTCTTTGTGTTCTGTGAAATCATCTCACATAGTTACAGCTTTCCCGTCAAGAAGCCTTTCGCTAAGACAGTTCTTGTGGAATTGGCAAAATGATATTTCGAAGCCCATAGAGGGCTAGGGTGAAAAAGGAAATATTCTCAGATGAAATCTGGAAAGAAGCTTTCTGAGAAACTGCTTAGTGTTCTGTTAATTCATCTCACAGAGTTACATCTGTATTTCGTGGATCTCTTTGCTAGCCTTATTTCTGTGGAACTTGAGAACAGATATTTCGGATCCCTTTGAAGACTATAGGGCCAAAGGAAATATCCTCCGATAACAAAGAGAAAGAAGCTTTCTGAGAAACAGCTTTGTGTTCTGTGAAATCATCTCACAGATTTACAGCTTTCCCCTCAAGAAGCCTTTCGCTAAGACAGTTCTTGTGGAATAGGCAAAGTGATATTTGGAAGCCCATAGAGGGCTAGGGTGAAAAAGGAAATATCCTCAGATGAAATCTGGAAAGAAGCTTTCTGAGAAACTGCTTAGTGTTCTGTTAATTCATCTCACAGAGTTACATCTGTATTTCGTGGATCTCTTTGCTAGCCTTATTTCTGTGGAATCTGAGAACAGATATTTCGGATCCCTTTGAAGACTATAGGGCCAAAGGAAATATCCTCCGATAACAAAGAGAAAGAAGCTTTCTGAGAAGCTTCTTTGTGTTCTGTGAAATCATCTCACAGAGTTACAGCTTTCCCCTCAAGAAGCCTTTCGCTAAGACAGTTCTTGTGGAATTGGCAAAGTGATATTTGGAAGCCCATAGAGGGCTATGGTGAAAAAGGAAATATCCTCAGATGAAATCTGGAAAGAAGCTTTCTGATAAACTGCTGAGTGTTCTGTTAGTTCTTCTCACAGAGTTATATCTGTATTTCGTGCATCTCTTTGCTAGCCTTTATCTGTTGAATCTGAGAACAGATATTTCGGATCCCTTTGAAGACTGTAGGGCCAAAGGAAACATCCTCAGATAACAAAGAGAAAGAAGCTTTCTGAGAAACTTCTTTGGGTTCTGTGAAATCATCTCACAGAGTTACAGCTTTCCCCTCAAGAAGCCTTTCGCTAAGACAGTTCTTGTGGAATTGGCAAAGTGATATTTGGAGGCCCTTAGGGGGCTACGGTGAAAAGGGAAATATCCTCAAGTGAAATCTGGAAAGAAGCTTTCTGAGAAACTACTTAGTGTTCTGTTAATTCATCTCACAGAATTACATCTATATTTTGTGGATCTCTTTGCTAGCCTTATTTCTGTGGAATCTGAAAACAGATATTTCGGTTCCCATTGAAGACTATAAGGCCAAAGGAAATATTCTCCGATAACAAAGAGAAAGAAGCTTTCTGAAAAACTTCTTTGTGTTCTGTGAAATCATCTCACAGAGTTACAGCTTTCCCCTCAAGAAGCCTTTCGCTAGGACAGTTCTTGGGGAATTGGCAAAGTGATATTTGGAAGCCAATAGATGGCTATGCTGAAAAAGGAAATATCCTCAGATGAAATCTGGAAAGAAGCTTTCTGAGAAAGTGCTTAGTGTTCTGTTAGTTCATCTCACAGAGTTACATCTGTATTTCGTGGATCTCTTCGCTAGCCTTTACCTGTGGAATCTGAGAACAGATATTTCGGATCCCTTTGAAGACTGTAGGGCCAAAGGAAATATCCTCCGATAACAAAGAGAAAGTAGCTTTCTGAGAAACGTTTTTGTGTTCTGTGAAATCATCTCACAGAGTTACAGCTTTCCCCTCAAGAAGCCTTTCACTTAGACAGTTCTTGTGGAATTGGCAAAGTGATATTTGGAATCCCATAGAGGGCTATGGTGAAAAAGGAAGTATCCTCAGATGAAATCTGGAAAGAAGCTTTCTGAGAAACTGCTGAGTGTTCTGTTAATTCATCTCACAGAGTTACATCTGTATTTCGTGGATCTCTTTGCAAGCTTTATTTCTGTTGAATCTGAGAACAGATATTTCGGATCCCTTTGAAGACTATAGGGCCAAAGGAAATATCCTTCGGTAACAAAGAGAAAGAAGCTTTCTGAGAAACTACTTTGTGTTCTGTGAAATCATCTCACAGAGTTACAGCTTTTCCCTCAAGAAGCCTTTCGCTAAGACAGTTCTTGTGGAATTGGCAAAGTGATATTTGGAAGCCCATAGAGGGCTACGGTGAAAAAGGAAATATCCTCAGATGAAATCTGGAAAGAAGCTTTCTGAGAAACTGCTTAGTGCTCTGTTAATTCATCTCACAGAGTTACATCTGTATTTCGTGGATATCTTTGCTAGCCTTATTTCTGTGGAATCTGAAAACAGATATTTCGGATCCCATTGAAGACTATAGGGCGAAAGGAAATATCCTCCGATTACAAAGAGAAAGAAGCTTTCTGAGAAACTTCTTTGTGTTCTGTTAAATCATCTCACAGAGTTACAGCTTTCCCCTCAAGAAGCCTTTCGCTAAGACAGTTCTTGTGGAATTGGCAAGCGATATTTGGAAGCCCATAGAGGGCTACGGTGAAAAAGGAAATATCCTCAGATG
Organism: Macaca nemestrina; assembly: GCF_043159975.1. Classification (NCBI taxonomy): domain Eukaryota; kingdom Metazoa; phylum Chordata; class Mammalia; order Primates; family Cercopithecidae; genus Macaca; species Macaca nemestrina. The sequence goes on from NC_092144.1 coordinate 31,009,759, forward strand.
AAATCTGGAAAGAAGGTTTCTGAGAAACAGCTTAGTGTTCTGTTAATTCATCTCACAGAGTTACATCTGTATTTCGTGGATCTCTTTGCTAGCCTTATTTCTGTGGAATGTGAGAACAGATATTTCGGATCCCTTTGAAGACTATAGGGCCAAAGGAAATATCCTCCGATAACAAAGAGAAAGAAGCTTTCTGAGAAACTTCTTTGTGTTCCGTGAAATCATCTCACAGAGTTACAGCTTTCCCCTCAAGAAGCCTTTCTCTAAGACAGTTCCTGTGGAATTGGCAAAGTGATATTTGGAAGCCCAAAGAGGGCTATGGTGAAAAAGGAAATATCCTCAGATGAAATCTGGAAAGAAGCTTTCTGAGAAACTGCTTAGTGTTCTGTTAATTCATCTCACAGAGTTACAACTGTATTTCGTGGATCTCTTTGCTACACTTATTTCTGTGGAATCTGAGAACAGATATTTCGGATCCCTTTGAAGACTATAGAGCCAAAGGAAATATCCTCCGATAAAAAAGAGAAAGAAGCTTTCTGAGAAACGTTATTGTGTTCTGTGAAATCATCTCACAGAGTTACAGCTTTCCCGTCAAGAAGCCTTTCGCTAAGACAGTTCTTGTGGAATTGGCAAAGTGATATTTGGAAGCCCATAGAGTGCTATGGTGAAAAAGGAAATATCCTCAGATGAAATCTGGAAAGAAGCTTTCTGAGAAACTGCTTAGTGTTCTGTTCATTCATCTCACAGAGTTACATCTGTATTTCGTGGATCTCTTTGCTAGCCTTATTTTTGTGGAATCTGACAACAGATATTTCGGATCCCTTTGAAGACTACAGGGCCAAAGGAAATATCCTACGATTACAAAGAGAAAGAAGCTTTCTGAGAAACTTCTTTGTGTTCTGTGAAATCATCTCACAGAATTACAGCTTTCCCCTCAAGAAGCCTTTCGCTAAGACAGTTCTTGTGGAATTGGCAAAGTGATATTTGGAAGCCCATAGAGGGCTATGGTGAAAAAGGAAATATCCTCAGATGAAATCTGGAAAGAAGCTTTCTGAGAATCTGCTTAGTGTTCTGTTAATTCATCTCACAGAGTTACCTCTGTATTTCGTGGATCTCTTTGCTAGACTTATTTCTGTGGAATCTGAGAGCAGATATTTCGGATCCCTTTGAAGATTATAGGGCCAAAGGAAATATCCTCCGATACAAAGAGAAAGAAACTTTCTGAGAAACTTCTTTGTGTTCTGTGAAATCATCTCACAGAGTTACAGCTTTCCCCTCAAGAAGCCTTTCGCTAAGACAGTTCTTGTGGAATTGGCAAAGTGATATTTGGAAGCCAATAGAGGGCTACGGTGAAAAAGGAAATATCCTCAGATGAAATCTGGAAAGAAGCTTTCTGAGAAACTGCTTAGTGCTCTGTTAATTCATCTCACAGAGTTACATCTGTATTTCGTGGATCTCTTTGCTAGCCTTATTTCTGTGGAATCTGAAAACAGATATTTCGGATCCCATTGAAGACTATAGGGCGAAAGGAAATATCCTCCGATAACAAAGAGAAAGAAGCTTTCTGAGAAACTTCTTTGTGTTCTGTTAAATCATCTCACAGAGTTACAGCTGTCCCCTCAAGAAGCCTTTCGCTAAGACAGTTCTTGTGGAATTGGCAAGCGATATTTGGAAGCCCATAGAGGGCTACGGGGAAAAAGGAAATATCCTCAGATGAAATCTGGAAAGAAGGTTTCTGAGAAACAGCTTAGTGTTCTGTTAATTCATCTCACAGAGTTACATCTGTATTTCGTGGATCTCTTTGCTAGCCTTATTTCTGTGGAATCTGAGAACAGATATTTCGGATCCCTTTGAAGACTATAGGGCCAAAGGAAATATCCTCCGATAACAAAGAGAAAGAAGCTTTCTGCGAAGCTTCTTTGTGTTCTGTGAAATCATCTCACAGAGTTACAGCTTTCCCCTCAAGAAGCCTTTCGCTAAGACAGTTCTTGTGGAATTGGCAAAGTGATATTTGGAGGCCCTTAGGGGGCTACGGTGAAAAGGGAAATATCCTCAAGTGAAATCTGGAAAGAAGCTTTCTGAGAAACTACTTAGAGTTCTGTTAATTCATCTCACAGAATTACATCTATATTTTGTGGATCTCTTTGCTAGCCTTATTTTTGTGGAATCTGAGAACAGATATTTCGGATCCCTATGAAGACTATAGGGGCAAAGGAAATATCCTCCGATAACAAAGAGAAAGAAGCTTTCTGAGAAACTTCTTTGTGTTCTGTGAAATTTTCTCACAGAGTTACAGCTTTCCCCTGAAGAAGCCTTTCGCTGAGACAGTTCTTGTGGAATTTGCAAACTGATATTTGGAAGCCCATAGAGGGCTATGGTGAAAAAGAAAATATCCTCAGATGAAATCTGGAAAGAAGTTTTCTGAGAAACTGCTTAGTGTTCTGTTAATTCATCTCACAGAGTTACATCTGTATTTCGTGGATCTCTTTGCTAGCCTTATTTCTGTGGAATCTGAGAACAGATATTTCGGATCCCTTTGAAGACTATAGGGCCAAAGGAATTATCCTCCGATAACAAAGAGAAAGAAGCTTTCTGAGAAACTTTTTGTTTTCCGTGAAATCATCTCACAGAGTTACAGCTTTCCCCTCAAGAAGCCTTTCGCTAAGACAGTTCTTGTGGAATTGGCAAAGTGATATTTGGAAGCCCATAGAGGGCTATGGTGAAAAAGGAAATATCCTCAGATGAAATCTGGAAAGAAGCTTTCCGAGAAACTGCTCTATCATATGTGACTTCCACTCACAGAGTTATATCTGTATTTCGTGGATCTCTTTGCTAGCCTTATTTCTGTGGAATCTGAGAACAGATATTTCGGATCCCATTGAAGACTATAGGGCCAAAGGAAATATCCTCCGACAACAAAGAGTAAGAAGCTTTCTGAGAAACTTCTTTGTGTTCTGTGAAATCATCTCACAGAGTTACAGCTTTCCCGTCAAGAAGCCTTTCGCTAAGACAGTTCTTGTGGAATTGGCAAAATGATATTTCGAAGCCCATAGAGGGCTAGGGTGAAAAAGGAAATATTCTCAGATGAAATCTGGAAAGAAGCTTTCTGAGAAACTGCTTAGTGTTCTGTTAATTCATCTCACAGAGTTACATCTGTATTTCGTGGATCTCTTTGCTAGCCTTATTTCTGTGGAACTTGAGAACAGATATTTCGGATCCCATTGAAGACTATAGGGCGAAAGGAAATATCCTCCGATAACAAAGAGAAAGAAGCTTTCTGAGAAACAGCTTTGTGTTCTGTGAAATCATCTCACAGATTTACATCTTTCCCCTCAAGAAGCCTTTCGCTAAGACAGTTCTTGTGGAATAGGCAAAGTGATATTTGGAAGCCCATAGAGGGCTAGGGTGAAAAAGGAAATATCCTCAGATGAAATCTGGAAAGAAGCTTTCTGAGAAACTGCTTAGTGTTCTGTTAATTCATCTCACAGAGTTACATCTGTATTTCGTGGATCTCTTTGCTAGCCTTATTTCTGTGGAATCTGAGAACAGATATTTCGGATCCCTTTGAAGACTATAGGGCCAAAGGAAATATCCTCCGATAACAAAGAGAAAGAAGCTTTCTGAGAAGCTTCTTTGTGTTCTGTGAAATCATCTCACAGAGTTACAGCTTTCCCCTCAAGAAGCCTTTCGCTAAGACAGTTCTTGTGGAATTGGCAAAGTGATATTTGGAAGCCCATAGAGGGCTATGGTGAAAAAGGAAATATCCTCAGATGAAATCTGGAAAGAAGCTTTCTGATAAACTGCTGAGTGTTCTGTTAGTTCTTCTCACAGAGTTATATCTGTATTTCGTGCATCTCTTTGCTAGCCTTTATCTGTTGAATCTGAGAACAGATATTTCGGATCCCTTTGAAGACTGTAGGGCCAAAGGAAACATCCTCAGATAACAAAGAGAAAGAAGCTTTCTGAGAAACTTCTTTGGGTTCTGTGAAATCATCTCACAGAGTTACAGCTTTCCCCTCAAGAAGCCTTTCGCTAAGACAGTTCTTGTGGAATTGGCAAAGTGATATTTGGAGGCCCTTAGGGGGCTACGGTGAAAAGGGAAATATCCTCAAGTGAAATCTGGAAAGAAGCTTTCTGAGAAACTACTTAGTGTTCTGTTAATTCATCTCACAGAATTACATCTATATTTTGTGGATCTCTTTGCTAGCCTTATTTCTGTGGAATCTGAAAACAGATATTTCGGTTCCCATTGAAGACTATAAGGCCAAAGGAAATATTCTCCGATAACAAAGAGAAAGAAGCTTTCTGAAAAACTTCTTTGTGTTCTGTGAAATCATCTCACAGAGTTACAGCTTTCCCCTCAAGAAGCCTTTCGCTAGGACAGTTCTTGTGGAATTGGCAAAGTGATATTTGGAAGCCAATAGATGGCTATGCTGAAAAAGGAAATATCCTCAGATGAAATCTGGAAAGAAGCTTTCTGAGAAAGTGCTTAGTGTTCTGTTAGTTCATCTCACAGAGTTACATCTGTATTTCGTGGATCTCTTCGCTAGCCTTTACTTGTGGAATCTGAGAACAGATATTTCGGATCCCTTTGAAGACTGTAGGGCCAAAAGGAAATATCCTCCGATAACAAAGAGAAAGTAGCTTTCTGAGAAACGTTTTTGTGTTCTGTGAAATCATCTCACAGAGTTACAGCTTTCCCCTCAAGAAGCCTTTCACTTAGACAGTTCTTGTGGAATTGGCAAAGTGATATTTGGAATCCCATAGAGGGCTATGGTGAAAAAGGAAGTATCCTCAGATGAAATCTGGAAAGAAGCTTTCTGAGAAACTGCTGAGTGTTCTGTTAATTCATCTCACAGAGTTACATCTGTATTTCGTGGATCTCTTTGCAAGCTTTATTTCTGTTGAATCTGAGAACAGATATTTCGGATCCCTTTGAAGACTATAGGGCCAAAGGAAATATCCTTCGGTAACAAAGAGAAAGAAGCTTTCTGAGAAACTACTTTGTGTTCTGTGAAATCATCTCACAGAGTTACAGCTTTTCCCTCAAGAAGCCTTTCGCTAAGACAGTTCTTGTGGAATTGGCAAAGTGATATTTGGAAGCCCATAGAGGGCTACGGTGAAAAAGGAAATATCCTCAGATGAAATCTGGAAAGAAGCTTTCTGAGAAACTGCTTAGTGCTCTGTTAATTCATCTCACAGAGTTACATCTGTATTTCGTGGATATCTTTGCTAGCCTTATTTCTGTGGAATCTGAAAACAGATATTTCGGATCCCATTGAAGACTATAGGGCGAAAGGAAATATCCTCCGATAACAAAGAGAAAGAAGCTTTCTGAGAAACTTCTTTGTGTTCTGTTAAATCATCTCACAGAGTTACAGCTTTCCCCTCAAGAAGCCTTTCGCTAAGACAGTTCTTGTGGAATTGGCAAGCGATATTTGGAAGCCCATAGAGGGCTACGGTGAAAAAGGAAATATCCTCAGATGAAATCTGGAAAGAAGGTTTCTGAGAAACAGCTTAGTGTTCTGTTAATTCATCTCACAGAGTTACATCTGTATTTCGTGGATCTCTTTGCTAGCCTTATTTCTGTGGAATGTGAGAACAGATATTTCGGATCCCTTTGAAGACTATAGGGCCAAAGGAAATATCCTCCGATAACAAAGAGAAAGAAGCTTTCTGAGAAACTTCTTTGTGTTCTGTGAAATCATCTCACAGAGTTACAGCTTTCCCCTCAAGAAGCCTTTCTCTAAGACAGTTCCTGTGGAATTGGCAAAGTGATATTTGGAAGCCCAAAGAGGGCTATGGTGAAAAAGGAAATATCCTCAGATGAAATCTGGAAAGAAGCTTTCTGAGAAACTGCTTAGTGTTCTGTTAATTCATCTCACAGAGTTACAACTGTATTTCGTGGATCTCTTTGCTACACTTATTTCTGTGGAATCTGAGAACAGATATTTCGGATCCCTTTGAAGACTATAGAGCCAAAGGAAATATCCTCCGATAAAAAAGAGAAAGAAGCTTTCTGAGAAACGTTATTGTGTTCTGTGAAATCATCTCACAGAGTTACAGCTTTCCCGTCAAGAAGCCTTTCGCTAAGACAGTTCTTGTGGAATTGGCAAAGTGATATTTGGAAGCCCATAGAGTGCTATGGTGAAAAAGGAAATATCCTCAGATGAAATCTGGAAAGAAGCTTTCTGAGAAACTGCTTAGTGTTCTGTTCATTCATCTCACAGAGTTACATCTGTATTTCGTGGATCTCTTTGCTAGCCTTATTTTTGTGGAATCTGACAACAGATATTTCGGATCCCTTTGAAGACTACAGGGCCAAAGGAAATATCCTACGATTACAAAGAGAAAGAAGCTTTCTGAGAAACTTCTTTGTGTTCTGTGAAATCATCTCACAGAATTACAGCTTTCCCCTCAAGAAGCCTTTCGCTAAGACAGTTCTTGTGGAATTGGCAAAGTGATATTTGGAAGCCCATAGAGGGCTATGGTGAAAAAGGAAATATCCTCAGATGAAATCTGGAAAGAAGCTTTCTGAGAATCTGCTTAGTGTTCTGTTAATTCATCTCACAGAGTTACCTCTGTATTTCGTGGATCTCTTTGCTAGACTTATTTCTGTGGAATCTGAGAGCAGATATTTCGGATCCCTTTGAAGATTATAGGGCCAAAGGAAATATCCTCCGATACAAAGAGAAAGAAACTTTCTGAGAAACTTCTTTGTGTTCTGTGAAATCATCTCACAGAGTTACAGCTTTCCCCTCAAGAAGCCTTTCGCTAAGACAGTTCTTGTGGAATTGGCAAAGTGATATTTGGAAGCCAATAGAGGGCTACGGTGAAAAAGGAAATATCCTCAGATGAAATCTGGAAAGAAGCTTTCTGAGAAACTGCTTAGTGCTCTGTTAATTCATCTCACAGAGTTACATCTGTATTTCGTGGATCTCTTTGCTAGCCTTATTTCTGTGGAATCTGAAAACAGATATTTCGGATCCCATTGAAGACTATAGGGCGAAAGGAAATATCCTCCGATAACAAAGAGAAAGAAGCTTTCTGAGAAACTTCTTTGTGTTCTGTTAAATCATCTCACAGAGTTACAGCTGTCCCCTCAAGAAGCCTTTCGCTAAGACAGTTCTTGTGGAATTGGCAAGCGATATTTGGAAGCCCATAGAGGGCTACGGTGAAAAAGGAAATATCCTCAGATGAAATCTGGAAAGAAGGTTTCTGAGAAACAGCTTAGTGTTCTGTTAATTCATCTCACAGAGTTACATCTGTATTTCGTGGATCTCTTTGCTAGCCTTATTTCTGTGGAATCTGAGAACAGATATTTCGGATCCCTTTGAAGACTATAGGGCCAAAGGAAATATCCTCCGATAACAAAGAGAAAGAAGCTTTCTGCGAAGCTTCTTTGTGTTCTGTGAAATCATCTCACAGAGTTACAGCTTTCCCCTCAAGAAGCCTTTCGCTAAGACAGTTCTTGTGGAATTGGCAAAGTGATATTTGGAAGCCCATAGAGGGCTATGGTGAAAAAGGAAATATCCTCAGATGAAATCTGGAAAGAAGCTTTCTGAGAAACTGCTGAGTGTTCTGTTAGTTCTTCTCACAGAGTTATATCTGTATTTCGTGGATCCCTTTGCTAGCCTTTATCTGTTGAATCTGAGAACAGATATTTCGGATCCCTTTGAAGACTGTAGGGCCAAAGGAATCATCCTCAGATAACAAAGAGAAAGAAGCATTCTGGGAAACTTCTTTGGGTTCTGTGAAATCATCTCACAGACTTACAGCTTTCCCCTCAAGAAGCCTTTCGCTAAGACAGTTCTTGTGGAATTGGCAAAGTGATATTTGGAGGCCCTTAGGGGGCTACGGTGAAAAGGGAAATATCCTCAAGTGAAATCTGGAAAGAAGCTTTCTGAGAAACTACTTAGAGTTCTGTTAATTCATCTCACAGAATTACATCTATATTTTGTGGATCTCTTTGCTAGCCTTATTTTTGTGGAATCTGAGAACAGATATTTCGGATCCCTATGAAGACTATAGGGGCAAAGGAAATATCCTCCGATAACAAAGAGAAAGAAGCTTTCTGAGAAACTTCTTTGTGTTCTGTGAAATCATCTCACAGAGTTACAGCTTTCCCCTGAAGAAGTCTTTCGCTAAGACATTTCTTGTGGAATTTGCAAAGCGATATTTGGAAGCCCATAGAGGGCTATGGTGAAAAAGAAAATATCCTCAGATGAAATCTGGAAAGAAGCTTTCTGAGAAACTGCTCTGTGATGTGTGACTTCCACTCACAGAGTTACATCTGTATTTCGTGGATCTCTTTAGCATCATTATTTCTGTGGAATCTGAGAACAGATATTTCGGATCCCTTTGAAGACTATAGGGCCAAAGGAATTATCCTCCGATAACAAAGAGAAAGAAGCTTTCTGAGAAACTTTTTGTTTTCCGTGAAATCATCTCACAGAGTTACAGCTTTCCCCTCAAGAAGCCTTTCGCTAAGACAGTTCTTGTGGAATTGGCAAAGTGATATTTGGAAGCCCATAGAGGGCTATGGTGAAAAAGGAAATATCCTCAGATGAAATCTGGAAAGAAGCTTTCTGAGAAACTGCTCTATCATATGTGACTTCCACTCACAGAGTTATATCTGTATTTCGTGGATCTCTTTGCTAGCCTTATTTCTGTGGAATCTAAGAACAGATATTTCGGATCCCTTTGAAGACTATAGGGCCAAAGGAAATATCCTCCGACAACAAAGAGTAAGAAGCTTTCTGAGAAACTTCTTTGTGTTCTGTGAAATCATCTCACATAGTTACAGCTTTCCCGTCAAGAAGCCTTTCGCTAAGACAGTTCTTGTGGAATTGGCAAAATGATATTTCGAAGCCCATAGAGGGCTAGGGTGAAAAAGGAAATATTCTCAGATGAAATCTGGAAAGAAGCTTTCTGAGAAACTGCTTAGTGTTCTGTTAATTCATCTCACAGAGTTACATCTGTATTTCGTGGATCTCTTTCCTAGCCTTATTTCTGTGGAACTTGAGAACAGATATTTCGGATCCAATTGAAGACTATAGGGCCAAAGGAAATATCCTCCGATAACAAAGAGAAAGAAGCTTTCTGAGAAACAGCTTTGTGTTCTGTGAAATCATCTCACAGATTTACAGCTTTCCCCTCAAGAAGCCTTTCGCTAAGACAGTTCTTGTGGAATAGGCAAAGTGATATTTGGAAGCCCATAGAGGGCTAGGGTGAAAAAGGAAATATCCTCAGATGAAATCTGGAAAGAAGCTTTCTGAGAAACTGCTTAGTGTTCTGTTAATTCATCTCACAGAGTTACATCTGTATTTCGTGGATCTCTTTGCTAGCCTTATTTCTGTGGAATCTGAGAACAGATATTTCGGATCCCTTTGAAGACTATAGGGCCAAAGGAAATATCCTCCGATAACAAAGAGAAAGAAGCTTTCTGGGAAGCTTCTTTGTGTTCTGTGAAATCATCTCACAGAGTTACAGCTTTCCCCTCAAGAAGCCTTTCGCTAAGACAGTTCTTGTGGAATTGGCAAAGTGATATTTGGAAGCCCATAGAGGGCTATGGTGAAAAAGGAAATATCCTCAGATGAAATCTGGAAAGAAGCTTTCTGATAAACTGCTGAGTGTTCTGTTAGTTCTTCTCACAGAGTTATATCTGTATTTCGTGCATCTCTTTGCTAGCCTTTATCTGTTGAATCTGAGAACAGATATTTCGGATCCCTTTGAAGACTGTAGGGCCAAAGGAAACATCCTCAGATAACAAAGAGAAAGAAGCTTTCTGAGAAACTTCTTTGGGTTCTGTGAAATCATCTCACAGAGTTACAGCTTTCCCCTCAAGAAGCCTTTCGCTAAGACAGTTCTTGTGGAATTGGCAAAGTGATATTTGGAGGCCCTTAGGGGGCTACGGTGAAAAGGGAAATATCCTCAAGTGAAATCTGGAAAGAAGCTTTCTGAGAAACTACTTAGTGTTCTGTTAATTCATCTCACAGAATTACATCTATATTTTGTGGATCTCTTTGCTAGCCTTATTTCTGTGGAATCTCAAAACAGATATTTCGGTTCCCATTGAAGACTATAAGGCCAAAGGAAATATTCTCCGATAACAAAGAGAAAGAAGCTTTCTGAAAAACTTCTTTGTGTTCTGTGAAATCATCTCACAGAGTTACAGCTTTCCCCTCAAGAAGCCTTTCGCTAGGACAGTTCTTGTGGAATTGGCAAAGTAATATTTGGAAGCCCATAGATGGCTATGCTGAAAAAGGAAATATCCTCAGATGAAATCTGGAAAGAAGCTTTCTGAGAAAGTGCTTAGTGTTCTGTTAGTTCATCTCACAGAGTTACATCTGTATTTCGTGGATCTCTTCGCTAGCCTTTACCTGTGGAATCTGAGAACAGATATTTCGGATCCCTTTGAAGACTGTAGGGCCAAAGGAAATATCCTCCGATAAAAAAGAGAAAGTAGCTTTCTGAGAAACGTTTTTGTGTTCTGTGAAATCATCTCACAGAGTTACAGCTTTCCCCTCAAGAAGCCTTTCACTTAGACAGTTCTTGTGGAATTGGCAAAGTGATATTTGGAATCCCATAGAGGGCTATGGTGAAAAAGGAAGTATCCTCAGATGAAATCTGGAAAGAAGCTTTCTGAGAAACTGCTGAGTGTTCTGTTAATTCATCTCACAGAGTTACATCTGTATTTCGTGGATCTCTTTGCAAGCTTTATTTCTGTTGAATCTGAGAACAGATATTTCGGATCCCTTTGAAGACTATAGGGCCAAAGGAAATATCCTTCGGTAACAAAGAGAAAGAAGCTTTCTGAGAAACTACTTTGTGTTCTGTGAAATCATCTCACAGAGTTACAGCTTTTCCCTCAAGAAGCCTTTCGCTAAGACAGTTCTTGTGGAATTGGCAAAGTGATATTTGGAAGCCCATAGAGGGCTACGGTGAAAAAGGAAATATCCTCAGATGAAATCTGGAAAGAAGCTTTCTGAGAAACTGCTTAGTGCTCTGTTAATTCATCTCACAGAGTTACATCTGTATTTCGTGGATATCTTTGCTAGCCTTATTTCTGTGGAATCTGAAAACAGATATTTCGGATCCCATTGAAGACTATAGGGCGAAAGGAAATATCCTCCGATAACAAAGAGAAAGAAGCTTTCTGAAAAACTTCTTTGTGTTCTGTTAAATCATCTCACAGAGTTACAGCTGTCCCCTCAAGAAGCCTTTCGCTAAGACAGTTCTTGTGGAATTGGCAAGCGATATTTGGAAGCCCATAGAGGGCTACGGTGAAAAAGGAAATATCCTCAGATGAAATCTGGAAAGAAGGTTTCTGAGAAACAGCTTAGTGTTCTGTTAATTCATCTCACAGAGTTACATCTGTATTTCGTGGATCTCTTTGCTAGCCTTATTTCTGTGGAATGTGAGAACAGATATTTCGGATCCCTTTGAAGACTATAGGGCCAAAGGAAATATCCTCCGATAACAAAGAGAAAGAAGCTTTCTGAGAAACTTCTTTGTGTTCTGTGAAATCATCTCACAGAGTTACAGCTTTCCCCTCAAGAAGCCTTTCTCTAAGACAGTTCCTGTGGAATTGGCAAAGTGATATTTGGAAGCCCAAAGAGGGCTATGGTGAAAAAGGAAATATCCTCAGATGAAATCTGGAAAGAAGCTTTCTGAGAAACTGCTTAGTGTTCTGTTAATTCATCTCACAGAGTTACAACTGTATTTCGTGGATCTCTTTGCTACACTTATTTCTGTGGAATCTGAGAACAGATATTTCGGATCCCTTTGAAGACTATAGAGCCAAAGGAAATATCCTCCGATAAAAAAGAGAAAGAAGCTTTCTGAGAAACGTTATTGTGTTCTGTGAAATCATCTCACAGAGTTACAGCTTTCCCGTCAAGAAGCCTTTCGCTAAGACAGTTCTTGTGGAATTGGCAAAGTGATATTTGGAAGCCCATAGAGGGCTATGGTGAAAAAGGAAATATCCTCAGATGAAATCTGGAAAGAAGCTTTCTGAGAAACTGCTTAGTGTTCTGTACATTCATCTCACAGAGTTACATCTGTATTTCGTGGATCTCTTTGCTAGCCTTATTTTTGTGGAATCTGACAACAGATATTTCGGATCCCTTTGAAGACTACAGGGCCAAAGGAAATATCCTACGATTACAAAGAGAAAGAAGCTTTCTGAGAAACTTCTTTGTGTTCTGTGAAATCATCTCACAGAATTACAGCTTTCCCCTCAAGAAGCCTTTCGCTAAGACAGTTCTTGTGGAATTGGCAAAGTGATATTTGGAAGCCCATAGAGGGCTATGGTGAAAAAGGAAATATCCTCAGATGAAATCTGGAAAGAAGCTTTCTGAGAATCTGCTTAGTGTTCTGTTAATTCATCTCACAGAGTTACCTCTGTATTTCGTGGATCTCTTTGCTAGACTTATTTCTGTGGAATCTGAGAGCAGATATTTCGGATCCCTTTGAAGATTATAGGGCCAAAGGAAATATCCTCCGATACAAAGAGAAAGAAGCTTTCTGAGAAACTTCTTTGTGTTCTGTGAAATCATCTCACAGAGTTACAGCTTTCCCCTCAAGAAGCCTTTCGCTAAGACAGTTCTTGTGGAATTGGCAAAGTGATATTTGGAAGCCAATAGAGGGCTACGGTGAAAAAGGAAATATCCTCAGATGAAATCTGGAAAGAAGCTTTCTGAGAAACTGCTTAGTGCTCTGTTAATTCATCTCACAGAGTTACATCTGTATTTCGTGGATCTCTTTGCTAGCCTTATTTCTGTGGAATCTGAAAACAGATATTTCGGATCCCATTGAAGACTATAGGGCGAAAGGAAATATCCTCCGATAACAAAGAGAAAGAAGCTTTCTGAGAAACTTCTTTGTGTTCTGTTAAATCATCTCACAGAGTTACAGCTGTCCCCTCAAGAAGCCTTTCGCTAAGACAGTTCTTGTGGAATTGGCAAGCGATATTTGGAAGCCCATAGAGGGCTACGGTGAAAAAGGAAATATCCTCAGATGAAATCTGGAAAGAAGGTTTCTGAGAAACAGCTTAGTGTTCTGTTAATTCATCTCACAGAGTTACATCTGTATTTCGTGGATCTCTTTGCTAGCCTTATTTCTGTGGAATCTGAGAACAGATATTTCGGATCCCTTTGAAGACTATAGGGCCAAAGGAAATATCCTCCGATAACAAAGAGAAGGAAGCTTTCTGAGAAACTTCTTTGTGTTCTCTGAAATCATCTCACAGAGTTACAGCTTTCCCCTCAAGAAGCCTGTCGCTAAGACAGTTCCTGTGGAATTGGCAAAGTGATATTTGGAAGCCCAAAGAGGGCTATGGTGAAAAAGGAAATATCCTCAGATGAAATCTGGAAAGAAGCTTTCTGAGAAACTGCTTAGTGTTGTGTTAATTCATCTCACAGAGTTACATCTGTATTTCGTGGATCTCTTTGCTACACTTATTTCTGTGGAATCTGAGAACAGATATTTCGGATCCCTTTGAAGACTATAGAGCCAAAGGAAATATCCTCCGATAACAAAGAGAAAGAAGCTTTCTGAGGAACGTTATTGTGTTCTGTGAAATCATCTCACAGAGTTACAGCTTTCCCGTCAAGAAGCCTTTCGCTAAGACAGTTCTTGTGGAATTGGCAAAGTGATATCTGGAAGCCCATAGAGGGCTATGGTGAAAAAGGAAATATCCTCAGATGAAATCTGGAAAGAAACTTTCTGAGAAACTGCTTAGTGTTCTGTTAATTCATCTCACAGAGTTACATCTGTATTTCGTGGATCTCTTTGCTAGCCTTATTTTTGTGGAATCTGACAACAGATATTTCGGATCCCTTTGAAGACTACAGGGCCAAAGGAAATATCCTACGATTACAAAGAGAAAGAAGCTTTCTGAGAAACTTCTTTGTGTTCTGTGAAATCATCTCACAGAATTACAGCTTTCCCCTCAAGAAGCCTTTCGCTAAGACAGTTCTTGTGGAATTGGCAAAGTGATATTTGGAAGCCCATAGAGGGCTATGGTGAAAAAGGAAATATCCTCAGATGAAATCTGGAACGAAGCTTTCTGAGAAACTGCTTAGTGTTCTGTTAATTCATTTCACAGAGTTACCTCTGTATTTCGTGGATCTCTTTGCTAGACTTATTTCTGTGGAATCTGAGAGCAGATATTTCGGATCCCTTTGAAGATTATAGGACCAAAGGAATTATCCTCCGATACAAAGAGAAAGAAGCTTTCTGAGAAACTTCTTTGTGTTCTGTGAAATCATCTCACAGAGTTACAGCTTTCCCCTCAAGAAGCCTTTCGCTAAGACAGTTCTTGTGGAATTGGCAAAGTGATATTTGGAAGCCCATAGAGGGCTATGGTGAAAAAGGAAATATCCTCAGATGAAATCTGGAAAGAAGCTTTCTGAGAAACTGGTTAGTGTTGTGTTAATTCATCTCACAGAGTTACATCTGTATTTCGTGGATCTCTTTGCTAGCCTTATTTCTGTTGAATCTGAGAACAGATATTTCGGATCCCTTTGAAGACTATAGGGCCAAAGGAAATATCCTCCGGTAACAAAGAGAAAGAAGCTTTCTGAGAAACTTCTTTGTGTTCTGTGAAATCATCTCACAGAGTTACAGCTTTCCCCTCAAGAGGCCTTTCGCTAAGACAGTTCTTCTGGAATTGGCAAGGTGATATTTGGAAGCCCATAGAGGGCTATGGTGAAAAAGAAAATGTCCTCAGATGAAATCTGGAAAGAAGCTTTCTGAGAAACAGCTTAGAGTTCTGTTAATTCATCTCACAGAGTTACATCTGTATTTCGTGGATCTCTTTGCTAGCCTTATTTCTGTGGAATCTGAGAACAGATATTTCCGATCCCTTTGAAGACTATAGGGCCAAAGGAAATATCCTCCGATAACAAAGAGAAAGAAGCTTTCTGAGAAACTTCTTTGTGTTCTGTGAAATCATCTCACAGAGTTACAGCTTTCCCCTCAAAAAGCCTGTCGCTAAGACAGTTCTTGTGGAATTGGCAACGTGATATTTGGAAGCCCAAAGAGGGCTATGGTGAAAAAGGAAATATCCTCAGATGAAATCTGGAAAGAAGCTTTCTGAGAAACTGCTTAGTGTTCTGTTAATTCATCTCACAGAGTACATCTGTATTTTGTGGATCTCTTTGCTAGCCTTAATTCTGTGGAATCTGAGAACAGATATTTCGGATCCCTTTGAAGACTATAGGGCCAAAGGAAATATCCTCCATTAACAAAGAGAAAGAAGTTTTCTGAGAAACTTCTTTGTGTTCTGTGAAATCTTCTCACAGAGTTACAGCTTTCCCGTCAAGAAGCCTTTCTCTAAGACAGTTCTTGGGGAATTGGCAAAGTGATATTTGGAAGCCCATTGAGGGCTATGGTGAGAAAGGAAATATCCTCAGATGAAATCTGGAAAGAAGCTTTCTGAGAAACTGCTTAGTGTTCTGTTAATTCATCTCACAGAGTTACATCTGTATTTCGTGGATCTCTTTGCTAGCCTTATTTCTGTGGAATCTGAGAACAGATATTTCGGATCCCATTGAAGACTATAGGGCCAAAGGAAATATCCTTCGGTAACAAAGAGAAAGAAGCTTTCTGAGAAACTACTTTGTGTTCTCTGAAATCATCTCACAGAGTTACAGCTTTCCCCTCAAGAAGCCTTTCGCTAAGACAGTTCTTGTGGAATTGGCAAAGTGATATTTGGAAGCCCGTAGAGGACTATGGTGAAAAAGGAAATATCCTCAGATGAAATCTGGAAAGAAGCTTTCTGAGAAACTGCTGAGTGTTCTGTTAATTCATCTCACAGAATTACATCTGTATTTCGTGGATCTCTTTGCTAGCCTTATTTCTGTGGAATCTGAGAGCAGATATTTCGGATCCCTTTGAAGACTCTAGGGCCAAAGGAAGTATCCTCCAATAACAAAGAGAAAGAAGCTTTCTGAGAAACTTCTTTGTGTTCTGTGAAATCATCTCACAGAGTTACAGCTTTCCCCTCAAGAAGCCTTTCGCTAAGACAGTTCTTGTGGAATTGGCAAAGTGATATTTGGAAGCCCATAGAGGGCTATGGTGAAAAAGGAAATATCCTCAGATGAAATCTGGAAAGAAGCTTTCTGAGAAACTGCTTAGTGTTCTGTTAATTCATCTCACAGAGTTACATCTGTATTTCGTGGATCTCTTTGCTAGCCTTATTTTTGTGGAATCTGACAAGAGATATTTCGGATCCCTTTGAAGACTATAGGGCCAAAGGAAATATCCTACGATTACAAAGAGAAAGAAGCTTTCTGAGAAACTTCTTTGTGTTCTGTGAAATCATCTCACAGAGTTACACCTTTCCCCTCAAGAAGCCTTTCGCTAAGACAGTTCTTGTGGAATTGGCAAAGTGATATTTGGAAGCCCATAGAGGGCTATGGTGAAAAAGGAAATATCCTCAGATGATATCTGGAAAGAAGCTTTCTGAGAATCTGCTTAGTGTTCTGTTAATTCATCTCACAGAGTTACATCTGTATTTCGTGGATCTCTTTGCTAGCCTTATTTCTGTGGAATCTGACAAGAGATATTTCGGATCCCTTTGAAGACTACAGGGCCAAAGGAAATATCCTACGATTACAAAGAGA
Source organism: Macaca nemestrina (assembly GCF_043159975.1). Classification (NCBI taxonomy): domain Eukaryota; kingdom Metazoa; phylum Chordata; class Mammalia; order Primates; family Cercopithecidae; genus Macaca; species Macaca nemestrina. Next base: position 31,026,387 of record NC_092144.1, read on the forward strand.
AAGAAGCTTTCTGAGAAACTTCTTTGTGTTCTGTGAAATTTTCTCACAGAGTTACAGCTTTCCCCTCAAGAAGCCTTTCGCTGAGACAGTTCTTGTGGAATTGGCAAACTGATATTTGGAAGCCCATAGAGGGCTATGGTGAAAAAGGAAATATCCTCAGATGAAATCTGGAAAGAAGTTTTCTGAGAAACTGCTTAGTGTTCTGTTAATTCATCTCACAGAGTTACATCTGTATTTCGTGGATCTCTTTGCTAGCCTTATTTCTGTGGAATCTGAGAACAGATATTTCGGATCCCATTGGAGACTATAGGGCCAAAGGAATTATCCTCCGATAACAAAGAGAAAGAAGCTTTCTGAGAAACTTTTTGTGTTCCGTGAAATCATCTCACAGAGTTACAGCTTTCCCCTCAAGAAGCCTTTCGCTAAGACAGTTCTTGTGGAATTGGCAAAGTGATATTTGGAAGCCCATAGAGGGCTATGGTGAAAAAGGAAATATCCTCAGATGAAATCTGGAAAGAAGCTTTCTGAGAAACTGCTCTATCATATGTGACTTCCACTCACCGTGTTATATCTGTATTTCGTGGATCTCTTTGCTAGCCTTATTTCTGTGGAATCTGAGAACAGATATTTCGGATCCCTTTGAAGACTATAGGGCCAAAGGAAATATCCTCCGGTAACAAAGAGAAAGAAGCTTTCTGAGAAACTTCTTTGTGTTCTGTGAAATCATCTCACAGAGTTACAGCTTTCCCCTCAAGAAGCCTTTCGCTAAGACAGTTCTTGTGGAATTGGCAAAGTGATATTTGGAAGCCCTTAGAGGGCTATGTTGAAAAAGGAAATATCCTCAGATGAAATCTGGAAAGAAGCTTTCTGAGAAACTGCTTAGTGTTCTGTTAATTCATCTCACAGAGTTACATCTGTATTTCGTGGATCTCTTTGCTAGCCTTATTTCTGTGGAATCTGAGAACTGATATTTCGGATCCCATTGAAGACTATAGGGCGAAAGGAAATAATCTCCGATAACAAAGAGAAAGAAGTTTTCCGAGAAACTTCTTTGTGTTCTGTGAAATCATCTCACAGAGTTACAGCTTTCCCCTCAAGAAGCCTTTCGCTAAGACAGTTCTTGTGGAATTGGCAAAGTGATATTTGGAAGCCCATAGAGGGCTATGGTGAAAAAGGAAATATCCTCAGATGAAATCTGGAAAGAAGCTTTCTGAGAAACTGCTTAGTGCTCTGTTAATTCATCTCACAGAGTTACATCTGTATTTCGTGGATCTCTTTGCTAGCCTTATTTCTGTGGAATCTGAAAACAGATATTTCGGATCCCATTGAAGACTATAGGGCCAAAGGAAATATCCTCCGATAAAAAAGAGAAAGAAGCTCTCTGAGAAACTTCTTTGTGTTCTGTTAAATCATCTCACAGAGTTACAGCTTTCCCGTCAAGAAGTCTTTCGCTTAGACAGTTCTTGTGGAATTGGCAAAGTGATATTTGGAAGCCCATAGAGGGCTATGGTGAAAAAGGAAATATCCTCAGATGAAATCTGGAAAGAAGCTTTCTGAGAAACAGCTTAGAGTTCTGTTAATTCATCTCACAGAGTTACATCTGTATTTCGTGGATCTCTTGCTAGCCTTATTTCTGTGGAATCTGAGAAGAGATATTTCGGATCCCTTTGAAGACTATAGGGCCAAAGGAAATATCCTCCGATAACAAAGAGAAAGAAGCTTTCTGAGAAACTTCTTTGTGTTCTGTGAAATCATCTCACAGAGTTACAGCTTTCCCCTCAAGAAGCCTGTCGCTAAGACAGTTCTTGTGGAATTGGCAACGTGATATTTGGAAGCCCAAAGAGGGCTATGTTGAAAAAGGAAATATCCTCAGATGAAATCTGGAAAGAAGCTTTCTGAGAAACTGCTTAGTGTTCTGTTAATTCATCTCAGAGAGTACATCTGTATTTTGTGGATCTCTTTGCTAGACTTATTTCTGTGGAATCTGAGAACAGATATTTCTGATCCCTTTGAAGACTATAGGGCCAAAGGAAATATCCTCCATTAACAAAGAAAAAGAATTTTTCTGAGAAACTTCTTTGTGTTCTGTGAAATCATCTCACAGAGTTACAGCTTTCCCCTCAAGAAGCCTTTCGCTAAGACAGTTCTTGTGGAATAGGCAAAGTGATATTTGGAAGCCCATAGAGGGCTATGGTTAAAAAGGAAATATCCTCAGATGAAATCTGGAAAGAAGCTTTCTGAGAAACTGCTGAGTGTTCTTTTAATTCATCTCACAGAGTTACATCTGTATTTCGTGGATCTCTTTGCTAGCCTTATTTCTGTGGAATCCGAGCGCAGATATTTCGGATCCCTTTGAAGACTCTAGGGCCAAAGGAAGTATCCTCCAATAACAAAGAGAAAGAAGCTTTCTGAGAAACTTCTTTGTGTTCTGTGAAATCTTCTCACAGAGTTACAGCTTTCCCCTCAAGAAGCCTTTCGCTAAGACAGTTCTTGTGGAATTGGCAAAGTGATATTTGGAAGCCCATAGAGGGCTATGGTGAAAAAGGAAATATCCTCAGATGAAATCTGGAAAGAAGCTTTCTGAGAAACTGCTTAGTGTTCTGTTAATTCATCTCACAGAGTTACATCTGTATTTCGTGGATCTCTTTGCTAGCCTTATTTCTGTGGAATCTGAGAACAGATATTTCGGATCCCATTGAAGACTATAGGGCCAAAGGAAATATCCTTCGGTAACAAAGAGAAAGAAGCTTTCTGAGAAACTACTTTGTGTTCTGTGAAATCATCTCACAGAGTTACAGCTTTCCCGTCAAGAAGCCTTTCGCTAAGACAGTTCTTGTGTAATTGGCAAAGTGATATTTGGAAGCCCATAGAGGGCTATGGTGAAAAAGGAAATATCCTCAGATGAAATCTGGAAAGAAGCTTTCTGAGAAACTGCTGAGTGTTCTGTTAATTCATCTCACAGAGTTACATCTGTATTTCGTGGATCTCTTTGCTAGCCTTATTTCTGTGGAATCTGAGAGCAGATATTTCGGATCCCTTTGAAGACTATAGGGCCAAAGGAAATATCCTCCGATAACAAAGAGAAAGAAGCTTTCTGAGAAACTTCTTTGTGTTCTGTGAAATCATCTCACAGAGTTACAGCTTTCCCCTCTAGAAGCCTTTCGCTAAGACAGTTCTTGTGGAATTGGCAACGTGATATTTGGAAGCCCAAAGAGGGCTATGGTGAAAAAGGAAATATCCTCAGATGAAATCTGGAAAGAAGCTTTCTGAGAAACTGCTTAGTGTTCTGTTAATTCATCTCACAGAGTACATCTGTATTTTGTGGATCTCTTTGCTAGCCTTATTTCTGTGGAATATGAGAACAGATATTTCGGATCCCTTTGAAGACTATAGGGCCAAAGGAAATATCCTCCGATAACAAAGAGAAAGAAGTTTTCTGAGAAACTTCTTTGTGTTCTGTGAAATCTTCTCACAGAGTTACAGCTTTCCCGTCAAGAAGCCTTTCTCTAAGACAGTTCTTGTGGAATTGGCAAAGTGATATTTGGAAGCCCCTTGAGGGCTATGGTGAGAAAGGAAATATCCTCAGATGAAATCTGGAAAGAAGCTTTCTGAGAAACTGCTTAGTGTTCTGTTAATTCATCTCACAGAGTTACATCTGTATTTCGTGGATCTCTTTGCTAGCCTTATTTCTGTGGAATCTGAGAACAGATATTTCGGATCCCATTGAAGACTGTAGGGCCAAAGGAAATATCCTTCGGTAACAAAGAGAAAGAAGCTTTCTGAGAAACTGCTTTGTGTTCTGTGAAATCATCTCACAGAGTTACAGCTTTCCCCTCAAGAAGCCTTTCGCTAAGACAGTTCTTGTGGAATTGGCAAAGTGATATTTGGAAGCCCATAGAGGGCTATGGTGAAAAAGGAAATATCCTCTGATGAAATCTGGAAAGAAGCTTTCTGAGAAACTGCTGAGTGTTCTGTTAATTCATCTCACAGAGTTACATCTGTATTTCGTGGATCTCTTTGCTAGCCTTATTTCTGTGGAATCTGAGAGCAGATATTTCGGATCCCTTTGAAGACTCTAGGGCCAAAGGAAGTATCCTCCAATAACAAAGAGAAAGAAGCTTTCTGAGAAACTTCTTTGTGTTCTGTGAAATCATCTCACAGAGTTACAGCTTTCCCCTCAAGAAGCCTTTCGCTAAGACAGTTCTTGTGGAATTGGCAAAGTGATATTTGGAAGCCCCTTGAGGGCTATGGTGAGAAAGGAAATATCCTCAGATGAAATCTGGAAAGAAGCTTTCTGAGAAACTGCTTAGTGTTCTGTTAATTCATCTCACAGAGTTACATCTGTATTTCGTGGATCTCTTTGCTAGCCTTATTTCTGTGGAATCTGAGAACAGATATTTCGGATCCCATTGAAGACTGTAGGGCCAAAGGAAATATCCTTCGGTAACAAAGAGAAAGAAGCTTTCTGAGAAACTGCTTTGTGTTCTGTGAAATCATCTCACAGAGTTACAGCTTTCCCCTCAAGAAGCCTTTCGCTAAGACAGTTCTTGTGGAATTGGCAAAGTGATATTTGGAAGCCCATAGAGGGCTATGGTGAAAAAGGAAATATCCTCTGATGAAATCTGGAAAGAAGCTTTCTGAGAAACTGCTGAGTGTTCTGTTAATTCATCTCACAGAGTTACATCTGTATTTCGTGGATCTCTTTGCTAGCCTTATTTCTGTGGAATCTGAGAGCAGATATTTCGGATCCCTTTGAAGACTCTAGGGCCAAAGGAAGTATCCTCCAATAACAAAGAGAAAGAAGCTTTCTGAGAAACTTCTTTGTGTTCTGTGAAATCATCTCACAGAGTTACAGCTTTCCCCTCAAGAAGCCTTTCGCTAAGACAGTTCTTGTGGAATTGGCAAAGTGATATTTGGAAGCCCATAGAGGGCTATGGTGAAAAAGGAAATATCCTCAGATGAAATCTGGAAAGAAGCTTTCTGAGAAACTGCTTAGTGTTCTGTTAATTCATCTCACAGAGTTACATCTGTATTTCGTGGATCTCTTTGCTAGCCTTATTTTTGTGGAATCTGACAAGAGATATTTCGGATCCCTTTGAAGACTACAGGGCCAAAGGAAATATCCTACGATTACAAAGAGAAAGAAGCTTTCTGAGAAACTTCTTTGTGTTCTGTGAAATCTTCTAACAGAGTTACAGCTTTCCCCTCAAGAAGCCTTTCGCTGAGACAGCTCTTGAGGAATTGGCAAACTGATATTTGGAAGCCCATAGAGGGCTATGGTGAAAAAGGAAATATCCTCAGATGAAATCTGGAAAGAAGCTTTCTGAGAAACTGCTTAGTGTTCTGTTAATTCATCTCACAGAGTTACATCTGTATATCGTGGATCTCTTTGCTAGCCTTATTTCTGTGGAATCTGAGAACAGATATTTCGGATCCCATTGAAGACTATAGGGCCAAAGGAATTATCCTCCGATAACAAAGAGAAAGAAGCTTTCTGAGAAAGTTTTTGTTTTCCGTGAAATCATCTCACAGAGTTACAGCTTTCCCCTCAAGAAGCCTTTCGCTAAGACAGTTCTTGTGGAATTGGCAAAGTGATATTTGGAAGCCCATAGAGGGCTATGGTGAAAAAGGAAATATCCTCAGATGAAATCTGGAAAGAAGCTTTCTGAGAAACTGCTCTATCATATGTGACTTCCACTCACAGTGTTATATCTGTATTTCGTGGATCTCTTTGCTAGCCTTATTTCTGTGGAATCTGAGAACAGATATTTCGGATCCCTTTGAAGACTATAGGGCCAAAGGAAATATCCTCCGATAACAAAGAGAAAGAAGCTTTCTGAGAAACTTCTTTGTGTTCTGTGAAATCATCTCTCAGAGTTACAGCTTTCCCCTCAAGAAGCCTTTCGCTAAGACAGTTCTTGTGGAATTGGCAAAGTGATATTTGGACGCCCATAGAGGCCTATGGTGAAAAAGGAAATATCCTCAGATGAAATCTGGAAAGAAGCTTTCTGAGAAACTGCTTAGTGTTCTGTTAATTCATCTCACAGAGTACATCTGTATTTTGTGGATCTCTTTGCTAGCCTTATTTCTGTGGAATCTGAGAACAGATATTTCGGATCCCTTTGAAGACTATAGGGCCAAAGGAAATATCCTCCATTAACAAAGAGAAAGAAGTTTTCTGAGAAACTTCTTTGTGTTCTGTGAAATCTTCTCACAGAGTTACAGCTTTCCCGTCAAGAAGCCTTTCTCTAAGACAGTTCTTGTGGAATTGGCAAAGTGATATTTGGAAGCCCATTGAGGGCTATGGTGAGAAAGGAAATATCCTCAGATGAAATCTGGAAAGAAGCTTTCTGAGAAACTGCTTAGTGTTCTGTTAATTCATCTCACAGAGTTACATCTGTATTTCGTGGATCTCTTTGCTAGCCTTATTTCTGTGGAATCTGAGAACAGATATTTCGGATCCCATTGAAGACTATAGGGCCAAAGGAAATATCCTTCGGTAACAAAGAGAAAGAAGCTTTCTGAAAAACTACTTTGTGTTCTGTGAAATCATCTCACAGAGTTACAGCTTTCCCCTCAAGAAGCCTTTCGCTAAGACAGTTCTTGTGGAATTGGCAAAGTGATATTTGGAAGCCCATAGAGGGCTATGGTGAAAAAGGAAATATCCTCAGATGAAATCTGGAAAGAAGCTTTCTGAGAATCTGCTTAGTGTTCTGTTAATTCATCTCACAGAGTTACATCTGTATTTCGTGGATCTCTTTGCTAGCCTTATTTTTGTGGAATCTGACAAGAGATATTTCGGATCCCTTTGAAGACTACAGGGCCAAAGGAAATATCCTACGATTACAAAGAGAAGGAAGCTTTCTGAGAAACTTCTTTGTGTTCTGTGAAATCTTCTCACAGAGTTACAGCTTTCCCCTCAAGAAGCCTTTCGCTGAGACAGCTCTTGTGGAATTGGCAAACTGATATTTGGAAGCCCATAGAGGGCTATGGTGAAAAAGGAAATATCCTCAGATGAAATCTGGAAAGAAGCTTTCTGAGAAACTGCTTAGTGTTCTGTTAATTCATCTCACAGAGTTACATCTGTATATCGTGGATCTCTTTGCTAGCCTTATTTCTGTGGAATCTGAGAACAGATATTTCGGATCCCATTGAAGACTATAGGGCCAAAGGAATTATCCTCCGATAACAAAGAGAAAGAAGCTTTCTGAGAAAGTTTTTGTTTTCCGTGAAATCATCTCACAGAGTTACAGCTTTCCCCTCAAGAAGCCTTTCGCTAAGACAGTTCTTGTGGAATTGGCAAAGTGATATTTGGAAGCCCATAGAGGGCTATGGTGAAAAAGGAAATATCCTCAGATGAAATCTGGAAAGAAGCTTTCTGAGAAACTGCTCTATCATATGTGACTTCCACTCACAGTGTTATATCTGTATTTCGTGGATCTCTTTGCTAGCCTTATTTCTGTGGAATCTGAGAACAGATATTTCGGATCCCTTTGAAGACTATAGGGCCAAAGGAAATATCCTCCGACAACAAAGAGAAAGAAGCTTTCTGAGAAACTTCTTTGTGTTCTGTGAAATCATCTCACAGAGTTACAGCTTTCCCGTCAAGAAGCCTTTCGCTAAGACAGTTCTTGTGGAATTGGTAAAGTGATATTTCGAAGCCCATAGAGGGCTAGGGTGAAAAAGGAAATATTCTCAGATGAAATCTGGAAAGAAGCTTTCTGAGAAACTGCTGAGTGTTCTGTTAATTCATCTCACAGAGTTACATCTGTATTTCGTGGATCTCTTTGTTAGCGTTATTTCTGTGGAATTTGAGAGCAGATATTTCGGATCCCTTTGAAGACTCTAGGGCCAAAGGAAGTATCCTCCAATAACAAAGAGAAAGAAGCTTTCTGAGAAACTTCTTTGTGTTCTGTGAAATCATCTCACAGAGTTACAGCTTTCCCCTCAAGAAGCCTGTCGCTAAGACAGTTCTTGTGGAATTAGCAACGTGATATTTGGAAGCCCATAGAGGGCTATGGTGAAAAAGGAAATATCCTCAGATGAAACCTGGAAAGAAGCTTTCTGAGAAACAGCTTAGTGTTCTGTTAATTCATCTCACAGAGTACATCTGTATTTTGTGGATCTCTTTGCTAGCCTTATTTCTGTGGAATCTGAGAACAGATATTTCGGATCCCTTTGAAGACTATAGGGCCAAAGGAAATATCCTCCATTAACAAAGAGAAAGAAGTTTTCTGAGAAACTTCTTTGTGTTCTGTGAAATCTTCTCACAGAGTTACAGCTTTCCCCTGAAGAAGCCTTTCGCTAAGACAGTTCTTGTGGAATTGGCAAAGTGATATTTGGAAGCCCATAGAGGGCTATGGTGAAAAAGGAAATATCCTCAGATGAAATCTGGAAAGAAGCTTTCTGAGAAACTGCTGAGTGTTCTGTTAATTCATCTCACAGAGTTACATCTGTATTTCGTGGATCTCTTTGCTAGCCTTATTTCTGTGGAATCTGAGAACAGATATTTCGGATCCCATTGAAGACTATAGGGCCAAAGGAATTATCCTCCGATAACAAAGAGAAAGAAGCTTTCTGAGAAACTTTTTGTTTTCCGTGAAATCATTTCACAGAGTTACAGCTTTCCCCTCAAGAAGCCTTTTGCTAAGACAGTTCTTGTGGAATTGGCAAAGTGATATTTGGAAGCCCATAGAGGGCTATGGTGAAAAAGGAAATATCCTCAGATGAAATCTGGAAAGAAGCTTTCTGAGAAACTGCTCTATCATATGTGACTTCCACTCACAGAGTTATATCTGTATTTCGTGGATCTCTTTGCTAGCCTTATTTCTGTGGAATCTGAGAACAGATATTTCGGATCCCTTTGAAGACTATAGGGCCAAAGGAAATATCCTCCGACAACAAAGAGTAAGAAGCTTTATGAGAAACTTCTTTGTGTTCTGTGAATTCATCTCACAGAGTTACAGCTTTCCCGTCAAGAAGCCTTTCGCAAAGACAGTTCTTGTGGAATTGGCAAAGTGATATTTCGAAGCCCATAGAGGGCTAGGGTGAAAAAGGAAATATTCTCAGATGAAATCTGGAAAGAAGCTTTATGAGAAACTGCTTAGTGTTCTGTTAATTCATCTCACAGAGTTACATCTGTATTTCGTGGATCTCTTTGCTAGCCTTATTTCTGTGGAATCTGAGAACAGATATTTCGGAACCCATTGAAGACTATAGGGCCAAAGGAAATATCCTCCGATAACAAAGAGAAAGAAGCTTTCTGAGAAACATCTTTGTGTTCTGTGAAATCATCTCACAGAGTTACAGCTTTCCCCTCAAGAAGACTTTCGCTAAGACAGTTCTTGTGGAATTGGCAAAGTGATATTTGGAAACCCTTAGAGGCCTATGGTGAAAAAGGAAATATCCTCAGATGAAATCTGGAAAGAAGCTTTCTGAGAAACTGCTTAGTGTTCTGTTAATTCATCTCGCAGAGTTACATCTGTATTTCGTGGATCTCTTTGCTAGCCTTATTTCTGTGGAATCTGAGAGCAGATATTTCGGAGCCCATTGAAGACTATAGGGCCAAAGGAAATATCCTCCGATAACAAAGAGAAAGAAGCTTTCTGAGAAACATCTTTGTGTTCTGTGAAATCATCTCGCAGAGTTACAGCTTTCCCCTCAAGAAGCCTTTCGCTAAGACAGTTCTTGTGGAATTGGCAAAGTGATATTTGGAAGCCCATAGAGGGCTATGGTGAAAAAGGAAATATCCTCAGATGAAATCTGGAAAGAAGCTTTCTGAGAAACTGCTCTATCATATGTGACTTCCACTCACAGAGTTATATCTGTATTTCGTGGATCTCTTTGCTAGCCTTATTTCTGTGGAATCTGAGAACAGATATTTCGGATCCCATTGAAGACTATAGGGCCAAAGGAATTATCCTCCGATAACAAAGAGAAAGAAGCTTTCTGAGAAACTTTTTGTTTTCCGTGAAATCATCTCACAGAGTTACAGCTTTCCCCTCAAGAAGCCTTTCGCTAAGACAGTTCTTGTGGAATTGGCAAAGTGATATTTGGAAGCCCATAGAGGGCTATGGTGAAAAAGGAAATATCCTCAGATGAAATCTGGAAAGAAGCTTTCTGAGAAACTGCTCTATCATATGTGACTTCCACTCACAGAGTTATATCTGTATTTCGTGGATCTCTTTGCTAGAATTATTTCTGTGGAATCTGAGAACAGATATTTCGGATCCCTTTGAAGACTATAGGGCCAAAGGAAATATCCTCCGACAACAAAGAGAAAGAAGCTTTCTGAGAAACTTCTTTGTGTTCTGTGAAATCATCTCACAGAGTTACAGCTTTCCCGTCAAGAAGCCTTTCGCTAAGACAGTTCTTGTGGAATTGGCAAAGTGATATTTCGAAGCCCATAGAGGGCTAGGGTGAAAAAGGAAATATTCTCAGATGAAATCTGGAAAGAAGCTTTCTGAGAAACTGCTTAGTTTTCTGTTAATTCATCTCACAGAGTTACATCTGTATTTCGTGGATCTCTTTGCTAGCCTTATTTCTGTGGAATCTGAGAACAGATATTTCGGATCCCTTTGAAGACTATAGGGCCAAAGGAAATATCCTCCGACAACAAAGAGTAAGAAGCTTTCTGAGAAACTTCTTTGTGTTCTGTGAAATCATCTCACAGAGTTACAGCTTTCCCGTCAAGAAGCCTTTCGCTAAGACAGTTCTTGTGGAATTGGCAAAGTGATATTTCGAAGCCCATAGAGGGCTAGGGTGAAAAAGGAAATATTCTCAGATGAAATCTGGAAAGAAGCTTTTTGAGAAACTGCTTAGTGTTCTGTTAATTCATCTCACGGAGTTACATCTGTATTTCGTGGATCTCTTTGCTAGCCTTATTTCTGTGGAATCTGAGAGCAGATATTTCGGAGCCCATTGAAGACTATAGGGCCAAAGGAAATATCCTCCGATAACAAAGAGAAAGAAGCTTTCTGAGAAACATCTTTGTGTTCTGTGAAATCATCTCACAGAGTTACAGCTTTCCCCTCAAGAAGCCTTTCGCTAAGACAGTTCTTGTGGAATTGGCAAAGTGATATTTGGAAGCCCTTAGAGGCCTATGGTGAAAAAGGAAATATCCTCAGATGAAATCTGGAAAGAAGCTTTCTGAGAAACTGCTTAGTGTTCTGTTAATTCATCTCACAGAGTTACATCTGTATTTCGTGGATCTCTTTGCTAGCCTTATTTCTGTGGAATCTGAGAACAGATATTTCGGAACCCATTGAAGACTATAGGGCCAAAGGAAATATCCTCCGATAACAAAGAGAAAGAAGCTTTCTGAGAAACATCTTTGTGTTCTGTGAAATCATCTCACAGAGTTACAGCTTTCCCCTCAAGAAGACTTTCGCTAAGACAGTTCTTGTGGAATTGGCAAAGTGATATTTGGAAGCCCTTAGAGGCCTATGGTGAAAAAGGAAGTATCCTCAGATGAAATCTGGAAAGAAGCTTTCTGAGAAACTGCTTAGTGTTCTGTTAATTCATCTCGCAGAGTTACATCTGTATTTCGTGGATCTCTTTGCTAGCCTTATTTCTGTGGAATCTGAGAACAGATATTTCGGATCCCATTGAAGACTATAGGGCCAAAGGAATTATCCTCCGATAACAAAGAGAAAGAAGCTTTCTGAGAAACTTTTTGTTTTCCGTGAAATCATCTCACAGAGTTACAGCTTTCCCCTCAAGAAGCCTTTCGCTAAGACAGTTCTTGTGGAATTGGCAAAGTGATATTTGGAAGCCCATAGAGGGCTATGGTGAAAAAGGAAATATCCTCAGATGAAATCTGGAAAGAAGCTTTCTGAGAAACTGCTCTATCATATGTGACTTCCACTCACAGAGTTATATCTGTATTTCGTGGATCCCTTTGCTAGAATTATTTCTGTGGAGTCTGAGAATAGATATTTCGGATCCCTTTGAAGACTATAGGGCCAAAGGAAATATCCTCCGACAACAAAGAGAAAGAAGCTTTCTGAGAAACTTCTTTGTGTTCTGTGAAATCATCTCACAGAGTTACAGCTTTCCCGTCAAGAAGCCTTTCGCGAAGACAGTTCTTGTGGAATTGGCAAAGTGATATTTCGAAGCCCATAGAGGGCTAGGGTGAAAAAGGAAATATTCTCAGATGAAATCTGGAAAGAAGCTTTCTGAGAAACTGCTTAGTGTTCTGTTAATTCATCTCACAGAGTTACATCTGTATTTCGTGGATCTCTTTGCTAGCCTTATTTCTGTGGAATCTGAGAGCAGATATTTCGGAGCCCATTGAAGACTATAGGGCCAAAGGAAATATCCTCCGATAACAAAGAGAAAGAAGCTTTCTGAGAAACATCTTTGTGTTCTGTGAAATCATCTCACAAAGTTACAGCTTTCCCCTCAAGAAGCCTTTCGCTAAGACAGTTCTTGTGGAATTGGCAAAGTGATATTTGGAAGCCCTTAGAGGCCTATGGTGAAAAAGGAAATATCCTCAGATGAAATCTGGAAAGAAGGTTTCTGAGAAACATCTTTGTGTTCTGTGAAATCATCTCACAGAGTTACAGCTTTCCCCTCAAGAAGCCTTTCGCTAAGACAGTTCTTGTGGAATTGGCAAAGTGATATTTGGAGGCCCTTAGGGGGCTACGGTGAAAAGGGAAATATCCTCAAGTGAAATCTGGAAAGCAGCTTTCTGAGAAACTACTTAGTGTTCTGTTAATTCATCTCACAGAATTACATCTATATTTTGTGGATCTCTTTGCTAGCCTTATTTCTGTGGAATCTGAGAACAGATATTTCGGATCCCTATGAAGACTATAGGGGCAAAGGAAATATCCTCCGATAACAAAGAGAAAGAAGCTTTCTGAGAAACTTCTTTGTGTTCTGTGAAATCATCTCACAGAGTTACAGCTTTCCCCTGAAGAAGTCTTTCGCTAAGACATTTCTTGTGGAATTTGCAAAGTTATATTTGGAAGCCCATAGAGGGCTATGGTGAAAAAGAAAATATCCTCAGATGAAATCTGGAAAGAAGCTTTCTGAGAAACTGCTCTGTGATGTGTGACTTCCACTCACAGAGTTACATCTGTATTTCGTGCATCTCTTTAGCATCATTATTTCTGTGGAATCTGAGAACATATATTTCGGATCCCTTTGAAGACTATAGGGCCAAAGGAAATATCCTCCGATAACAAAGAGAAAGAAGCTTTCTGAGAAACTTCTTTGTGTTCTCTGAAATCATCTCACAGAGTTACAGCTTTCCCCTCAAGAAGCCTTTCGCTAAGACAGTTCTTCTGGAATTGGCAAAGTGATATTTGGAAGCCCATAGGTGGCTATGGTGAAAAAAGAAATATCCTCAGATGAAATCTGGAAAGAAGCTTTCTGAGAAACTCCTTAGTTTTCTGTTAATTCATCTCACAGAGTTACATCTCTATTTGGTGGATCTGTTTGCTAGCCTTATTTCTGTGGAATCTGAGAGCAGATATTTCGGATCCCTTTGAAGACTCTAGGGCCAAAGGAAGTATCCTCCAATAACAAAGAGAAAGAAGCTTTCTGAGAAACTACTTTGTGTTCTGAGAAATCATCTCACAGAGTTACAGCTTTCCCGTCAAGAAGCCTTTCGCTAAGACAGTTCTTGTGGAATTGGCAAACTGATATTTGGAAGCCCTTAGAGGCCTATGGTGAAAAAGGAAATATCCTCAGATGAAATCTGGAAAGAAGCTTTCTGAGAAACTGCTTAGTGTTCTGTTAATTCATCTCACAGAGTTACATCTGTATTTCGTGGATCTCTTTGCTAGCCTTATTTCTGTGGAATCTGAGAACAGATATTTCGGATCCCTTTGAAGACTATAGGGCCAAAGGAAATATCCTCCGATAACAAACAGAAAGAAGCTTTCTGAGAAACTTCTTTGTGTTCTGTGAAATCATCTCACAGAGTTACAGCTTTCCCCTGAAGAAGCCTTTCGCTAAGACAGTTCTTGTGGAATTGGCAAAGTGATATTTGGAAGCCCATAGAGGGCTATGGTGAAAAAGGAAATATCCTCAGATGAAATCTGGAAAGAAGCTTTCTGAGAAACTGCTTAGTGTTCTGTTAATTCATCTCACAGAGTTACATCTGTATTTCGTGGATCTCTTTGCTAGCCTTATTTCTGTGGAATCTGAGAACAGATATTTCGGATCCCATTGAAGACTATAGGGCCAAAGGAATTATCCTCCGATAACAAAGAGAAAGAAGCTTTCTGAGAAACTTTTTGTTTTCCGTGAAATCATCTCACAGAGTTACAGCTTTCCCCTCAAGAAGCCTTTCGCTAAGACAGTTCTTGTGGAATTGGCAAAGTGATATTTGGAAGCCCATAGAGGGCTATGGTGAAAAAGGAAATATCCTCAGATGAAATCTGGAAAGAAGCTTTCTGAGAAACTGCTCTATCATATGTGACTTCCACTCACAGAGTTATATCTGTATTTCGTGGATCTCTTTGCTAGCCTTATTTCTGTGGAATCTGAGAACAGATATTTCGGATCCCTTTGAAGACTATAGGGCCAAAGGAAATATCCTCCGACAACAAAGAGTAAGAAGCTTTATGAGAAACTTCTTTGTGTTCTGTGAAATCATCTCACAGAGTTACAGCTTTCCCGTCAAGAAGTCTTTCGCTAAGACAGTTCTTGTGGAATTGGCAAAGTGATATTTCGAAGCCCATAGAGGGCTAGGGTGAAAAAGGAAATATTCTCAGATGAAATCTGGAAAGAAGCTTTATGAGAAACTGCTTAGTGTTCTGTTAATTCATCTCACAGAGTTACATCTGTATTTCGTGGATCTCTTTGCTAGCCTTATTTCTGTGGAATCTGAGAACAGATATTTCGGAACCCATTGAAGACTATAGGGCCAAAGGAAATATCCTCCGATAACAAAGAGAAAGAAGCTTTCTGAGTAACATCTTTGTGTTCTGTGAAATCATCTCACAGAGTTACAGCTTTCCCCTCAAGAAGACTTTCGCTAAGACAGTTCTTGTGGAATTGGCAAAGTGATATTTGGAAGCCCTTAGAGGCCTATGGTGAAAAAGGAAATATCCTCAGATGAAATCTGGAAAGAAGCTTTCTGAGAAACTGCTTAGTGTTCTGTTAATTCATCTCGCAGAGTTACATCTGTATTTCGTGGATCTCTTTGCTAGCCTTATTTCTGTGGAATCTGAGAACAGATATTTCGGATCCCATTGAAGACTATAGGGCCAAAGGAATTATCCTCCGATAACAAAGAGAAAGAAGCTTTCTGAGAAACTTTTTGTTTTCCGTGAAATCATCTCACAGAGTTACAGCTTTCCACTCAAGAAGCCTTTCGCTAAGACAGTTCTTGTGGAATTGGCAAAGTGATATTTGGAAGCCCATAGAGGGCTATGGTGAAAAAGGAAATATCCTCAGATGAAATCTGGAAAGAAGCTTTCTGAGAAACTGCTCTATCATATGTGACTTCCACTCACAGAGTTATATCTGTATTTCGTGGATCTCTTTGCTAGAATTATTTCTGTGGAATCTGAGAACAGATATTTCGGATCCCTTTGAAGACTATAGGGCCAAAGGAAATATCCTCCGACAACAAAGAGAAAGAAGCTTTCTGAGAAACTTCTTTGTGTTCTGTGAAATCATCTCACAGAGTTACAGCTTTCCCGTCAAGAAGCCTATCGCTAAGACAGTTCTTGTGGAATTGGCAAAGTGATATTTCGAAGCCCATAGAGGGCTAGGGTGAAAAAGGAAATATTCTCAGATGAAATCTGGAAAGAAGCTTTCTGAGAAACTGCTTAGTGTTCTGTTAATTCATCTCACAGAGTTACATCTGTATTTCGTGGATCTCTTTGCTAGCCTTATTTCTGTGGAATCTGAGAACAGATATTTCGGATCCCTTTGAAGACTATAGGGCCAAAGGAAATATCCTCCGACAACAAAGAGTAAGAAGCTTTCTGAGAAACTTCTTTGTGTTCTGTGAAATCATCTCACAGAGTTACAGCTTTCCCGTCAAGAAGCCTTTCGCTAAGACAGTTCTTGTGGAATTGGCAAAGTGATATTTCGAAGCCCATAGAGGGCTAGGGTGAAAAAGGAAATATTCTCAGATGAAATCTGGAAAGAAGCTTTTTGAGAAACTGCTTAGTGTTCTGTTAATTCATCTCACGGAGTTACATCTGTATTTCGTGGATCTCTTTGCTAGCCTTATTTCTGTGGAATCTGAGAGCAGATATTTCGGAGCCCATTGAAGACTATAGGGCCAAAGGAAATATCCTCCGATAACAAAGAGAAAGAAGCTTTCTGAGAAACATCTTTGTGTTCTGTGAAATCATCTCACAGAGTTACAGCTTTCCCCTCAAGAAGCCTTTCGCTAAGACAGTTCTTGTGGAATTGGCAAAGTGATATTTGGAAGCCCTGAGAGGCCTATGGTGAAAAAGGAAATATCCTCAGATGAAATCTGGAAAGAAGCTTTCTGAGAAACTGCTTAGTGTTCTGTTCATTCATCTCACAGAGTTACATCTGCATTTCGTGAATCTCTTTGCTAGCCTTATGTCTGTGGAATCTGAGAACAGATATTTCGGATCCCTTTGAAGACTATAGGGCCAAAGGAAATATCCTCCGATAACAAAGAGAAAGAAGCTTTCTGAGAAACTTCTTTGTGTTCTGTGAAATCATCTCACAGAGTTACAGCTTTCCCCTCAAGAAGCCTTTCGCTGAGACAGTTCTTGTGGAATTGGCAAACTGATATTTGGAAGCCCACAGAGGACTATGGTGAAAAAGGAAATATCCTCAGATGAAATCTGGAAAGAAGCTTTCTGAGAAACTGCTTAGTGTTCTGTTAATTCATCTCACAGAGTTATATCGGTATTTCGTGGATCTCTTTGCTAGCCTTATTTCTGTGGAATCTGAGAACAGATGTTTCGGATCCCATTGAAGACTATAGGGCCAAAGGAAATATCCTTCGGTAACAAAGAGAAAGAAGCTTTCTGAGAAACTACTTTGTGTTCTGTGAAATCATCTCACAGAGTTACAGCTTTCCCGTCAAGAAGCCTTTCGCTAAGACAGTTCTTGTGTAATTGGCAAAGTGATATTTGGAAGCCCATAGAGGGCTATGGTGAAAAAGGAAATATCCTCAGATGAAATCTGGAAAGAAGCTTTCTGAGAAACTGCTGAGTGTTCTGTTAATTCATCTCACAGAGTTACATCTGTATTTCGTGGATCTCTTTGCTAGCCTTATTTCTGTGGAATCTGAGAGCAGATATTTCGGATCCCTTTGAAGACTATAGGGCCAAAGGAAATATCCTCCGATAACAAAGAGAAAGAAGCTTTCTGAGAAACTTCTTTGTGTTCTGTGAAATCATCTCACAGAGTTACAGCTTTCCCCTCTAGAAGCCTGTCGCTAAGACAGTTCTTGTGGAATTGGCAACGTGATATTTGGAAGCCCAAAGAGGGCTATGGTGAAAAAGGAAATATCCTCAGATGAAATCTGGAAAGAAGCTTTCTGAGAAACTGCTTAGTGTTCTGTTAATTCATCTCACAGAGTACATCTGTATTTTGTGGATCTCTTTGCTAGCCTTATTTCTGTGGAATCTGAGAACAGATATTTCGGATCCCTTTGAAGACTATAGGGCCAAAGGAAATATCCTCCGATAACAAAGAGAAAGAAGTTTTCTGAGAAACTTCTTTGTGTTCTGTGAAATCTTCTCACAGAGTTACAGCTTTCCCGTCAAGAAGCCTTTCTCTAAGACAGTTCTTGTGGAATTGGCAAAGTGATATTTGGAAGCCCCTTGAGGGCTATGGTGAGAAAGGAAATATCCTCAGATGAAATCTGGAAAGAAGCTTTCTGAGAAACTGCTTAGTGTTCTGTTAATTCATCTCACAGAGTTACATCTGTATTTCGTGGATCTCTTTGCTAGCCTTATTTCTGTGGAATCTGAGAACAGATATTTCGGATCCCATTGAAGACTGTAGGGCCAAAGGAAATATCCTTCGGTAACAAAGAGAAAGAAGCTTTCTGAGAAACTGCTTTGTGTTCTGTGAAATCATCTCACAGAGTTACAGCTTTCCCCTCAAGAAGCCTTTCGCTAAGACAGTTCTTGTGGAATTGGCAAAGTGATATTTGGAAGCCCATAGAGGGCTATGGTGAAAAAGGAAATATCCTC
The DNA here is from genome assembly GCF_043159975.1 of Macaca nemestrina. Classification (NCBI taxonomy): domain Eukaryota; kingdom Metazoa; phylum Chordata; class Mammalia; order Primates; family Cercopithecidae; genus Macaca; species Macaca nemestrina. The sequence continues at coordinate 31,044,539 of NC_092144.1, forward strand.
TGATGAAATCTGGAAAGAAGCTTTCTGAGAAACTGCTGAGTGTTCTGTTAATTCATCTCACAGAGTTACATCTGTATTTCGTGGATCTCTTTGCTAGCCTTATTTCTGTGGAATCTGAGAGCAGATATTTCGGATCCCTTTGAAGACTCTAGGGCCAAAGGAAGTATCCTCCAATAACAAAGAGAAAGAAGCTTTCTGAGAAACTTCTTTGTGTTCTGTGAAATCATCTCACAGAGTTACAGCTTTCCCCTCAAGAAGCCTTTCGCTAAGACAGTTCTTGTGGAATTGGCAAAGTGATATTTGGAAGCCCCTTGAGGGCTATGGTGAGAAAGGAAATATCCTCAGATGAAATCTGGAAAGAAGCTTTCTGAGAAACTGCTTAGTGTTCTGTTAATTCATCTCACAGAGTTACATCTGTATTTCGTGGATCTCTTTGCTAGCCTTATTTCTGTGGAATCTGAGAACAGATATTTCGGATCCCATTGAAGACTGTAGGGCCAAAGGAAATATCCTTCGGTAACAAAGAGAAAGAAGCTTTCTGAGAAACTGCTTTGTGTTCTGTGAAATCATCTCACAGAGTTACAGCTTTCCCCTCAAGAAGCCTTTCGCTAAGACAGTTCTTGTGGAATTGGCAAAGTGATATTTGGAAGCCCATAGAGGGCTATGGTGAAAAAGGAAATATCCTCTGATGAAATCTGGAAAGAAGCTTTCTGAGAAACTGCTGAGTGTTCTGTTAATTCATCTCACAGAGTTACATCTGTATTTCGTGGATCTCTTTGCTAGCCTTATTTCTGTGGAATCTGAGAGCAGATATTTCGGATCCCTTTGAAGACTCTAGGGCCAAAGGAAGTATCCTCCAATAACAAAGAGAAAGAAGCTTTCTGAGAAACTTCTTTGTGTTCTGTGAAATCATCTCACAGAGTTACAGCTTTCCCCTCAAGAAGCCTTTCGCTAAGACAGTTCTTGTGGAATTGGCAAAGTGATATTTGGAAGCCCATAGAGGGCTATGGTGAAAAAGGAAATATCCTCAGATGAAATCTGGAAAGAAGCTTTCTGAGAAACTGCTTAGTGTTCTGTTAATTCATCTCACAGAGTTACATCTGTATTTCGTGGATCTCTTTGCTAGCCTTATTTTTGTGGAATCTGACAAGAGATATTTCGGATCCCTTTGAAGACTACAGGGCCAAAGGAAATATCCTACGATTACAAAGAGAAAGAAGCTTTCTGAGAAACTTCTTTGTGTTCTGTGAAATCTTCTAACAGAGTTACAGCTTTCCCCTCAAGAAGCCTTTCGCTGAGACAGCTCTTGAGGAATTGGCAAACTGATATTTGGAAGCCCATAGAGGGCTATGGTGAAAAAGGAAATATCCTCAGATGAAATCTGGAAAGAAGCTTTCTGAGAAACTGCTTAGTGTTCTGTTAATTCATCTCACAGAGTTACATCTGTATATCGTGGATCTCTTTGCTAGCCTTATTTCTGTGGAATCTGAGAACAGATATTTCGGATCCCATTGAAGACTATAGGGCCAAAGGAATTATCCTCCGATAACAAAGAGAAAGAAGCTTTCTGAGAAAGTTTTTGTTTTCCGTGAAATCATCTCACAGAGTTACAGCTTTCCCCTCAAGAAGCCTTTCGCTAAGACAGTTCTTGTGGAATTGGCAAAGTGATATTTGGAAGCCCATAGAGGGCTATGGTGAAAAAGGAAATATCCTCAGATGAAATCTGGAAAGAAGCTTTCTGAGAAACTGCTCTATCATATGTGACTTCCACTCACAGTGTTATATCTGTATTTCGTGGATCTCTTTGCTAGCCTTATTTCTGTGGAATCTGAGAACAGATATTTCGGATCCCTTTGAATACTATAGGGCCAAAGGAAATATCCTCCGATAACAAAGAGAAAGAAGCTTTCTGAGAAACTTCTTTGTGTTCTGTGAAATCATCTCTCAGAGTTACAGCTTTCCCCTCAAGAAGCCTTTCGCTAAGACAGTTCTTGTGGAATTGGCAAAGTGATATTTGGACGCCCATAGAGGCCTATGGTGAAAAAGGAAATATCCTCAGATGAAATCTGGAAAGAAGCTTTCTGAGAAACTGCTTAGTGTTCTGTTAATTCATCTCACAGAGTACATCTGTATTTTGTGGATCTCTTTGCTAGCCTTATTTCTGTGGAATCTGAGAACAGATATTTCGGATCCCTTTGAAGACTATAGGGCCAAAGGAAATATCCTCCATTAACAAAGAGAAAGAAGTTTTCTGAGAAACTTCTTTGTGTTCTGTGAAATCTTCTCACAGAGTTACAGCTTTCCCGTCAAGAAGCCTTTCTCTAAGACAGTTCTTGTGGAATTGGCAAAGTGATATTTGGAAGCCCATTGAGGGCTATGGTGAGAAAGGAAATATCCTCAGATGAAATCTGGAAAGAAGCTTTCTGAGAAACTGCTTAGTGTTCTGTTAATTCATCTCACAGAGTTACATCTGTATTTCGTGGATCTCTTTGCTAGCCTTATTTCTGTGGAATCTGAGAACAGATATTTCGGATCCCATTGAAGACTATAGGGCCAAAGGAAATATCCTTCGGTAACAAAGAGAAAGAAGCTTTCTGAAAAACTACTTTGTGTTCTGTGAAATCATCTCACAGAGTTACAGCTTTCCCCTCAAGAAGCCTTTCGCTAAGACAGTTCTTGTGGAATTGGCAAAGTGATATTTGGAAGCCCATAGAGGGCTACGGTGAAAAAGGAAATATCCTCTGATGAAATCTGGAAAGAAGCTTTCTGAGAAACTGCTGAGTGTTCTGTTAATTCATCTCACAGAGTTACATCTGTATTTCGTGGATCTCTTTGCTAGCCTTATTTCTGTGGAATCTGAGAGCAGATATTTCGGATCCCTTTGAAGACTCTAGGGCCAAAGGAAGTATCCTCCAATAACAAAGAGAAAGAAGCTTTCTGAGAAACTTCTTTGTGTTCTGTGAAATCATCTCACAGAGTTACAGCTTTCCCCTCAAGAAGCCTTTCGCTAAGACAGTTCTTGTGGAATTGGCAAAGTGATATTTGGAAGCCCATAGAGGGCTATGGTGAAAAAGGAAATATCCTCAGATGAAATCTGGAAAGAAGCTTTCTGAGAAACTGCTTAGTGTTCTGTTAATTCATCTCACAGAGTTACATCTGTATTTCGTGGATCTCTTTGCTAGCCTTATTTTTGTGGAATCTGACAAGAGATATTTCGGATCCCTTTGAAGACTACAGGGCCAAAGGAAATATCCTACGATTACAAAGAGAAAGAAGCTTTCTGAGAAACTTCTTTGTGTTCTGTGAAATCATCTCACAGAGTTACACCTTTCCCTTCAAGAAGCCTTTCGCTAAGACAGTTCTTGTGGAATTGGCAAAGTGATATTTGGAAGCCCATAGAGGGCTATGGTGAAAAAGGAAATATCCTCAGATGAAATCTGGAAAGAAGCTTTCTGAGAATCTGCTTAGTGTTCTGTTAATTCATCTCACAGAGTTACATCTGTATTTCGTGGATCTCTTTGCTAGCCTTATTTTTGTGGAATCTGACAAGAGATATTTCGGATCCCTTTGAAGACTACAGGGCCAAAGGAAATATCCTACGATTACAAAGAGAAGGAAGCTTTCTGAGAAACTTCTTTGTGTTCTGTGAAATCTTCTCACAGAGTTACAGCTTTCCCCTCAAGAAGCCTTTCGCTGAGACAGCTCTTGTGGAATTGGCAAACTGATATTTGGAAGCCCATAGAGGGCTATGGTGAAAAAGGAAATATCCTCAGATGAAATCTGGAAAGAAGCTTTCTGAGAAACTGCTTAGTGTTCTGTTAATTCATCTCACAGAGTTACATCTGTATATCGTGGATCTCTTTGCTAGCCTTATTTCTGTGGAATCTGAGAACAGATATTTCGGATCCCATTGAAGACTATAGGGCCAAAGGAATTATCCTCCGATAACAAAGAGAAAGAAGCTTTCTGAGAAAGTTTTTGTTTTCCGTGAAATCATCTCACAGAGTTACAGCTTTCCCCTCAAGAAGCCTTTCGCTAAGACAGTTCTTGTGGAATTGGCAAAGTGATATTTGGAAGCCCATAGAGGGCTATGGTGAAAAAGGAAATATCCTCAGATGAAATCTGGAAAGAAGCTTTCTGAGAAACTGCTCTATCATATGTGACTTCCACTCACAGTGTTATATCTGTATTTCGTGGATCTCTTTGCTAGCCTTATTTCTGTGGAATCTGAGAACAGATATTTCGGATCCCTTTGAAGACTATAGGGCCAAAGGAAATATCCTCCGACAACAAAGAGAAAGAAGCTTTCTGAGAAACTTCTTTGTGTTCTGTGAAATCATCTCACAGAGTTACAGCTTTCCCGTCAAGAAGCCTTTCGCTAAGACAGTTCTTGTGGAATTGGTAAAGTGATATTTCGAAGCCCATAGAGGGCTAGGGTGAAAAAGGAAATATTCTCAGATGAAATCTGGAAAGAAGCTTTCTGAGAAACTGCTTAGTGTTCTGTTAATTCATCTCACAGAGTTACATCTGTATTTCGTGGAGCTCTTTGCTAGCCTTATTTCTGTGGAATCTGAGAACAGATATTTCGGATCCCATTGAAGACTATAGGGCCAAAGGAAATATCCTCCGATAACAAAGAGAAAGAAGCTTTCTGAGAAACATCTTTGTGTTCTGTGAAATCATCTCACAGAGTTACAGCTTTCCCCTCAAGAAGCCTTTCGCTAAGACAGTTCTTGTGGAATTGGCAAAGTGATATTTGGAAGCCCAAAGAGGCCTATGGTGAAAAAGGAAATATCCTCAGATGAAATCTGGAAAGAAGCTTTCTGAGAAACTGCTTAGTGTTCTGTTCATTCATCTCACAGAGTACATCTGTATTTTGTGGATCTCTTTGCTAGACTTATTTCTGTGGAATCTGAGAACAGATATTTCTGATCCCTTTGAAGACTATAGGGCCAAAGGAAATATCCTCCATTAACAAAGAGAAAGAAGTTTTCTGAGAAACTTCTTTGTGTTCTGTGAAATCTTCTCACAGAGTTACAGCTTTCCCCTCAAGAAGCCTTTCGCTAAGACAGTTCTTGTGGAATTGGCAAAGTGATATTTGGAAGCCCATAGAGGGCTATGGTGAAAAAGGAAATATCCTCAGATGAAATCTGGAAAGAAGCTTTCTGAGAAACTGCTTAGTGTTCTGTTAATTCATCTCACAGAGTTACATCTGTATTTCGTGGATCTCTTTGCTAGCCTTATTTCTGTGGAATCTGAGAACAGATATTTCGGATCCCATTGAAGACTATAGGGCCAAAGGAAATATCCTTCGGTAACAAAGAGAAAGAAGCTTTCTGAGAAACTACTTTGTGTTCTGTGAAATCATGTCACAGAGTTACAGCTTTCCCCTCAAGAAGCCTTTCGCTAAGACAGTTCTTGTGGAATTGGCAAAGTGATATTTGGAAGCCCATAGAGGGCTATGGTGAAAAAGGAAATATCCTCAGATGAAATCTGGAAAGAAGCTTTCTGAGAAACTGCTGAGTGTTCTGTTAATTCATCTCACAGAGTTACATCTGTATTTCGTGGATCTCTTTGTTAGCGTTATTTCTGTGGAATTTGAGAGCAGATATTTCGGATCCCTTTGAAGACTCTAGGGCCAAAGGAAGTATCCTCCAATAACAAAGAGAAAGAAGCTTTCTGAGAAACTTCTTTGTGTTCTGTGAAATCATCTCACAGAGTTACAGCTTTCCCCTCAAGAAGCCTGTCGCTAAGACAGTTCTTGTGGAATTAGCAACGTGATATTTGGAAGCCCATAGAGGGCTATGGTGAAAAAGGAAATATCCTCAGATGAAACCTGGAAAGAAGCTTTCTGAGAAACAGCTTAGTGTTCTGTTAATTCATCTCACAGAGTACATCTGTATTTTGTGGATCTCTTTGCTAGCCTTATTTCTGTGGAATCTGAGAACAGATATTTCGGATCCCTTTGAAGACTATAGGGCCAAAGGAAATATCCTCCATTAACAAAGAGAAAGAAGCTTTCTGAGAAACTTCTTTGTGTTCTGTGAAATCTTCTCACAGAGTTACAGCTTTCCCCTCAAGAAGCCTTTCGCTAAGACAGTTCTTGTGGAATTGGCAAAGTGATATTTGGAAGCCCATAGAGGGCTATGGTGAAAAAGGAAATATCCTCAGATGAAATCCGGAAAGAAGCTTTCTGAGAAACTGCTTAGTGTTCTGTTAATTCATCTCACAGAGTTACATCTGTATTTCGTGGATCTCTTTGCTAGCCTTATTTCTGTGGAATCTGAGAACAGATATTTCGGATCCCATTGAAGACTATAGGGCCAAAGGAAATATCCTTCGGTAACAAAGAGAAAGAAGCTTTCTGAGAAACTACTTTGTGTTCTGTGAAATCATCTCACAGAGTTACAGCTTTCCCGTCAAGAAGCCTTTCGCTAAGACAGTTCTTGTGGAATTGGCAAAGTGATATTTGGAAGCCCATAGAGGGCTATGGTGAAAAAGGAAATATCCTCAGATGAAATCTGGAAAGAAGCTTTCTGAGAAACTGCTGAGTGTTCTGTTAATTCATCTCACAGAGTTACATCTGTATTTCGTGGATCTCTTTGCTAGCCTTATTTCTGTGGAATCTGAAAGCAGATATTTCGGATCCCTTTGAAGACTATAGGGCCAAAGGAAATATCCTCCGATAACAAAGAGAAAGAAGCTTTCTGAGAAACTTCTTTGTGTTCTGTGAAATCATCTCACAGAGTTACAGCTTTCCCCTCTAGAAGCCTGTCGCTAAGACAGTTCTTGTGGAATTGGCAACGTGATATTTGGAAGCCCAAAGAGGGCTATGGTGAAAAAGGAAATATCCTCAGATGAAATCTGGAAAGAAGCTTTCTGAGAAACTGCTTAGTGTTCTGTTAATTCATCTCACAGAGTACATCTGTATTTTGTGGATCTCTTTGCTAGCCTTATTTCTGTGGAATCTGAGAACAGATATTTCGGATCCCTTTGAAGACTCTAGGGCCAAAGGAAGTATCCTCCAATAACAAAGAGAAAGAAGCTTTCTGAGAAATTTCTTTGTGTTCTGTGAAATCATCTCACAGAGTTACAGCTTTCCCCTCAAGAAGCCTTTCGCTAAGACAGTTCTTGTGGAATTGGCAAAGTGATATTTGGAAGCCCGTAGAGGGCTATGGAGAAAAAGGAAATATCCTCAGATGAAATCTGGAAAGAAGCTTTCTGAGAAACTGCTTAGTGTTCTGTTAATTCATCTCACAGAGTTACATCTGTATTTCGTGGATCTCTTTGCTAGCCTTATTTTTGTGGAATCTGACAAGAGATATTTCGGATCCCTTTGAAGACTACAGGGCCAAAGGAAATATCCTACGATTACAAAGAGAAAGAAGCTTTCTGAGAAACTTCTTTGTGTTCTGTGAAATCATCTCACAGAGTTACACCTTTCCCTTCAAGAAGCCTTTCGCTAAGACAGTTCTTGTGGAATTGGCAAAGTGATATTTGGAAGCCCATAGAGGGCTATGGTGAAAAAGGAAATATCCTCAGATGAAATCTGGAAAGAAGCTTTCTGAGAATCTGCTTAGTGTTCTGTTCATTCATCTCACAGAGTTACATCTGTATTTCGTGGATCTCTTTGCTAGCCTTATTTTTGTGGAATCTGACAAGAGATATTTCGGATCCCTTTGAAGACTACAGGGCCAAAGGAAATATCCTACGATTACAAAGAGAAAGAAGCTTTCTGAGAAACTTCTTTGTGTTCTGTGAAATCTTCTCACAGAGTTACAGCTTTACCCTCAAGAAGCCTTTCGCTGAGACAGTTCTTGTGGAATTGGCAAACTGCTATTTGGAAGCCCATAGAGGTCTATGGTGAAAAAGGAAATATCCTCAGATGAAATCTGGAAAGAAGCTTTCTGAGAAACTGCTTAGTGTTCTGTTAATTCATCTCACAGAGTTACATCTGTATTTCGTGGATCTCTTTGCTAGCATTATTTCTGTGGAATCTGAGAACAGATATTTCGGATCCCATTGAAGACTATAGGGCCAAAGGAATTATCCTCCGATAACAAAGAGAAAGAAGCTTTCTGAGAAACTTTTTGTTTTCCGTGAAATCATTTCACAGAGTTACAGCTTTCCCCTCAAGAAGCCTTTTGCTAAGACAGTTCTTGTGGAATTGGCAAAGTGATATTTGGAAGCCCATAGAGGGCTATGGTGAAAAAGGAAATATCCTCAGATGAAATCTGGAAAGAAGCTTTCTGAGAAACTGCTCTATCATATGTGACTTCCACTCACAGAGTTATATCTGTATTTCGTGGATCTCTTTGCTAGCCTTATTTCTGTGGAATCTGAGAACAGATATTTCGGATCCCTTTGAAGACTATAGGGCCAAAGGAAATATCCTCCGACAACAAAGAGTAAGAAGCTTTATGAGAAACTTCTTTGTGTTCTGTGAATTCATCTCACAGAGTTACAGCTTTCCCGTCAAGAAGCCTTTCGCAAAGACATTTCTTGTGGAATTGGCAAAGTGATATTTCGAAGCCCATAGAGGGCTAGGGTGAAAAAGGAAATATTCTCAGATGAAATCTGGAAAGAAGCTTTATGAGAAACTGCTTAGTGTTCTGTTAATTCATCTCACAGAGTTACATCTGTATTTCGTGGATCTCTTTGCTAGCCTTATTTCTGTGGAATCTGAGAACAGATATTTCGGAACCCATTGAAGACTATAGGGCCAAAGGAAATATCCTCCGATAACAAAGAGAAAGAAGCTTTCTGAGAAACATCTTTGTGTTCTGTGAAATCATCTCACAGAGTTACAGCTTTCCCCTCAAGAAGACTTTCGCTAAGACAGTTCTTGTGGAATTGGCAAAGTGATATTTGGAAACCCTTAGAGGCCTATGGTGAAAAAGGAAATATCCTCAGATGAAATCTGGAAAGAAGCTTTCTGAGAAACTGCTTAGTGTTCTGTTAATTCATCTCGCAGAGTTACATCTGTATTTCGTGGATCTCTTTGCTAGCCTTATTTCTGTGGAATCTGAGAGCAGATATTTCGGAGCCCATTGAAGACTATAGGGCCAAAGGAAATATCCTCCGATAACAAAGAGAAAGAAGCTTTCTGAGAAACATCTTTGTGTTCTGTGAAATCATCTCACAGAGTTACAGCTTTCCCCTCAAGAAGCCTTTCGCTAAGACAGTTCTTGTGGAATTGGCAAAGTGATATTTGGAAGCCCATAGAGGGCTATGGTGAAAAAGGAAATATCCTCAGATGAAATCTGGAAAGAAGCTTTCTGAGAAACTGCTCTATCATATGTGACTTCCACTCACAGAGTTATATCTGTATTTCGTGGATCTCTTTGCTAGCCTTATTTCTGTGGAATCTGAGAACAGATATTTCGGATCCCATTGAAGACTATAGGGCCAAAGGAATTATCCTCCGATAACAAAGAGAAAGAAGCTTTCTGAGAAACTTTTTGTTTTCCGTGAAATCATCTCACAGAGTTACAGCTTTCCCCTCAAGAAGCCTTTCGCTAAGACAGTTCTTGTGGAATTGGCAAAGTGATATTTGGAAGCCCATAGAGGGCTATGGTGAAAAAGGAAATATCCTCAGATGAAATCTGGAAAGAAGCTTTCTGAGAAACTGCTCTATCATATGTGACTTCCACTCACAGAGTTATATCTGTATTTCGTGGATCTCTTTGCTAGAATTATTTCTGTGGAATCTGAGAACAGATATTTCGGATCCCTTTGAAGACTATAGGGCCAAAGGAAATATCCTCCGACAACAAAGAGAAAGAAGCTTTCTGAGAAACTTCTTTGTGTTCTGTGAAATCATCTCACAGAGTTACAGCTTTCCCGTCAAGAAGCCTTTCGCTAAGACAGTTCTTGTGGAATTGGCAAAGTGATATTTCGAAGCCCATAGAGGGCTAGGGTGAAAAAGGAAATATTCTCAGATGAAATCTGGAAAGAAGCTTTCTGAGAAACTGCTTAGTTTTCTGTTAATTCATCTCACAGAGTTACATCTGTATTTCGTGGATCTCTTTGCTAGCCTTATTTCTGTGGAATCTGAGAACAGATATTTCGGATCCCTTTGAAGACTATAGGGCCAAAGGAAATATCCTCCGACAACAAAGAGTAAGAAGCTTTCTGAGAAACTTCTTTGTGTTCTGTGAAATCATCTCACAGAGTTACAGCTTTCCCGTCAAGAAGCCTTTCGCTAAGACAGTTCTTGTGGAATTGGCAAAGTGATATTTCGAAGCCCATAGAGGGCTAGGGTGAAAAAGGAAATATTCTCAGATGAAATCTGGAAAGAAGCTTTTTGAGAAACTACTTAGTGTTCTGTTAATTCATCTCACGGAGTTACATCTGTATTTCGTGGATCTCTTTGCTAGCCTTATTTCTGTGGAATCTGAGAGCAGATATTTCGGAGCCCATTGAAGACTATAGGGCCAAAGGAAATATCCTCCGATAACAAAGAGAAAGAAGCTTTCTGAGAAACATCTTTGTGTTCTGTGAAATCATCTCACAGAGTTACAGCTTTCCCCTCAAGAAGCCTTTCGCTAAGACAGTTCTTGTGGAATTGGCAAAGTGATATTTGGAAGCCCTTAGAGGCCTATGGTGAAAAAGGAAATATCCTCAGATGAAATCTGGAAAGAAGCTTTCTGAGAAACTGCTTAGTGTTCTGTTAATTCATCTCACAGAGTTACATCTGTATTTCGTGGATCTCTTTGCTAGCCTTATTTCTGTGGAATCTGAGAACAGATATTTCGGAACCCATTGAAGACTATAGGGCCAAAGGAAATATCCTCCGATAACAAAGAGAAAGAAGCTTTCTGAGAAACATCTTTGTGTTCTGTGAAATCATCTCACAGAGTTACAGCTTTCCCCTCAAGAAGACTTTCGCTAAGACAGTTCTTGTGGAATTGGCAAAGTGATATTTGGAAGCCCTTAGAGGCCTATGGTGAAAAAGGAAGTATCCTCAGATGAAATCTGGAAAGAAGCTTTCTGAGAAACTGCTTAGTGTTCTGTTAATTCATCTCGCAGAGTTACATCTGTATTTCGTGGATCTCTTTGCTAGCCTTATTTCTGTGGAATCTGAGAACAGATATTTCGGATCCCATTGAAGACTATAGGGCCAAAGGAATTATCCTCCGATAACAAAGAGAAAGAAGCTTTCTGAGAAACTTTTTGTTTTCCGTGAAATCATCTCACAGAGTTACAGCTTTCCCCTCAAGAAGCCTTTCGCTAAGACAGTTCTTGTGGAATTGGCAAAGTGATATTTGGAAGCCCATAGAGGGCTATGGTGAAAAAGGAAATATCCTCAGATGAAATCTGGAAAGAAGCTTTCTGAGAAACTGCTCTATCATATGTGACTTCCACTCACAGAGTTATATCTGTATTTCGTGGATCTCTTTGCTAGAATTATTTCTGTGGAGTCTGAGAATAGATATTTCGGATCCCTTTGAAGACTATAGGGCCAAAGGAAATATCCTCCGACAACAAAGAGAAAGAAGCTTTCTGAGAAACTTCTTTGTGTTCTGTGAAATCATCTCACAGAGTTACAGCTTTCCCGTCAAGAAGCCTTTCGCGAAGACAGTTCTTGTGGAATTGGCAAAGTGATATTTCGAAGCCCATAGAGGGCTAGGGTGAAAAAGGAAATATTCTCAGATGAAATCTGGAAAGAAGCTTTCTGAGAAACTGCTTAGTGTTCTGTTAATTCATCTCACAGAGTTACATCTGTATTTCGTGGATCTCTTTGCTAGCCTTATTTCTGTGGAATCTGAGAGCAGATATTTCGGAGCCCATTGAAGACTATAGGGCCAAAGGAAATATCCTCCGATAACAAAGAGAAAGAAGCTTTCTGAGAAACATCTTTGTGTTCTGTGAAATCATCTCACAAAGTTACAGCTTTCCCCTCAAGAAGCCTTTCGCTAAGACAGTTCTTGTGGAATTGGCAAAGTGATATTTGGAAGCCCTTAGAGGCCTATGGTGAAAAAGGAAATATCCTCAGATGAAATCTGGAAAGAAGGTTTCTGAGAAACATCTTTGTGTTCTGTGAAATCATCTCACAGAGTTACAGCTTTCCCCTCAAGAAGCCTTTCGCTAAGACAGTTCTTGTGGAATTGGCAAAGTGATATTTGGAGGCCCTTAGGGGGCTACGGTGAAAAGGGAAATATCCTCAAGTGAAATCTGGAAAGCAGCTTTCTGAGAAACTACTTAGTGTTCTGTTAATTCATCTCACAGAATTACATCTATATTTTGTGGATCTCTTTGCTAGCCTTATTTCTGTGGAATCTGAGAACAGATATTTCGGATCCCTATGAAGACTATAGGGGCAAAGGAAATATCCTCCGATAACAAAGAGAAAGAAGCTTTCTGAGAAACTTCTTTGTGTTCTGTGAAATCATCTCACAGAGTTACAGCTTTCCCCTGAAGAAGTCTTTCGCTAAGACATTTCTTGTGGAATTTGCAAAGTTATATTTGGAAGCCCATAGAGGGCTATGGTGAAAAAGAAAATATCCTCAGATGAAATCTGGAAAGAAGCTTTCTGAGAAACTGCTCTGTGATGTGTGACTTCCACTCACAGAGTTACATCTGTATTTCGTGCATCTCTTTAGCATCATTATTTCTGTGGAATCTGAGAACATATATTTCGGATCCCTTTGAAGACTATAGGGCCAAAGGAAATATCCTCCGACAACAAAGAGAAAGAAGCTTTCTGAGAAACTTCTTTGTGTTCTGTGAAATCATCTCACAGAGTTACAGCTTTCCCGTCAAGAAGCCTTTCGCTAAGACAGTTCTTGTGGAATTGGCAAAGTGATATTTCGAAGCCCATAGAGGGCTAGGGTGAAAAAGGAAATATTCTCAGATGAAATCTGGAAAGAAGCTTTCTGAGAAACTGCTTAGTTTTCTGTTAATTCATCTCACAGAGTTACATCTGTATTTCGTGGATCTCTTTGCTAGCCTTATTTCTGTGGAATCTGAGAACAGATATTTCGGATCCCTTTGAAGACTATAGGGCCAAAGGAAATATCCTCCGACAACAAAGAGTAAGAAGCTTTCTGAGAAACTTCTTTGTGTTCTGTGAAATCATCTCACAGAGTTACAGCTTTCCCGTCAAGAAGCCTTTCGCTAAGACAGTTCTTGTGGAATTGGCAAAGTGATATTTCGAAGCCCATAGAGGGCTAGGGTGAAAAAGGAAATATTCTCAGATGAAATCTGGAAAGAAGCTTTTTGAGAAACTACTTAGTGTTCTGTTAATTCATCTCACGGAGTTACATCTGTATTTCGTGGATCTCTTTGCTAGCCTTATTTCTGTGGAATCTGAGAGCAGATATTTCGGAGCCCATTGAAGACTATAGGGCCAAAGGAAATATCCTCCGATAACAAAGAGAAAGAAGCTTTCTGAGAAACATCTTTGTGTTCTGTGAAATCATCTCACAGAGTTACAGCTTTCCCCTCAAGAAGCCTTTCGCTAAGACAGTTCTTGTGGAATTGGCAAAGTGATATTTGGAAGCCCTTAGAGGCCTATGGTGAAAAAGGAAATATCCTCAGATGAAATCTGGAAAGAAGCTTTCTGAGAAACTGCTTAGTGTTCTGTTAATTCATCTCACAGAGTTACATCTGTATTTCGTGGATCTCTTTGCTAGCCTTATTTCTGTGGAATCTGAGAACAGATATTTCGGAACCCATTGAAGACTATAGGGCCAAAGGAAATATCCTCCGATAACAAAGAGAAAGAAGCTTTCTGAGAAACATCTTTGTGTTCTGTGAAATCATCTCACAGAGTTACAGCTTTCCCCTCAAGAAGACTTTCGCTAAGACAGTTCTTGTGGAATTGGCAAAGTGATATTTGGAAGCCCTTAGAGGCCTATGGTGAAAAAGGAAGTATCCTCAGATGAAATCTGGAAAGAAGCTTTCTGAGAAACTGCTTAGTGTTCTGTTAATTCATCTCGCAGAGTTACATCTGTATTTCGTGGATCTCTTTGCTAGCCTTATTTCTGTGGAATCTGAGAACAGATATTTCGGATCCCATTGAAGACTATAGGGCCAAAGGAATTATCCTCCGATAACAAAGAGAAAGAAGCTTTCTGAGAAACTTTTTGTTTTCCGTGAAATCATCTCACAGAGTTACAGCTTTCCCCTCAAGAAGCCTTTCGCTAAGACAGTTCTTGTGGAATTGGCAAAGTGATATTTGGAAGCCCATAGAGGGCTATGGTGAAAAAGGAAATATCCTCAGATGAAATCTGGAAAGAAGCTTTCTGAGAAACTGCTCTATCATATGTGACTTCCACTCACAGAGTTATATCTGTATTTCGTGGATCTCTTTGCTAGAATTATTTCTGTGGAGTCTGAGAATAGATATTTCGGATCCCTTTGAAGACTATAGGGCCAAAGGAAATATCCTCCGACAACAAAGAGAAAGAAGCTTTCTGAGAAACTTCTTTGTGTTCTGTGAAATCATCTCACAGAGTTACAGCTTTCCCGTCAAGAAGCCTTTCGCGAAGACAGTTCTTGTGGAATTGGCAAAGTGATATTTCGAAGCCCATAGAGGGCTAGGGTGAAAAAGGAAATATTCTCAGATGAAATCTGGAAAGAAGCTTTCTGAGAAACTGCTTAGTGTTCTGTTAATTCATCTCACAGAGTTACATCTGTATTTCGTGGATCTCTTTGCTAGCCTTATTTCTGTGGAATCTGAGAGCAGATATTTCGGAGCCCATTGAAGACTATAGGGCCAAAGGAAATATCCTCCGATAACAAAGAGAAAGAAGCTTTCTGAGAAACATCTTTGTGTTCTGTGAAATCATCTCACAAAGTTACAGCTTTCCCCTCAAGAAGCCTTTCGCTAAGACAGTTCTTGTGGAATTGGCAAAGTGATATTTGGAAGCCCTTAGAGGCCTATGGTGAAAAAGGAAATATCCTCAGATGAAATCTGGAAAGAAGGTTTCTGAGAAACATCTTTGTGTTCTGTGAAATCATCTCACAGAGTTACAGCTTTCCCCTCAAGAAGCCTTTCGCTAAGACAGTTCTTGTGGAATTGGCAAAGTGATATTTGGAGGCCCTTAGGGGGCTACGGTGAAAAGGGAAATATCCTCAAGTGAAATCTGGAAAGCAGCTTTCTGAGAAACTACTTAGTGTTCTGTTAATTCATCTCACAGAATTACATCTATATTTTGTGGATCTCTTTGCTAGCCTTATTTCTGTGGAATCTGAGAACAGATATTTCGGATCCCTATGAAGACTATAGGGGCAAAGGAAATATCCTCCGATAACAAAGAGAAAGAAGCTTTCTGAGAAACTTCTTTGTGTTCTGTGAAATCATCTCACAGAGTTACAGCTTTCCCCTGAAGAAGTCTTTCGCTAAGACATTTCTTGTGGAATTTGCAAAGTTATATTTGGAAGCCCATAGAGGGCTATGGTGAAAAAGAAAATATCCTCAGATGAAATCTGGAAAGAAGCTTTCTGAGAAACTGCTCTGTGATGTGTGACTTCCACTCACAGAGTTACATCTGTATTTCGTGCATCTCTTTAGCATCATTATTTCTGTGGAATCTGAGAACATATATTTCGGATCCCTTTGAAGACTATAGGGCCAAAGGAAATATCCTCCGATAACAAAGAGAAAGAAGCTTTCTGAGAAACTTCTTTGTGTTCTCTGAAATCATCTCACAGAGTTACAGCTTTCCCCTCAAGAAGCCTTTCGCTAAGACAGTTCTTCTGGAATTGGCAAAGTGATATTTGGAAGCCCATAGGTGGCTATGGTGAAAAAAGAAATATCCTCAGATGAAATCTGGAAAGAAGCTTTCTGAGAAACTCCTTAGTTTTCTGTTAATTCATCTCACAGAGTTACATCTCTATTTGGTGGATCTGTTTGCTAGCCTTATTTCTGTGGAATCTGAGAGCAGATATTTCGGATCCCTTTGAAGACTCTAGGGCCAAAGGAAGTATCCTCCAATAACAAAGAGAAAGAAGCTTTCTGAGAAACTACTTTGTGTTCTGAGAAATCATCTCACAGAGTTACAGCTTTCCCGTCAAGAAGCCTTTCGCTAAGACAGTTCTTGTGGAATTGGCAAACTGATATTTGGAAGCCCTTAGAGGCCTATGGTGAAAAAGGAAATATCCTCAGATGAAATCTGGAAAGAAGCTTTCTGAGAAACTGCTTAGTGTTCTGTTAATTCATCTCACAGAGTTACATCTGTATTTCGTGGATCTCTTTGCTAGCCTTATTTCTGTGGAATCTGAGAACAGATATTTCGGATCCCTTTGAAGACTATAGGGCCAAAGGAAATATCCTCCGATAACAAACAGAAAGAAGCTTTCTGAGAAACTTCTTTGTGTTCTGTGAAATCATCTCACAGAGTTACAGCTTTCCCCTGAAGAAGCCTTTCGCTAAGACAGTTCTTGTGGAATTGGCAAAGTGATATTTGGAAGCCCATAGAGGGCTATGGTGAAAAAGGAAATATCCTCAGATGAAATCTGGAAAGAAGCTTTCTGAGAAACTGCTTAGTGTTCTGTTAATTCATCTCACAGAGTTACATCTGTATTTCGTGGATCTCTTTGCTAGCCTTATTTCTGTGGAATCTGAGAACAGATATTTCGGATCCCATTGAAGACTATAGGGCCAAAGGAATTATCCTCCGATAACAAAGAGAAAGAAGCTTTCTGAGAAACTTTTTGTTTTCCGTGAAATCATCTCACAGAGTTACAGCTTTCCCCTCAAGAAGCCTTTCGCTAAGACAGTTCTTGTGGAATTGGCAAAGTGATATTTGGAAGCCCATAGAGGGCTATGGTGAAAAAGGAAATATCCTCAGATGAAATCTGGAAAGAAGCTTTCTGAGAAACTGCTCTATCATATGTGACTTCCACTCACAGAGTTATATCTGTATTTCGTGGATCTCTTTGCTAGCCTTATTTCTGTGGAATCTGAGAACAGATATTTCGGATCCCTTTGAAGACTATAGGGCCAAAGGAAATATCCTCCGACAACAAAGAGTAAGAAGCTTTATGAGAAACTTCTTTGTGTTCTGTGAAATCATCTCACAGAGTTACAGCTTTCCCGTCAAGAAGTCTTTCGCTAAGACAGTTCTTGTGGAATTGGCAAAGTGATATTTCGAAGCCCATAGAGGGCTAGGGTGAAAAAGGAAATATTCTCAGATGAAATTTGGAAAGAAGCTTTATGAGAAACTGCTTAGTGTTCTGTTAATTCATCTCACAGAGTTACATCTGTATTTCGTGGATCTCTTTGCTAGCCTTATTTCTGTGGAATCTGAGAACAGATATTTCGGAACCCATTGAAGACTATAGGGCCAAAGGAAATATCCTCCGATAACAAAGAGAAAGAAGCTTTCTGAGTAACATCTTTGTGTTCTGTGAAATCATCTCACAGAGTTACAGCTTTCCCCTCAAGAAGACTTTCGCTAAGACAGTTCTTGTGGAATTGGCAAAGTGATATTTGGAAGCCCTTAGAGGCCTATGGTGAAAAAGGAAATATCCTCAGATGAAATCTGGAAAGAAGCTTTCTGAGAAACTGCTTAGTGTTCTGTTAATTCATCTCGCAGAGTTACATCTGTATTTCGTGGATCTCTTTGCTAGCCTTATTTCTGTGGAATCTGAGAACAGATATTTCGGATCCCATTGAAGACTATAGGGCCAAAGGAATTATCCTCCGATAACAAAGAGAAAGAAGCTTTCTGAGAAACTTTTTGTTTTCCGTGAAATCATCTCACAGAGTTACAGCTTTCCCCTCAAGAAGCCTTTCGCTAAGACAGTTCTTGTGGAATTGGCAAAGTGATATTTGGAAGCCCATAGAGGGCTATGGTGAAAAAGGAAATATCCTCAGATGAAATCTGGAAAGAAGCTTTCTGAGAAACTGCTCTATCATATGTGACTTCCACTCACAGAGTTATATCTGTATTTCGTGGATCTCTTTGCTAGAATTATTTCTGTGGAATCTGAGAACAGATATTTCGGATCCCTTTGAAGACTATAGGGCCAAAGGAAATATCCTCCGACAACAAAGAGAAAGAAGCTTTCTGAGAAACTTCTTTGTGTTCTGTGAAATCATCTCACAGAGTTACAGCTTTCCCGTCAAGAAGCCTATCGCTAAGACAGTTCTTGTGGAATTGGCAAAGTGATATTTCGAAGCCCATAGAGGGCTAGGGTGAAAAAGGAAATATTCTCAGATGAAATCTGGAAAGAAGCTTTCTGAGAAACTGCTTAGTGTTCTGTTAATTCATCTCACAGAGTTACATCTGTATTTCGTGGATCTCTTTGCTAGCCTTATTTCTGTGGAATCTGAGAACAGATATTTCGGATCCCTTTGAAGACTATAGGGCCAAAGGAAATATCCTCTGACAACAAAGAGTAAGAAGCTTTCTGAGAAACTTCTTTGTGTTCTGTGAAATCATCTCACAGAGTTACAGCTTTCCCGTCAAGAAGCCTTTCGCTAAGACAGTTCTTGTGGAATTGGCAAAGTGATATTTCGAAGCCCATAGAGGGCTAGGGTGAAAAAGGAAATATTCTCAGATGAAATCTGGAAAGAAGCTTTTTGAGAAACTGCTTAGTGTTCTGTTAATTCATCTCACGGAGTTACATCTGTATTTCGTGGATCTCTTTGCTAGCCTTATTTCTGTGGAATCTGAGAGCAGATATTTCGGAGCCCATTGAAGACTATAGGGCCAAAGGAAATATCCTCCGATAACAAAGAGAAAGAAGCTTTCTGAGAAACATCTTTGTGTTCTGTGAAATCATCTCACAGAGTTACAGCTTTCCCCTCAAGAAGCCTTTCGCTAAGACAGTTCTTGTGGAATTGGCAAAGTGATATTTGGAAGCCCTGAGAGGCCTATGGTGAAAAAGGAAATATCCTCAGATGAAATCTGGAAAGAAGCTTTCTGAGAAACTGCTTAGTGTTCTGTTCATTCATCTCACAGAGTTACATCTGCATTTCGTGAATCTCTTTGCTAGCCTTATGTCTGTGGAATCTGAGAACAGATATTTCGGATCCCTTTGAAGACTATAGGGCCAAAGGAAATATCCTCCGATAACAAAGAGAAAGAAGCTTTCTGAGAAACTTCTTTGTGTTCTGTGAAATCATCTCACAGAGTTACAGCTTTCCCCTCAAGAAGCCTTTCGCTGAGACAGTTCTTGTGGAATTGGCAAACTGATATTTGGAAGCCCACAGAGGACTATGGTGAAAAAGGAAATATCCTCAGATGAAATCTGGAAAGAAGCTTTCTGAGAAACTGCTTAGTGTTCTGTTAATTCATCTCACAGAGTTATATCGGTATTTCGTGGATCTCTTTGCTAGCCTTATTTCTGTGGAATCTGAGAACAGATGTTTCGGATCCCATTGAAGACTATAGGGCGAAAGGAAATATCCTCCGATAACAAAGAGAAAGAAGCTTTCTGAGAAACTTTTTGTTTTCCGTGAAATCATCTCACAGAGTTACAGCTTTCCCCTCAAGAAGCCTTTCGCTAAGACAGTTCTTGTGGAATTGGCAAAGTGATATTTGGAAGCCCATAGAGGGCTATGGTGAAAAAGGAAATATCCTCAGATGAAATCTGGAAAGAAGCTTTCTGAGAAACTGCTCTGTGATGTGTGACTTCCACTCACAGAGTTACATCTGTATTTCGTGCATCTCTTTAGCATCATTATTTCTGTGGAATCTGAGAACATATATTTCGGATCCCTTTGAAGACTATAGGGCCAAAGGAAATATCCTCCGATAACAAAGAGAAAGAAGCTTTCTGAGAAACTTCTTTGTGTTCTCTGAAATCATCTCACAGAGTTACAGCTTTCCCCTCAAGAAGCCTTTCGCTAAGACAGTTCTTGTGGAATTGGCAAAGTGATATTTGGAAGCCCATAGGTGGCTAGGTGAAAAAAGAAATTTCCTCAGATGAAATCTGGAAAGAAGCTTTCTGAGAAACTCCTTAGTTTTCTGTTAATTCATCTCACAGAGTTACATCTCTATTTGGTGGATCTGTTTGCTAGCCTTATTTCTGTGGAATCTGAGAACAGATATTTCGGTTCCCATTGAAGACTATAGGGCCAAAGGAAATATTCTCCGATAACAAAGAGAAAGAAGCTTTCTGAAAAACTTCTTTGTGTTCTGTGAAATCATCTCACAGAGTTACAGCTTTCCACTCAAGAAGCCTTTCGCTAGGACAGTTCTTGTGGAATTGGCAAAGTGATATTTGGAAGCCCATAGAGGGCTATGCTGAAAAAGGAAATATCCTCAGATGAAATCTGGAAAGAAGCTTTCTGAGAAACTGCTTAATGTTCTGTTAGTTCATCTCACAGAGTTACATCTGTATTTCGTGGATCTCTTTGCTAGCCTTTACCTGTGGAATCTGAGAACAGATATTTCGGATCCCATTGAAGACTATAGGGCCAAAGGAATTATCCTCCGATAACAAAGAGAAAGAAGCTTTCTGAGAAACTTTTTGTTTTCCGTGAAATCATTTCACAGAGTTACAGCTTTCCCCTCAAGAAGCCTTTCGCTAAGACAGTTCTTGTGGAATTGGCAAAGTGATATTTGGAAGCCCATAGAGGGCTATGGTGAAAAAGGAAATATCCTCAGATGAAATCTGGAAAGAAGCTTTCTGAGAAACTGCTCTATCATATGTGACTTCCACTCACAGAGTTATATCTGTATTTCGTGGATCTCTTTGCTAGCCTTATTTCTGTGGAATCTGAGAACAGATATTTCGGATCCCTTTGAAGACTATAGGGCCAAAGGAAATATCCTCCGACAACAAAGAGTAAGAAGCTTTCTGAGAAACTTCTTTGTGTTCTGTGAAATCATCTCACAGAGTTACAGCTTTCCCGTCAAGAAGCCTTTCGCTAAGACAGTTCTTGTGGAATTGGCAAAGTGATATTTCGAAGCCCATAGAGGGCTAGGGTGAAAAAGGAAATATTCTCAGATGAAATCTGGAAAGAAGCTTTATGAGAAACTGCTTAGTGTTCTGTTAATTCATCTCACAGAGTTACATCTGTATTTCGTGGATCTCTTTGCTAGCCTTATTTCTGTGGAATCTGAGAACAGATATTTCGGAACCCATTGAAGACTATATGGCCAAAGGAAATATCCTCCGATAACAAAGAGAAAGAAGCTTTCTGAGAAACATCTTTGTGTTCTGTGAAATCGTCTCACAGAGTTACAGCTTTCCCCTCAAGAAGACTTTCGCTAAGACAGTTCTTGTGGAATTGGCAAAGTGATATTTGGAAGCCCTTAGAGGCCTATGGTGAAAAAGGAAATATCCTCAGATGAAATCTGGAAAGAAGCTTTCTGAGAAACTGCTTAGTGTTCTGTTAATTCATCTCGCAGAGTTACATCTGTATTTCGTGGATCTCTTTGCTAGCCTTATTTCTGTGGAATCTGAGAACAGATATTTCGGATCCCATTGAAGACTATAGGGCCAAAGGAATTATCCTCCGATAACAAAGAGAAAGAAGCTTTCTGAGAAACTTTTTGTTTTCCGTGAAATCATCTCACAGAGTTACAGCTTTCCCCTCAAGAAGCCTTTCGCTAAGACAGTTCATGTGGAATTGGCAACGTGATATTTGGAAGCCCATAGAGGGCTATGGTGAAAAAGGAAATATCCTCAGATGAAATCTGGAAAGAAGCTTTCTGAGAAACTGCTCTATCATATGTGACTTCCACTCACAGAGTTATATCTGTATTTCGTGGATCTCTTTGCTAGAATTATTTCTGTGGAATCTGAGAACAGATATTTCGGATCCCTTTGAAGACTATAGGGCCAAAGGAAATATCCTCCGACAACAAAGAGAAAGAAGCTTTCTGAGAAACTTCTTTGTGTTCTGTGAAATCATCTCACAGAGTTACAGCTTTCCCGTCAAGAAGCCTTTCGCGAAGACAGTTCTTGTGGAATTGGCAAAGTGATATTTCGAAGCCCATAGAGGGCTAGGGTGAAAAAGGAAATATTCTCAGATGAAATCTGGAAAGAAGCTTTCTGAGAAACTGCTTAGTGTTCTGTTAATTCATCTCACAGAGTTACATCTGTATTTCGTGGATCTCTTTGCTAGCCTTATTTCTGTGGAATCTGAGAGCAGATATTTCGGAGCCCATTGAAGACTATAGGGCCAAAGGAAATATCCTCCTATAACAAAGAGAAAGAAGCTTTCTGAGAAACATCTTTGTGTTCTGTGAAATCATCTCACAAAGTTACAGCTTTCCCCTCAAGAAGCCTTTCGCTAAGACAGTTCTTGTGGAATTGGCAAAGTGATATTTGGAAGCCCTTAGAGGCCTACGGTGAAAAAGGAAATATCCTCAGATGAAATCTGGAAAGAAGCTTTCTGAGAAACATCTTTGGGTTCTGTGAAATCATCTCACAGAGTTACAGCTTTCCCCTCAAGAAGCCTTTCGCTAAGACAGTTATTGTGGAATAGGCAAAGTGATATTTGGAAGCCCATAGAGGGCTAGGGTGAAAAAGGAAATATCCTCAGTTGAAATCTGGAAAGAAGCTTTCTGAGAAACTGCTTAGTGTTCTATTAATTCATCTCACAGAGTTACATCTGTATTTCGTGGATCTCTTTGCTAGCCTTATTTCTGTGGAATCTGAGAACAGATATTTCGGATCCCTTTGAAGACTATAGGGCCAAAGGAAATAATCTCCGATAACAAAGAGAAAGAAGCTTTCTGAGAAACTTCTTTGTGTTCTGTGAAATCATCTCACAGAGTTACAGCTTTCCCGTCAAGAAGCCTTTCGCTAAGACAGTTCTTGTGGAATTGGCAAAGTGATATTTGGAAGCCCATAGAGGGCTATGGTGAAAAAGGAAATATCCTCAGATGAAATCTGGAAAGAAGCTTTCTGAGAAACTGCTGAGTGTTCTGTTTGTTCTTCTCACAGAGTTATATCTGTATTTCGTGCATCTCTTTGCTAGCCTTTATCTGTTGAATCTGAGAACAGATATTTCGGATCCCTTTGAAGACTGTAGGGCCAAAGGAAACATCCTCAGATAACAAAGAGAAAGAAGCTTTCTGAGAAACTTCTTTGGGTTCTGTGAAATCATCTCACAGAGTTACAGCTTTCCCCTCAAGAAGCCTTTCGCTAAGACAGTTCTTGTGGAATTGGCAAAGTGATATTTGGAGGCCCTTAGGGGGCTACGGTGAAAAGGGAAATATCCTCAAGTGAAATCTGGAAAGCAGCTTTCTGAGAAACTACTTAGTGTTCTGTTAATTCATCTCACAGAATTGCATCTATATTTTGTGGATCTCTTTGCTAGCCTTATTTCTGTGGAATCTGAGAACAGATATTTCGGATCCCTATGAAGACTATAGGGGCAAAGGAAATATCCTCCGATAACAAAGAGAAAGAAGCTTTCTGAGAAACTTCTTTGTGTTCTGTGAAATCATCTCACAGAGTTACAGCTTTCCCCTGAAGAAGTCTTTCGCTAAGACATTTCTTGTGGAATTTGCAAAGTTATATTTGGAAGCCCATAGAGGGCTATGGTGAAAAAGAAAATATCCTCAGATGAAATCTGGAAAGAAGCTTTCTGAGAAACTGCTCTGTGATGTGTGACTTCCACTCACAGAGTTACATCTGTATTTCGTGCATCTCTTTAGCATCATTATTTCTGTGGAATCTGAGAACATATATTTCGGATCCCTTTGAAGACTATAGGGCCAAAGGATATATCCTCCGATAACAAAGAGAAAGAAGCTTTCTGAGAAACTTCTTTGTGTTCTCTGAAATCATCTCACAGAGTTACAGCTTTCCCCTCAAGAAGCCTTTCGCTAAGACAGTTCTTGTGGAATTGGCAAAGTGATATTTGGAAGCCCATAGGTGGCTATGGTGAAAAAAGAAATATCCTCAGATGAAATCTGGAAAGAAGCTTTCTGAGAAACTCCTTAGTTTTCTGTTAATTCATCTCACAGAGTTACATCTCTATTTGGTGGATCTGTTTGCTAGCCTTATTTCTGTGGAATCTGAGAACAGATATTTCGGTTCCCATTGAAGACTATAGGGCCAAAGGAAATATTCTCCGATAACAAAGAGAAAGAAGCTTTCTGAAAAACTTCCTTGTGTTCTGTGAAATCATCTCACAGAGTTACAGCTTTCCACTCAAGAAGCCTTTCGCTAGGACAGTTCTTGTGGAATTGGCAAAGTGATATTTGGAAGCCCATAGAGGGCTATGCTGAAAAAGGAAATATCCTCAGATGAAATCTGGAAAGAAGCTTTCTGAGAAACTGCTTAATGTTCTGTTAGTTCATCTCACAGAGTTACATCTGTATTTCGTGGATCTCTTTGCTAGCCTTTACCTGTGGAATCTGAGAACAGATATTTCGGATCCCTTTGAAGACTGTAGGGCCAAAGGAAATATCCTCCGATAACAAAGAGAAAGTAGCTTTCTGAGAAACGTTTTTGTGTTCTGTGAAATCATCTCACAGAGTTACAGCTTTCCCCTCAAGAAGCCTTTCACTTAGACAGTTCTTGTGGAATTGGCAAAGTGATATTTGGAAGCCCATAGAGGGCTATGGTGAAAAAGGAAGTATCCTCAGATGAAATCTGGAAGGAAGCTTTCTGAGAAACTGCTTAGTGTTCTGTTAATTCATCTCACAGAGTTACATCTGTATTTCGTGGATCTCTTTGCAAGCCTTATTTCTGTTGAATTTGAGAACAGATATTTCGGATCCCATTGAAGACTATATGGCCAAAGGAAATATCCTTCGGTAACAAAGAGAAAGAAGCTTTCTGAGAAACTACTTTGTGTTCTGAGAAATCATCTCACAGAGTTACAGCTTTCCCGTCAAGAAGCCTTTCGCTAAGACAGTTCTTGTGGAATTGGCAAAGTGATATTTCGAAGCCCATAGAGGGCTAGGGTGAAAAAGGAAATATTCTCAGATGAAATCTGGAAAGAAGCTTTTTGAGAAACTGCTTAGTGTTCTGTTAATTCATCTCACGGAGTTATATCTGTATTTCGTGGATCTCTTTGCTAGCCTTATTTCTGTGGAATCTGAGAGCAGATATTTCGGAGCCCATTGAAGACTATAGGGCCAAAGGAAATATCCTCCGATAACAAAGAGAAAGAAGCTTTCTGAGAAACATCTTTGTGTTCTGTGAAATCATCTCACAGAGTTACAGCTTTCCCCTCAAGAAGCCTTTCGCTAAGACAGTTCTTGTGGAATTGGCAAACTGATATTTGGAAGCCCTTAGAGGCCTATGGTGAAAAAGGAAATATCCTCAGATGAAATCTGGAAAGAAGCTTTCTGAGAAACTGCTTAGTGTTCTGTTAATTCATCTCACAGAGTTACATCTGTATTTCGTGGATCTCTTTGCTAGCCTTATTTCTGTGGAATCTGAGAACAGATATTTCGGATCCCTTTGAAGACTATAGGGCCAAAGGAAATATCCTCCGATAACAAACAGAAAGAAGCTTTCTGAGAAACTTCTTTGTGTTCTGTGAAATCATCTCACAGAGTTACAGCTTTCCCCTGAAGAAGCTTTTCGCTAAGACAGTTCTTGTGGAATTGGCAAAGTGATATTTGGAAGCCCATAGAGGGCTATGGTGAAAAAGGAAATATCCTCAGATGAAATCTGGAAAGAAGCTTTCTGAGAAACTGCTGAGTGTTCTGTTAGTTCTTCTCACAGAGTTATATCTGTATTTCGTGCATCTCTTTTCTAGCCTTTATCTGTTGAATCTGAGAACAGATATTTCGGATCCCTTTGAAGACTGTGGGGCCAAAGGAAAAATCCTCAGATAACAAAGAGAAAGAAGCTTTCTGAGAAACTTCTTTGGGTTCTGTGAAATCATCTCACAGAGTTACAGCTTTCCCCTCAAGAAGCCTTTCGCTAAGACAGTTCTTGTGGAATTGGCAAAGTGATATTTGGAAGCCCATAGGTGGCTATGGTGAAAAAAGAAATATCCTCAGATGAAATCTGGAAAGAAGCTTTCTGAGAAACTCCTTAGTTTTCTGTTAATTCATCTCACAGAGTTACCTCTCTATTTGGTGGATCTGTTTGCTAGCCTTATTTCTGTGGAATCTGAGAACAGATATTTCGGTTCCCTTTGAAGACTATAGGGCCAAAGGAAATATTCTCCGATAACAAAGAGAAAGAAGCTATCTGAAAAACTTCTTTGGGTTCTGTGAAATCATCTCACAGAGTTACAGCATTCCCCTCAAGAAGCATTTCGCTAGGACAG
Organism: Macaca nemestrina; assembly: GCF_043159975.1. NCBI lineage: Eukaryota > Metazoa > Chordata > Mammalia > Primates > Cercopithecidae > Macaca > Macaca nemestrina. The sequence continues at coordinate 31,070,691 of NC_092144.1, forward strand.
TTCTTGGGGAATTGGCAAAGTGATATTTGGAAGCCCATAGAGGGCTATGCTGAAAAAGGAAATATCCTCAGATGAAATCTGGAAAGAAGCTTTCTGAGAAACTACTTAGTGTTCTGTTAGTTCATCTCACAGAGTTACATCTGTATTTCGTGGATCTCTTTGCTAGCCTTTACCTGTGGAATCTGAGAACAGATATTTCGGATCCCTTTGAAGACTGTAGGGCCAAAGGAAATATCCTCCGATAACAAAGAGAAAGTAGCTTTCTGAGAAACGTTTTTGTGTTCTGTGAAATCATCTCACAGAGTTACAGCTTTCCTCTCAAGAAGCCTTTCACTTAGACAGTTCTGGTGGAATTGGCAAAGTGATATTTGGAAGCCCATAGAGGGCTATGGTGAAAAAGGAAGTATCCTCAGATGAAATCTGGAAAGAAGCTTTCTGAGAAACTGCTGAGTGTTCTGTTAATTCATCTCACAGAGTTACATCTGTATTTCGTGGATCTCTTTGCAAGCCTTATTTCTGTTGAATCTGAGAACAGATATTTCGGATCCCATTGAAGACTATAGGGCCAAAGGAAATATCCTTCGGTAACAAAGAGAAAGAAGCTTTCTGAGAAACTACTTTGTGTTCTGTGAAATCATTTCACAGAGTTACAGCTTTCCCCTCAAGAAGCCTTTCGCTAAGACAGTTCTTGTGGAATTGGCAAAGTGATATTTGGAAGCCCATAGAGGGCTATGTTGAAAAAGGAAATATCCTCAGATGAAATCTGGAAAGAAGCTTTCTGAGAAACTGCTTAGTGCTCTGTTAATTCATCTCACAGAGTTACATCTGTATTTCGTGGATCTCTTGCTAGCCTTATTTCTGTTTAATCTGAAAACAGATATTTCGGATCCCATTGAAGACTATAGAGCCAAAGGAAATATCCTCCGATAACAAAGAGAAAGAAGCTTTCTGAGAAACTTCTTTGTGTTCTGTTAAATCATCTCACAGAGTTACAGCTGTCCCCTCAAGAAGCCTTTCGCTAAGACAGTTCTTGTGGAATTGGCAAGCGATATTTGGAAGCCCATAGAGGGCTAGGGTGAAAAAGGAAATATCCTCAGATGAAATCTGGAAAGAAGGTTTCTGAGAAACAGCTTAGTGTTCTGTTAATTCATCTCACAGAGTTACATCTGTATTTCGTGGATCTCTTTGCTAGCCTTTTTTCTGTGGAATCTGAGAACAGATATTTCGGATCCCTTTGAAGACTATAGGGCCAAAGGAAATATCCTCCGATAACAAAGAGAAAGAAGCTTTCTGAGAAACTTCTTTGTGTTCTCTGAAATCATCTCACAGAGTTACAGCTTTCCCCTCAAGAAGCCTGTCGCTAAGACAGTTCCTGTGGAATTGGCAAAAAGATATTTGGAAGCCCAAAGAGGGCTATGGTGAAAAAGGAAATATCCTCAGATGAAATCTGGAAAGAAGCTTTCTGAGAAACTGCTTAGTGTTCTGTTAATTCATCTCACAGAGTTACATCTGTATTTCGTGGATCTCTTTGCTACACTTATTTCTGTGGAATCTGAGAACAGATATTTCGGATCCCTTTGAAGACTATAGAGCCAAAGGAAATATCCTCCGATAACAAAGAGAAAGAAACTTTCTGAGAAACGTTATTGTGTTCTGTGAAATCATCTCACAGAGTTACAGCTTTCCCCTCAAGAAGCCTTTCGCTAAGACAGTTCTTGTGGAATTGGCAAAGTGATATTTGGAAGCCCATAGAGGGCTATGGTGAAAAAGGAAATATCCTCAGATGAAATCTGGAAAGAAGCTTTCTGAGAAACTGCTTAGTGTTCTGTTCATTCATCTCACAGAGTTACATCTGTATTTCGTGGATCTCTTTGCTAGCCTTATTTTTGTGGAATCTGACAACAGATATTTCGGATCCCTTTGAAGACTACAGGGCCAAAGGAAATATCCTACGATTACAAAGAGAAAGAAGCTTTCTGAGAAACTTCTTTGTGTTCTGTGAAATCATCTCACAGAATTACAGCTTTCCCCTCAAGAAGCCTTTCGCTAAGACAGTTCTTGTGGAATTGGCAAAGTGATATTTGGAAGCCCATAGAGGGCTATGGTGAAAAAGGAAATATCCTCAGATGAAATCTGGAAAGAAGCTTTCTGAGAAACTGCTTAGTGTTCTGTTAATTCATCTCACAGAGTTACCTCTGTATTTCGTGGATCTCTTTGCTAGACTTATTTCTGTGGAATCTGAGAGCAGATATTTCGGATCCCTTTGAAGATTATAGGGCCAAAGGAAACATCCTCCGTTACAAAGAGAAAGAAGCTTTCTGAGAAACTTCTTTGTGTTCTGTGAAATCATCTCACAGAGTTACAGCTGTCCCCTCAAGAAGCCTTTCGCTAAGACAGTTCTTGTGGAATTGGCAAGCGATATTTGGAAGCCCATAGAGGGCTATGGTGAAAAAGGAAATATCCTCAGATGAAATCTGGAAAGACGGTTTCTGAGAAACAGCTTAGTGTTCTGTTAATTCATCTCACAGAGTTACATCTGTATTTCGTGGATCTCTTTGCTAGCCTTATTTCTGTGGAATCTGAGAACATATATTTCGGATCCCTTTGAAGACTATAGGGCCAAAGGAAATATCCTCCGATAACAAAGAGAAAGAAGCTTTCTGAGAAACTTCTTTGTGTTCTCTGAAATCATCTCACAGAGTTACAGCTTTCCCCTCAAGAAGCCTGTCGCTAAGACAGTTCCTGTGGAATTGGCAAAAAGATATTTGGAAGCCCAAAGAGGGCTATGGTGAAAAAGGAAATATCCTCAGATGAAATCTGGAAAGAAGTGTTCTGAGAAACTGCTTAGTGTTCTGTTAATTCATCTCACAGAGTTACATCTGTATTTCGTGGATCTCTTTGCTACACTTATTTCTGTGGAATCTGAGAACAGATATTTCGGATCCCTTTGAAGACTATAGAGCCAAAGGAAATATCCTCCGATAACAAAGAGAAAGAAACTTTCTGCGAAACGTTATTGTGTTCTGTGAAATCATCTCAGAGAGTTACAGCTTTCCCCTCAAGAAGCCTTTCGCTAAGACAGTTCTTGTGGAATTGGCAAAGTGATATTTGGAAGCCCATAGAGGGCTATGGTGAAAAAGGAAATATCCTCAGATGAAATCTGGAAAGAAGCTTTCTGAGAAACTGCTTAGTGTTCTGTTCATTCATCTCACAGAGTTACATCTGTATTTCGTGGATCTCTTTGCTAGCCTTATTTTTGTGGAATCTGACAACAGATATTTCGGATCCCTTTGAAGACTACAGGGCCAAAGGAAATATCCTACGATTACAAAGAGAAAGAAGCTTTCTGAGAAACTTCTTTGTGTTCTGTGAAATCATCTCACAGAATTACAGCTTTCCCCTCAAGAAGCCTTTCGCTAAGACAGTTCTTGTGGAATTGGCAAAGTGATATTTGGAAGCCCATAGAGGGCTATGGTGAAAAAGGAAATATCCTCAGATGAAATCTGGAAAGAAGCTTTTTGAGAAACTGCTTAGTGTTCTGTTAATTCATCTCACAGAGTTACCTCTGTATTTCGTGGATCTCTTTGCTAGACTTATTTCTGTGGAATCTGAGAGCAGATATTTCGGATCCCTTTGAAGATTATAGGGCCAAAGGAAACATCCTCCGATACAAAGAGAAAGAAGCTTTCTGAGAAACTTCTTTGTGTTCTGTGAAATCATCTCACAGAGTTACAGCTTTCCCCTCAAGAAGCCTTTCGCTAAGACAGTTCTTGTGGAATTGGCAAAGTGATATTTGGAAGCCCTTAGAGGGCTATGGTGAAAAAGGAAATATCCTCAGATGAAATCTGGAAAGAAGCTTTCTGAGAAACTGCTTAGTGTTCTGTTAATTCATCTCACAGAGTTACATCTGTATTTCGTGGATTTCTTTGCTAGCCTTATTTCTGTGGAATCTGAGAACAGATATTTCGGATCCCATTGAAGACTATAGGCCGAAAGGAAATAATCTCCGATAACAAAGAGAAAGAAGCTTTCTGAGAAACTTCTTTGTGTTCTGTGAAATCATCTCACAGAGTTACAGCTTTCCCCTCAAGAAGCCTTTCGCTAAGACAGTTCTTGTGGAATTGGCAAAGTGATATTTGGAAGCCCATAGAGGGCTATGGTGAAAAAGGAAATATCCTCAGATGAAATCTGGAAAGAAGCTTTCTGAGAAACTGCTTAGTGCTCTGTTAATTCATCTCACAGATTTACATCTGTATTTCGTGGATCTCTTTGCTAGCCTTATTTCTGTGGAATCTGAAAACAGATATTTCGGATCCCATTGAAGACTAGAGGGCCAAAGGAAATATCCTCCGATAACAAAGAGAAAGAAGCTCTCTGAGAAACTTCTTTGTGTTCTGTTAAATCATCTCACAGAGTTACAGCTTTCCCCTCAAGAAGCCTTTCGCTAAGACAGTTCTTGTGGAATTGGCAAAGTGATATTTGGAAGCCCATAGAGGGCTAGGGTGAAAAAGGAAATATCCTCAGATGAAATCTGGAAGGAAGCTTTCTGAGAAACAGCTTAGAGTTCTGTTAATTCAACTCACAGAGTTACATCTGTATTTCGTGGATCTCTTGCTAGCCTTATTTCTGTGGAATCTGAGAACAGATATTTCGGATCCCTTTGAAGACTATAGGGCCAAAGGAAATATCCTCCGATAACAAAGAGAAAGAAGCTTTCTGAGAAACTTCTTTGTGTTCTGTGAAATCATCTCACAGAGTTACAGCTTTCCCCTCAAGAAGCCTGTCGCTAAGACAGTTCTTGTGGAATTGGCAACGTGATATTTGGAAGCCCAAAGAGGGCTATGGTGAAAAAGGAAATATCCTCAGATGAAATCTGGAAAGAAGCGTTCTGAGAAACTGCTTAGTGTTCTGTTAATTCATCTCACAGAGTACATCTGTATTTTGTGGATCTCTTTGCTAGCCTTATTTCTGTGGATCTGAGAACAGATGTTTCTGATCCCTTTGAAGACTATAGGGCCAAAGGAAATATCCTCCATTAACAAAGAGAAAGAAGTTTTCTGAGAAACTTCTTTGTGTTCTGTGAAATCATCTCACAGAGTTACAGCTTTCCCCTCAAGAAGCCTTTCGCTTAGACAGTTCTTGTGGAATTGGCAAAGTGATATTTGGAAGCCCATAGAGGGCTATGGTGAAAAAGGAAATATCCTCAGATGAAATCTGGAAAGAAGCTTTCTGAGAAACTGCTTAGTGTTCTGTTAATTCATCTCACAGAGTTACATCTGTATTTCGTGGGTCTCTTTGCTAGCCTTATTTCTGTGGAATCTGAGAACAGATATTTCGGATCCCATTGAAGACTATAGGGCCAAAGGAAATATCCTTCGGTAACAAAGAGAAAGAAGCTTTCTGAGAAACTACTTTGTGTTCTGTGAAATCATCTCACAGAGTTACAGCTTTCCCCTTGAGAAGCCTTTCGCTAAGACAGTTCTTGTGGAATTGGCAAAGTGATATTTGGAAGCCCATAGAGGGCTATGGTGAAAAAGGAAATATCCTCAGATGAAATCTGGAAAGAAGCTTTCTGAGAAACTGCTGAGTGTTCTGTTAATTCATCTCACAGAGTTACATCTGTATTTCGTGGATCTCTTTGCCAGCCTTATTTCTGTGGAATCTGAGAGCAGATATTTCTGATCCCTTTGAAGACTCTAGGGCCAAAGGAAGTATCCTCCCATAACAAAGAGAAAGAAGCTTTCTGAGAAACTTCTTTGTTTTCTGTGAAATCATCTCACAGAATTACAGCTTTCCCCTCAAGAAGCCTGTCGCTAAGACAGTTCTTGTGGAATTGGCAACGTGATATTTGGAGGCCCATAAAGGGCCATGGTGAAAAAGGAAATATCCTCAGATGAAATCTGGAAAGAAGCTTTCTGAGAAACAGCTTAGTGTTCTGTTAATTCATCTCACAGAGTACATCTGTATTTTGTGGATCTCTTTGCTAGCCTTATTTCTGTGGAATCTGAGAACAGTTATTTCGGATCCCTTTGAAGACAATAGGGCCAAAGGAAATATCCTCCGATAACAAAGAGAAAGAAGCTTTCTGAGAAACTTCTTTGTGTTCTGTGAAATCATCTCACAGAGTTACAGCTGTCCCCTCAAGAAGCCTTTCGCTAAGACAGTTCTTGTGGAATTGGCAAGCGATATTTGGAAGCCCATAGAGGGCTATGGTGAAAAAGGAAATATCCTCAGATGAAATCTGGAAAGAAGCTTTCTGAGAAACTGCTTAGTGTTCTGTTAATTCATCTCACAGAGTTACATCTGTATTTCGTGGATCTCTTTGCTAGCCTTATTTCTGTGGAATCTGAGAACAGATATTTCGGATCCCTTTGAAGACTATAGGGCCAAAGGAAATATCCTCCGATAACAAAGAGAAAGAAGCTTTCTGAGAAACTGCTTTGTGTTCTGTGAAATCATCTCACAGAGTTACAGCTGTCCCCTCAAGAAGCCTTTCGCTAAGACAGTTCTTGTGGAATTGGCAAGCCTTATTTGGAAGCCCCTAGAGGGCTATGGTGAAAAAGGAAATATCCTCAGATGAAATCTGGAAAGAAGCTTTCTGAGAAACTGCTTAGTGTTCTGTTAATTCACCTCACAGGGTTACATCTGTATTTCGTGGATCTCTTTGCTAGCCTTATTTCTGTGGAATCTGAGAACAGATATTTCGGATCCCTTGGAAGACTTTAGGGCCAAAGGAAATATCCTCCGAAAAAAAAGAGAAAGAAGTTTTCTGAGAAACTTCTTTGTGTTCTGTGAAATCATCTCACAGAGTTACACCTTTCCCCTCAGGAAGCCTTTCGCTAAGACAGTTCTTGTGGAATTGGCAAAGTGATATTTGGAAGCCCATAGAGGGCTATGGTGAAAAAGGAAATATCCTCAGATGAAATCTGGAAAGAAGCTCTCTGAGAAACTGCTTAGTGTTTTGTTAATTCATCTCACAGAGTTACATCTGTATTTCGTGGATCTCTTTGTTAGAGTTTTTTCTGTGGAATCTGAGAATAGATAATTCGGATCCTATTGAAGACTATAGGGCCAAAGGAAATATCCTCCGATAACAAAGAGAAAGAAGCTTTCTGAGAAACTTCTTTGTGTTCTGTGAAATCATCTCACAGAGTTACAGCTTTCCCCTCAAGAAGCCTTTCGCTAAGACAGTTCTTGTGGAATTGGCAAAGTGATATTTGGAAGCCCATAGAGGGCTATGGTGAAAAAGGAAATATCCTCAGATGAAATCTGGAAAGAAGCTTTCTGAGAAACTGCTTAGTGTTCTGTTAATTCATCTCACAGAGTTACATCTGTATTTCGTGGATCTCTTTGCTAGCCTTATTTCTGTGGAATCTGAGAACAGATATTTCGGATCCCATTGAAGACTATAGGGCCAAAGGAAATATCCTCCGATAACAAAGAGAAAGAAGCTTTCTGAGTAACTTCTTTGTGTTCTGTGAAATTATCTCACAGAGTTACAGCTGTCCCCTCAAGAAGCCTTTCGCTAAGACAGTTCTTGTGTAATTGGCAAAGCGATATTTGGAAGCCCATAGAGGGCTATGGTAAAAAGGAAATATCCTCAGATGAAATCTGGAAAGAAGCTTTCTGAGAAACTGCTTAGTGTTCTGTTAATTCATCTCACAGAGTTACATCTGTATTTCGTGGATCTCTTTGCTAGACTTATTTCTGTGGAATCTGAGAGCAGATATTTCGGATCCCTTTGAAGACTATAGGGCCAAAGGAAATATCCTCCGATAACAAAGAGAAAGAAGTTTTCTGAGAAACTTCTTTGTGTTCTGTGAAATCATCTCACAGAGTTACACCTTTCCCCTCAGGAAGCCTTTCGCTAAGACAGTTCTTGTAAAATTGGCAAAGTGATATTTGGAAGCCCCTAGAGGGCTATGGTGAAAAAGGAAATATCCTCAGATGAAATCTGGAAAGAAGCTTTCTGAGAAACTGCTCTATCATATGTGACTTCCACTCACAGAGTTACATCTGTATTTCGTGGATCTCTTTGCTAGCCTTATTTCTGTGGAATCTGAGAACAGATATTTCGGATCCCATTGAAGACTATAGGGCCAAAGGAAATATCCTCCGATAACAAAGAGAAAGAAGCTTTCTGAGAAACTTTTTGTTTTCCGTGAAATCATCTCACAGAGTTACAGCTTTCCCCTCAAGAAGCCTTTCGCTAAGACAGTTCTTGTGGAATTGGCAAAGTGATATTTGGAAGCCCATAGAGGGCTATGGTGAAAAAGGAAATATCCTCAGATGAAATCTGGAAAGAAGCTTTCTGAGAAACTGCTCTATCATATGTGACTTCCACTCACAGAGTTATATCTGTATTTCGTGGATCTCTTTGCTAGCCTTATTTCTGTGGAATCTGAGAACAGATATTTCGGATCCCTTTGAAGACTAAAGGGCCAAAGGAAATATCCTCCGATTACAAACAGAAAGAAGCTTTCTGAGAAACTTCTTTGTGTTCTGTGAAATCATCTCACAGAGTTACAGCTTTCCCCTCAAGAAGCCTTTCGCTAAGACAGTTCTTGTGGAATTGGCAAAGTGATATTTCGTAGCCCATAGAGGGCGAGGGTGAAAATGGAAATATTCTCAGATGAAATCTGGAAAGAAGCTTTCTGAGAAACTGCTTCGTGTTCTGTTAATTCATCTCACCGAGTTACATCTGTATTTCGTGGATCTCTTTTCTAGCCTTATTTCTGTGGAATCTGAGAACAGATATTTCGGATCCCATTGAAGACTATAGGGCCAAAGGAAATATCCTCCGATAACAAAGAGAAAGAAGCTTTCTGAGAAACATCTTTGTGTTCTGTGAAATCATCTCACAGAGTTACAGCTTTCCCCTCAAGAAGCCTTTCGCTAAGACAGTTCTTGTGGAATTGGCAAAGTGATATTTGGAAGCCCATAGAGGGCTAGGGTGAAAAAGGAAATATCCCCAGATGAAATCTGGAAAGAAGCTTTGTGAGAAACTGCTTAGTGTTCTGTTAATTCATCTCACAGAGTTACATCTGTATTTCGTGGATCTCTTTGCTAGCCTTATGTCTGTGGAATCTGAGAACAGATATTTGGGATCCCTTTGAAGACTATAGGGCCAAAGGAAATATCCTCCGATAACAAAGAGAAAGAAGTTTTCTGAGAAACTTCTTTGTGTTCTGTGAAATCATCTCACAGAGTTACAGCTTTCCCCTCAAGAAGCCTTTCGCTGAGACAGTTCTTGTGGAATTGGCAAACTGATATTTGGAAGCCCATAGAGGGCTATTGTGAAAAAGGAAATATCCTCAGATGAAATCTGGAAAGAAGCTTTCTGAGAAACTGCTTAGTGTTCTGTTAATTCATCTCACAGAGTTACATCTGTATTTCGTGGATCTCTTTGCTAGCCTTATTTCTGTGGAATCTGAGAACAGATATTTCGGATCCCATTGAAGACTATAGGGCCAAAGGAAATATCCTCCGATAACAAAGAGAAAGAAGCTTTCTGAGAAACTTTTTGTTTTCCGTGAAATCATCTCACAGAGTTACAGCTTTCCCCTCAAGAAGCCTTTCGCTAAGACAGTTCTTGTGGAATTGGCAAAGTGATATTTGGAAGCCCATAGAGGGCTATGGTGAAAAAGGAAATATCCTCAGATGAAATCTGGAAAGAAGCTTTCTGAGAAACTGCTCTATCATATGTGACTTCCACTCACAGAGTTATATCTGTATTTCGTGGATCTCTTTGCTAGCCTTATTTCTGTGGAATCTGAGAACAGATATTTCGGATCCCTTTGAAGACTAAAGGGCCAAAGGAAATATCCTCCGATAACAAACAGAAAGAAGCTTTCTGAGAAACTTCTTTGTGTTCTGTGAAATCATCTCACAGAGTTACAGCTTTCCCCTCAAGAAGCCTTTCGCTAAGACAGTTCTTGTGGAATTGTCAAAGTGATATTTCGAAGCCCATAGAGGGCTAGGGTGAAAATGGAAATATTCTCAGATGAAATCTGGAAAGAAGCTTTCTGAGAAACTGCTTCGTGTTCTGTTAATTCATCTCACAGAGTTACATCTGTATTTCGTGGATCTCTTTTCTAGCCTTATTTCTGTGGAATCTGAGAACAGATATTTCGGATCCCATTGAAGACTATAGGGCTAAAGGAAATATCCTCCGATAACAAAGAGAAAGAAGCTTTCTGAAAAACATCTTTGTGTTCTGTGAAATCATCTCACAGAGTTACAGCTTTCCCCTCAAGAAGCCTTTCGCTAAGACAGTTCTTGTGGAATTGGCAAAGTGATATTTGGAAGCCCATAGAGGGCTATGGTGAAAAAGGAAATATCCTCAGATGAAATCTGGAAAGAAGGTTTCTGAGAAACAGCTTAGTGTTCTGTTAATTCATCTCACAGAGTTACATCTGTATTTCGTGGATCTCTTTGCTACACTTATTTCTGTGGAATCTGAGAACAGATATTTCGGATCCCTTTGAAGACTATAGAGCCAAAGGAAATATCCTCCGATAACAAAGAGAAAGAAACTTTCTGAGAAACGTTATTGTGTTCTGTGAAATCATCTCACAGAGTTACAGCTTTCCCCTCAAGAAACCTTTCGCTAAGACAGTTCTTGTGGAATTGGCAAAGTGATATTTGGAAGCCCATAGAGGGCTATGGTGAAAAAGGAAATATCCTCAGATGAAATCTGGAAAGAAGCTTTCTGAGAAACTGCTTAGTGTTCTGTTCATTCATCTCACAGAGTTACATCTGTATTTCGTGGATCTCTTTGCTAGCCTTATTTTTGTGGAATCTGACAACAGATATTTCGGATCCCTTTGAAGACTACAGGGCCAAAGGAAATATCCTACGATTACAAAGAGAAAGAAGCTTTCTGAGAAACTTCTTTGTGTTCTGTGAAATCATCTCACAGAATTACAGCTTTCCCCTCAAGAAGCCTTTCGCTAAGACAGTTCTTGTGGAATTGGCAAAGTGATATTTGGAAGCCCATAGAGGGCTATGGTGAAAAAGGAAATATCCTCAGATGAAATCTGGAAAGAAGCTTTCTGAGAAACTGCTTAGTGTTCTGTTAATTCATCTCACAGAGTTACCTCTGTATTTCGTGGATCTCTTTGCTAGACTTATTTCTGTGGAATCTGAGAGCAGATATTTCGGATCCCTTTGAAGATTATAGGGCCAAAGGAAACATCCTCCGATACAAAGAGAAAGAAGCTTTCTGAGAAACTTCTTTGTGTTCTGTGAAATCATCTCACAGAGTTACAGCTTTCCCCTCAAGAAGCCTTTCGCTAAGACAGTTCTTGTGGAATTGGCAAAGTGATATTTGGAAGCCCTTAGAGGGCTATGGTGAAAAAGGAAATATCCTCAGATGAAATCTGGAAAGAAGCTTTCTGAGAAACTGCTTAGTGTTCTGTTAATTCATCTCACAGAGTTACATCTGTATTTCGTGGATTTCTTTGCTAGCCTTATTTCTGTGGAATCTGAGAACAGATATTTCGGATCCCATTGAAGACTATAGGCCGAAAGGAAATAATCTCCGATAACAAAGAGAAAGAAGCTTTCTGAGAAACTTCTTTGTGTTCTGTGAAATCATCTCACAGAGTTACAGCTTTCCCCTCAAGAAGCCTTTCGCTAAGACAGTTCTTGTGGAATTGGCAAAGTGATATTTGGAAGCCCATAGAGGGCTATGGTGAAAAAGGAAATATCCTCAGATGAAATCTGGAAAGAAGCTTTCTGAGAAACTGCTCTATCATATGTGACTTCCACTCACAGAGTTATATCTGTATTTCGTGGATCTCTTTGCTAGCCTTATTTCTGTGGAATCTGAGAACAGATATTTCGGATCCCTTTGAAGACTAAAGGGCCAAAGGAAATATCCTCCGATAACAAAGAGAAAGAAGCTTTCTGAGAAACTTCTTTGTGTTCTGTGAAATCATCTCACAGAGTTACAGCTTTCCCCTCAAGAAGCCTTTCGCTAAGACAGTTCTTGTGGAATTGGCAAAGTGATATTTCGTAGCCCATAGAGGGCTAGGGTGAAAATGGAAATATTCTCAGATGAAATCTGGAAAGAAGCTTTCTGAAAAACTGCTTCGTGTTCTGTTAATTCATCTCACAGAGTTACATCTGTATTTCGTGGATCTCTTTTCTAGCCTTATTTCTGTGGAATCTGAGAACAGATATTTCGGATCCCATTGAAGACTATAGGGCCAAAGGAAATATCCTCCGATAACAAAGAGAAAGAAGCTTTCTGAGAAACATCTTTGTGTTCTGTGAAATCATCTCACAGAGTTACAGCTTTCCCCTCAAGAAGCCTTTCGCTAAGACAGTTCTTGTGGAATTGGCAAAGTGATATTTGGAAGCCCATAGAGGGCTAGGGTGAAAAAGGAAATATCCCCAGATGAAATCTGGAAAGAAGCTTTGTGAGAAACTGCTTAGTGTTCTGTTAATTCATCTCACAGAGTTACATCTGTATTTCGTGGATCTCTTTGCTAGCCTTATGTCTGTGGAATCTGAGAACAGATATTTGGGATCCCTTTGAAGACTATAGGGCCAAAGGAAATATCCTCCGATAACAAAGAGAAAGAAGTTTTCTTAGAAACTTCTTTGTGTTCTGTGAAATCATCTCACAGAGTTACAGCTTTCCCCTCAAGAAGCCTTTCGCTGAGACAGTTCTTGTGGAATTGGCAAACTGATATTTGGAAGCCCAAAGAGGGCTATTGTGAAAAAGGAAATATCCTCAGATGAAATCTGGAAAGAAGCTTTCTGAGAAACTGCTTAGTGTTCTGTTAATTCCTCTCACAGAGTTACATCTGTATTTCGTGGATCTCTTTGCTAGCCTTATTTCTGTGGAATCTGAGAACAGATATTTCGGATCCCATTGAAGACTATAGGGCCAAAGGAAATATCCTCCGATAACAAAGAGAAAGAAGCTTTCTGAGAAACTTTTTGTTTTCCGTGAAATCATCTCACAGAGTTACAGCTTTCCCCTCAAGAAGCCTTTCGCTAAGACAGTTCTTGTGGAATTGGCAAAGTGATATTTGGAAGCCCATAGAGGGCTATGGTGAAAAAGGAAATATCCGCAGATGAAATCTGGAAAGAAGCTTTCTGAGAAACTGCTCTATCATATGTGACTTCCACTCACAGAGTTATATCTGTATTTCGTGGATCTCTTTGCTAGCCTTATTTCTGTCGAATCTGAGAACAGATATTTCGGATCCCTTTGAAGACTAAAGGGCCAAAGGAAATATCCTCCGATAACAAACAGAAAGAAGCTTTCTGAGAAACTTCTTTGTGTTCTGTGAAATCATCTCACAGAGTTACAGCTTTCCCCTCAAGAAGCCTTTCGCTAAGACAGTTCTTGTGGAATTGGCAAAGTGATATTTCGAAGCCCATAGAGGGCTAGGGTGAAAATGGAAATATTCTCAGATGAAATCTGGAAAGAAGCTTTCTGAGAAACTGCTTCGTGTTCTGTTAATTCATCTCACAGAGTTACATCTGTATTTCGTGGATCTCTTTTCTAGCCTTATTTCTGTGGAATCTGAGAACAGATATTTCGGATCCCATTGAAGACTATAGGGCCAAAGGAAATATCCTCCGATAACAAAGAGAAAGAAGCTTTCTGAGAAACATCTTTGTGTTCTGTGAAATTATCTCACAGAGTTACAGCTTTCCCCTCAAGAAGCCTTTCGCTAAGACAGTTCTTGTGGAATTGGCAAAGTGATATTTGGAAGCCCATAGAGGTCTAGGGTGAAAAAGGAAATATCCCCAGATGAAATCTGGAAAGAAGCTTTGTGAGAAACTGCTTAGTGTTCTGTTAATTCATCTCACAGAGTTACATCTGTATTTCGTGGATATCTTTGCTAGCCTTATGTCTGTGGAATCTGAGAACAGATATTTGGGATCCCTTTGAAGACTATAGGGCCAAAGGAAATATCCTCCGATAACAAAGAGAAAGAAGTTTTCTGAGAAACTTCTTTGTGTTCTGTGAAATCATCTCACAGAGTTACAGCTTTCCCCTCAAGAAGCCTTTCGCTGAGACAGTTCTTGTGGAATTGGCAAACTGATATTTGGAAGCCCATAGAGGGCTATGGTGAAAAAGGAAATATCCTCAGATGAAATCTGGAAAGAAGCTTTCTGAGAAACTGCTTAGTGTTCTGTTAATTCATCTCACAGAGTTACATCTGTATTTCGTGGATCTCTTTGCTAGCCTTATTTCTGTGGAATCTGAGAACAGATATTTCGGATCCCATTGAAGACTATAGGGCCAAAGGAATTATCCTCCGATAACAAAGAGAAAGAAGCTTTCAGAGAAACTTTTTGTTTTCCGTGAAATCATCGCACAGAGTTACAGCTTTCCCCTCAAGAAGCCTTTCGCTAAGACAGTTCTTGTGGAATTGGCAAAGTGATATTTGGAAGCCCATAGAGGGCTATGGTGAAAAAGGAAATATCCTCAGATGAAATCTGGAAAGAAGCTTTCTGAGAAACTGCTCTATCATATGTGACTTCCACTCACAGAGTTATATCTGTATTTCGTGGATCTCTTTGCTAGCCTTATTTCTGTGGAATCTGAGAACAGATATTTCGGATCCCTTTGAAGACTATAGGGCCAAAGGAAATATCCTCCGACAACAAAGAGTAAGAAGCTTTCTGAGAAACTCCTTTGTGTTCTGTGAAATCATCTCACAGAGTTACAGCTTTCCCGTCAAGAAGCCTTTCGCTAAGACAGTTCTTGTGGAATTGGCAAAGTGATATTTCGAAGCCCATAGAGGGCTAGGGTGAAAAAGGAAATATTCTCAGATGAAATCTTGAAAGAAGCTTTCTGAGAAACTGCTTAGTGTTCTGTTAATTCACCTCACAGAGTTACATCTGTATTTCGTGGATCTCTTTGCTAGCCTTATTTCTGTGGAATCTGAGAACAGATATTTCGGATCCCATTGAAGACTATAGGGCCAAAGGAAATATCCTCCGATAACAAAGAGAAAGAAGCTTTCTGAGAAACATCTTTGTGTTCTGTGAAATCATCTCACAGAGTTACAGCTTTCCCCACAAGAAGCCTTTCGCTAAGACAGTTCTTGTGGAATTGGCAAAGTGATATTTGGAAGCCCATAGAGAGCTATGGTGAAAAAGGAAATATCGTCAGATGAAATCTGGAAAGAAGCTTTCTGAGAAACTGCTTAGTGTTCTGTTCATTCATCTCACAGAGTTACATCTGCATTTCGTGAATCTCTTTGCTAGCCTTATGTCTGTGGAATCTGAGAACAGATATTTCGGATCCCATTGAAGACTATAGGGCCAAAGGAAATATCCTCCGATAACAAAGAGAAAGAAGTTTTCTGAGAAACTTCTTTGTGTTCTGTGAAATCATCTCACAGAGTTACAGCTTTCCCCTCAAGAAGCCTTTCGCTGAGACAGTTCTTGTGGAATTGGCAAACTGATATTTGGAAGCCCATAGAGGGCTATGGTGAAAAAGGAAATATCCTCAGATGAAATCTGGAAAGAAGCTTTCTGAGAAACTGCTTAGTGTTCTGTTAATTCATCTCACAGAGTTACATCTGTATTTCGTGGATCTCTTTGCTAGCCTTATTTCTGTGGAATCTGAGAACAGATATTTCGGATCCCTTTGAAGACTATAGGGCCAAAGGAATTATCCTCCGATAACAAAGAGAAAGAAGCTTTCTGAGAAACTTTTTGTTTTCCGTGAAATCATCTCACAGAGTTACAGCTTTCCCCTCAAGAAGCCTTTCGCTAAGACAGTTCTTGTGGAATTGGCAAAGTGATATTTGGAAGCCCATAGAGGGCTATGGTGAAAAAGGAAATATCCTCAGATGAAATCTGGAAAGAAGCTTTCTGATAAACTGCTCTATCATATGTGACTTCCACACACAGAGTTATATCTGTATTTCGTGGATCTCTTTGCTAGCCTTATTTCTGTGGAATCTGAGAACAGATATTTCGGATCCCTTTGAAGACTATAGGGCCAAAGGAAATATCCTCCGACAACAAAGAGAAAGAAGCTTTCTGAGAAACTTCTTTGTGTTCTGTGAAATCATCTCACAGAGTTACAGCTTTCCCGTCAAGAAGCCTTTCGCTAAGACAGTTCTTGTGGAATTGGCAAAGTGATATTTCGAAGCCCATAGAGGGCTAGGGTGAAAAAGGAAATATTCTCAGATGAAATCTGGAAAGAAGCTTTCTGAGAAACTGCTTAGTGTTCTGTTAATTCATCTCACAGAGTTACATCGGTATTTCGTGGATCTCTTTGCTAGCCTTATTTCTGTGGAATCTGAGAACAGATATTTCGGATCCCATTGAAGACTATAGGGCCAAAGGAAATATCCTCCGATAACAAAGAGAAAGAAGCTTTCTGAGAAACTTCTTTGTGTTCTGTGAAATCATCTCACAGAGTTACAGCTTTCCCCTCAAGAAGCCTTTCGCTGAGACAGTTCTTGTGGAATTGGCAAACTGATATTTGGAAGCCCATAGAGGGCTATGGTGAAAAAGGAAATATCCTCAGATGAAATCTGGAAAGAAGCTTTCTGAGAAACTGCTTAGTGTTCTGTTAATTCATCTCACAGAGTTACATCTGTATTTCGTGGATCTCTTTGCTAGCCTTATTTCTGTGGAATCTGAGAACAGATATTTCGGATCCCTTTGAAGACTATAGGGCCAAAGGAATTATCCTCCGATAACAAAGAGAAAGAAGCTTTCTGAGAAACTTTTTGTTTTCCGTGAAATCATCTCACAGAGTTACAGCTTTCCCCTCAAGAAGCCTTTCGCTAAGACAGTTCTTGTGGAATTGGCAAAGTGATATTTGGAAGCCCATAGAGGGCTATGGTGAGAAAGGAAATATCCTCAGATGAAATCTGGAAAGAAGCTTTCTGAGAAACTGCTCTATCATATGTGACTTCCACACACAGAGTTATATCTGTATTTCGTGGATCTCTTTGCTAGCCTTATTTCTGTGGAATCTGAGAACAGATATTTCGGATCCCTTTGAAGACTATAGGGCCAAAGGAAATATCCTCCGATAACAAAGAGAAAGAAGCTTTCTGAGAAACATCTTTGTGTTCTGTGAAATCATCTCACAGAGTTACAGCTTTCCCCTCAAGAAGCCTTTCGCTAAGACAGTTCTTGTGGAATTGGCAAAGTGATATTTGGAAGCCCATAGAGGGCTAGGGTGAAAAAGGAAATATCCTCAGATGAAATCTGGAAAGAAGCTTTCTGAGAAACTGCTTAGTGTTCTGTTAATTCATCTCACAGAGTTACATCTGTATTTCGTGGAACTCTTTGCTAGCCTTATTTCTGTGGAATCTGAGAACAGATATTTCGGATCCCTTTGAAGACTATAGGGCCCAAGGAAATATCCTCCGATAACAAAGAGAAAGAAGCTTTCTGAGAAACTTCTTTGTGTTCTGTGAAATCATCTCACAGAGTTACAGCTTTCCCCTCAAGAAGCCTTTCGCTAAGACAGTTCTTGTGCAATTGGCAAACTGATATTTGGAAGCCCATAGAGGGCTATGGTGAAAAAGGAAATATCCTCAGATGAAATCTGGAAAGAAGCTTTCTGAGAAACTGCTTAGTGTTCTGTTAATTCATCTCACAGAGTTACATCTGTATTTCGTGGATCTCTTTGCTAGCCTTATTTCTGTGGAATCTGAGAACAGATATTTCGGATCCCTTTGAAGACTATAGGGCCAAAGGAATTATCCTCCGATAACAATGAGAAAGAAGCTTTCTGAGAAACTTTTTGTTTTCCGTGAAATCATCTCACAGAGTTACAGCTTTCCCCTCAAGAAGCCTTTCGCTAAGACAGTTCTTGTGGAATTGGCAAAGTGATATTTGGAAGCCCATAGAGGCCTATGGTGAAAAAGGAAATATCCTCAGATGAAATCTGGAAAGAAGCTTTCTGAGAAACTGCTAAGTGTTCTGTTCATTCATCTCACAGACTTACATCCTCTTTTCGTGAATCTCTTTGCTAGCCTTATTTCTGTGGAATCTGAGAACAGATATTTCGGATCCCTTTGAAGACTACAGGGCCAAAGGAAATATCCTCCGATAACAAAGAGAAAGAAGCTTTCTGAGAAACTTCTTTGTGTTCTGTGAAATCATCTCACAGAGTTACAGCTTTCCCCTCAAGAAGCCTTTCGCTGAGACAGTTCTTGTGGAATTGGCAAACTGATATTTGGAAGCCCATAGAGGGCTATGGTGAAAAAGGAAATATCCTCAGATGAAATCTGGAAAGAAGCTTTCTGAGAAACTGCTTAGTGTTCTGTTAATTCATCTCACAGAGTTACATCTGTATTTCGTGGATCTCTTTGCTAGCCTTATTTCTGTGGAATCTGAGAACAGATACTTCGGATCCCATTGAAGACTATAGGGCCAAAGGAATTATCCTCCGATAACAAAGAGAAAGAAGCTTTCTGAGAAACTTTTTGTTTTCCGTGAAATCATCTCACAGAGTTACAGCTTTCCCCTCAAGAAGCCTCTCGCTAAGACAGTTCTTGTGGAATTGGCAAAGTGATATTTGGAAGCCCATAGAGGGCTATGGTGAAAAAGGAAATATCCTCAGATGAAATCTGGAAAGAAGCTTTCTGAGAAACTGCTCTATCATATGTTACTTCCACTCACAGAGTTATATCTGTATTTCGTGGATCTCTTTGCTAGCCTTATTTCTGTGGAATCTGAGAACAGATATTTCGGATCCCTTTGAAGACTATAGGGCCAAAGGAAATATCCTCCGACAACAAAGAGTAAGAAGCTTTCTGAGAAACTTCTTTGTGTTCTGTGAAATCATCTCACAGAGTTACAGCTTTCCCGTCAAGAAGTGTTTCGCTAAGACAGTTCTTGTGGAATTGGCAAAGTGATATTTCGAAGCCCATAGAGGGCTATTGTGAAAAAGGAAATATCCTCAGATGAAATCTGGAAAGAAGCTTTCTGAGAAACTGCTTAGTGTTCTGTTAATTCATCTCACAGAGTTACATCTGTATTTCGTGGATCTCTTTGCTAGCCTTATTTCTGTGGAATCTGAGAACAGATATTTGGGATCCCTTTGAAGACTATAGGGCCAAAGGAAATATCCTCCGATAACAAAGAGAAAGAAGCTTTCTGAGAAACTTCTTTGTGTTCTGTGAAATCATCTCACAGAGTTACAGCTTTCCCCTCAAGAAGCCTTTCGCTAAGACAGTTCTTGTGGAATTGGCAAAGTGATATTTGGAAGCCCATAGAGGCCTATGGTGAAAAAGGAAATATCCTCAGATGAAATCTGGAAAGAAGCTTTCTGAGAAACTGCTTAGTGTTCTGTTCATTCATCTCACAGAGTTACATCTGCATTTCGTGATTCTCTTTGCTATCCTTATGTCTGTGGAATCTGAGAGCAGATATTTCGGATCCCATTGAAGACTATAGGGCCAAAGGAAATATCCTCCGATAACAAAGAGAAAGAAGCTTTCTGAGAAACATCTTTGTGTTCTGTGAAATCATCTCACAGAGTTACAGCTTTCCCCTCAAGAAGCCTTTCGCTAAGACAGTTCTTGTGGAATTGGCAAAGTGATATTTGGAAGCCCATAGAGGGCTATGGTGAAAAAGGAAATATCCTCAGATGAAATCTCGAAAAAAGCTTTCTGAGAAACTGCTTAGTGTTCTGTTCATTCATCTCACAGAGTTACATCTGCATTTCGTGAATCTCTTTGCTAGCCTTATGTCTGTGGAATCTGAGAACAGATATTTCGGATACCATTGAAGACTATAGGGCCAAAGGAAATATCCTCCGATAACAAAGAGAAAGAAGCTTTCTGAGAAACTTCTTTGTGTTCTGTGAAATCATCTCACAGAGTTACAGCTTTCCCCTCAAGAAGCCTTTCGCTGAGACAGTTCTTGTGGAATTGGCAAACTGATATTTGGAAGCCCATAGAGGGCTATGGTGAAAAAGGAAATATCCTCAGATGAAATCTGGAAAGAAGCTTTCTGAGAAACTGCTTAGTGTTCTGTTCATTCATCTCACAGAGTTACATCTGTATTTCGTGGATCTCTTTGCTAGCCTTATTTCTGTGGAATCTGAGAACAGATATTTCGGATCCCTTTGAAGACTATAGGGCCAAAGGAATTATCCTCCGATAACAAAGAGAAAGAAGCTTTCTGAGAAACTTTTTGTTTTCCGTGAAATCATCTCACAGAGTTACAGCTTTCCCCTCAAGAAGCCTTTCGCTAAGACAGTTCTTGTGGAATTGGCAAAGTGATATTTGGAAGCCCATAGAGGGCTATGGTGAAAAAGGAAATATCCTCAGATGAAATCTGGAAAGAAGCTTTCTGAGAAACTGCTCTATCATATGTGACTTCCACACACAGAGTTATATCTGTATTTCGTGGATCTCTTTGCTAGCCTTATTTCTGTGGAATCTGAGAACAGATATTTCGGATCCCTTTGAAGACTATAGGGCCAAAGGAAATATCCTCCGACAACAAAGAGAAAGAAGCTTTCTGAGAAACTTCTTTGTGTTCTGTGAAATCATCTCACAGAGTTACAGCTTTCCCGTCAAGAAGCCTTTCGCTAAGACAGTTCTTGTGGAATTGGCAAAGTGATATTTCGAAGCCCATAGAGGGCTAGGGTGAAAAAGGAAATATTCTCAGATGAAATCTGGAAAGAAGCTTTCTGAGAAACTGCTTAGTGTTCTGTTAATTCATCTCACAGAGTTACATCTGTATTTCTTGGATCTCTTTGCTAGCCTTATTTCTGTGGAATCTGAGAACAGATATTTCGGATCCCATTGAAGACTATAGGGCCAAAGGAAATATCCTCCGATAACAAAGAGAAAGAAGCTTTCTGAGAAACATCTTTGTGTTCTGTGAAATCATCTCACAGAGTTACAGCTTTCCCCTCAAGAAGCCTTTCGCTAAGACAGTTCTTGTGGAATTGGCAAAGTGATATTTGGAAGCCCATAGAGGGCTATGGTGAAAAAGGAAATATCCTCAGATAAAATCTGGAAAGAAGCTTTCTGAGAAACTGCTTAGTGTTCTGTTAATTCATCTCACAGAGTTACATCTGTATTTCGTGGATCTCTTTGCTAGCCTTATTTCTGTGGAATCTGAAAACAGATATTTGGGATCCCTTTGAAGACTATAGGGCCAAAGGAAATATCCTCCGATAACAAAGAGAAAGAAGCTTTCTGATAAACTTCTTTGTGTTCTCTGAAATCATCTCACAGAGTTACAGCTTTCCCCTCAAGAAGCCTTTCGCTAAGACAGTTCTTGTGGAATTGGCAAAGTGATATTTGGAAGCCCATAGAGGCCTATGGTGAAAAAGGAAATATCCTCAGATGAAATCTGGAAAGAAGCTTTCTGAGAAACTGCTAAGTGTTCTGTTCATTCATCTCACAGAGTTACATCTGCTTTTCGTGAATCTCTTTGCTAGCCTTATTTCTGTGGAATCTGAGAACAGATATTTCGGATCCCTTTGAAGACTACAGGGCCAAAGGAAATATCCTCCGATAACAAAGAGAAAGAAGCTTTCTGAGAAACTTCTTTGTGTTCTGTGAAATCATCTCACAGAGTTACAGCTTTCCCCTCAAGAAGCCTTTCGCTGAGACAGTTCTTGTGGAATTGGCAAACTGATATTTGGAAGCCCATAGAGGGCTATGGTGAAAAAGGAAATATCCTCAGATGAAATCTGGAAAGAAGCTTTCTGAGAAACTGCTTAGTGTTCTGTTAATTCATCTCAGAGAGTTACATCTGTATTTCGTGGATCTCTTTGCTAGCCTTATTTCTGTGGAATCTGAGAACAGATACTTCGGATCCCATTGAAGACTATAGGGCCAAAGGAATTATCCTCCGATAACAAAGAGAAAGAAGCTTTCTGAGAAACTTTTTGTTTTCCGTGAAATCATCTCACAGAGTTACAGCTTTCCCCTCAAGAAGCCTCTCGCTAAGACAGTTCTTGTGGAATTGGCAAAGTGATATTTGGAAGCCCATAGAGGGCTATGGTGAAAAAGGAAATATCCTCAGATGAAATCTGGAAAGAAGCTTTCTGAGAAACTGCTCTATCATATGTGACTTCCACTCACAGAGTTATATCTGTATTTCGTGGATCTCTTTGCTAGCCTTATTTCTGTGGAATCTGAGAACAGATATTTCGGATCCCTTTGAAGACTATAGGGCCAAAGGAAATATCCTCCGACAACAAAGAGTAAGAAGCTTTCTGAGAAACTTCTTTGTGTTCTGTGAAATCATCTCACAGAGTTACAGCTTTCCCGTCAAGAAGTGTTTCGCTAAGACAGTTCTTGTGGAATTGGCAAAGTGATATTTCGAAGCCCATAGAGGGCTAGGGTGAAAAAGGAAATATCCTCAGATGAAATCTGGAAAGAAGCTTTCTGAGAAACTGCTTAGTGTTCTGTTAATTCATCTCACAGAGTTACATCTGTATTTCGTGGATCTCTTTGCTAGCCTTATTTCTGTGGAATCTGAGAACAGATATTTGGGATCCCTTTGAAGACTATAGGGCCAAAGGAAATATCCTCCGATAACAAAGAGAAAGAAGCTTTCTGAGAAACTTCTTTGTGTTCTGTGAAATCATCTCACAGAGTTACAGCTTTCCCCTCAAGAAGCCTTTCGCTAAGACAGTTCTTGTGGAATTGGCAAAGTGATATTTGGAAGCCCATAGAGGCCTATGGTGAAAAAGGAAATATCCTCAGATGAAATCTGGAAAGAAGCTTTCTGAGAAACTGCTTAGTGTTCTGTTCATTCATCTCACAGAGTTACATCTGCATTTCGTGATTCTCTTTGCTATCCTTATGTCTGTGGAATCTGAGAGCAGATATTTCGGATATCATTGAAGACTATAGGGCCAAAGGAAATATCCTCCGATAACAAAGAGAAAGAAGCTTTCTGAGAAACATCTTTGTGTTCTGTGAAATCATCTCACAGAGTTACAGCTTTCTCCTCAAGAAGCCTTTCGCTAAGACAGTTCTTGTGGAATTGGCAAAGTGATATTTGGAAGCCCTTAGAGGCCTATGGTGAAAAAGGAAATATCCTCAGATGAAATCTCGAAAAAAGCTTTCTGAGAAACTGCTTAGTGTTCTGTTCATTCATCTCACAGAGTTACATCTGCATTTCGTGATTCTCTTTGCTATCCTTATGTCTGTGGAATCTGAGAGCAGATATTTCGGATATCATTGAAGACTATAGGGCCAAAGGAAATATCCTCCGATAACAAAGAGAAAGAAGCTTTCTGAGAAACATCTTTGTGTTCTGTGAAATCATCTCACAGAGTTACAGCTTTCCCCTCAAGAAGCCTTTCGCTAAGACAGTTCTTGTGGAATTGGCAAAGTGATATTTGGAAGCCCTTAGAGGCCTATGGTGAAAAAGGAAATATCCTCAGATGAAATCTCGAAAAAAGCTTTCTGAGAAACTGCTTAGTGTTCTGTTCATTCATCTCACAGAGTTACATCTGCATTTCGTGAATCTCTTTGCTAGCCTTATGTCTGTGGAATCTGAGAACAGATATTTCGGATCCCATTGAAGACTATAGGGCCAAAGGAAATATCCTCCGATAACAAAGAGAAAGAAGCTTTCTGAGAAACTTCTTTGTGTTCTGTGAAATCATCTCACAGAGTTACAGCTTTCCCCTCAAGAAGCCTTTCGCTGAGACAGTTCTTGTGGAATTGGCAAGCTGATATTTGGAAGCCCATAGAGGGCTATGGTGAAAAAGGAAATATCCTCAGATGAAATCTGGAAAGAAGCTTTCTGAGAAACTACTTAGTGTTCTGTTCATTCATCTCACAGAGTTACATCTGTATTTCGTGGATCTCTTTGCTAGCCTTATTTCTGTGGAATCTGAGAACAGATACTTCGGATCCCATTGAAGACTATAGGGCCAAAGGAATTATCCTCCGATAACAAAGAGAAAGAAGCTTTCTGAGAAACTTTTTGTTTTCCGTGAAATCATCTCACAGAGTTACAGCTTTCCCCTCAAGAAGCCTTTCGCTAAGACAGTTCTTGTGGAATTGGCAAAGTGATATTTGGAAGCCCATAGAGGGCTATGGTGAAAAAGGAAATATCCTCAGATGAAATCTGGAAAGAAGCTTTCTGAGAACTGCTCTATCATATGTGACTTCCACACACAGAGTTATATCTGTATTTCGTGGATCTCTTTGCTAGCCTTATTTCTGTGGAATCTGAGAACAGATATTTCGGATCCCTTTGAAGACTATAGGGCCAAAGGAAATATCCTCCGACAACAAAGAGAAAGAAGCTTTCTGAGAAACTTCTTTGTGTTCTGTGAAATCATCTCACAGAGTTACAGCTTTCCCGTCAAGAAGCCTTTCGCTAAGACAGTTCTTGTGGAATTGGCAAAGTGATATTTCGAAGCCCATAGAGGGCTAGGGTGAAAAAGGAAATATTCTCAGATGAAATCTGGAAAGAAGCTTTCTGAGAAACTGCTTAGTGTTCTGTTAATTCATCTCACAGAGTTACATCGGTATTTCGTGGATCTCTTTGCTAGCCTTATTTCTGTGGAATCTGAGAACAGATATTTCGGATCCCATTGAAGACTATAGGGCCAAAGGAAATATCCTCCGATAACAAAGAGAAAGAAGCTTTCTGAGAAACATCTTTGTGTTCTGTGAAATCATCTCACAGAGTTACAGCTTTCCCCTCAAGAAGCCTTTCGCTAAGACAGTTCTTGTGGAATTGGCAAAGTGATATTTGGAAGCCCATAGAGGGCTATGGTGAAAAAGGAAATATCCTCAGATGAAATCTGGAAAGAAGCTTTCTGAGAAACTGCTTAGTGTTCTGTTAATTCATCTCACAGAGTTACATCTGTATTTCGTGGATCTCTTTGCTAGCCTTATTTCTGTGGAATCTGAAAACAGATATTTGGGATCCCTTTGAAGACTATAGGGCCAAAGGAAATATCCTCCGATAACAAAGAGAAAGAAGCTTTCTGATAAACTTCTTTGTGTTCTCTGAAATCATCTCACAGAGTTACAGCTTTCCCCTCAAGAAGCCTTTCGCTAAGACAGTTCTTGTGGAATTGGCAAAGTGATATTTGGAAGCCCATAGAGGCCTATGGTGAAAAAGGAAATATCCTCAGATGAAATCTGGAAAGAAGCTTTCTGAGAAACTGCTAAGTGTTCTCTTCATTCATCTCACAGAGTTACATCTGCTTTTCGTGAATCTCTTTGCTAGCCTTATTTCTGTGGAATCTGAGAACAGATATTTCGGATCCCTTTGAAGACTACAGGGCCAAAGGAAATATCCTCCGATAACAAAGAGAAAGAAGCTTTCTGAGAAACTTCTTTGTGTTCTGTGAAATCATCTCACAGAGTTACAGCTTTCCCCTCAAGAAGCCTTTCGCTGAGACAGTTCTTGTGGAATTGGCAAACTGATATTTGGAAGCCCATAGAGGGCTATGGTGAAAAAGGAAATATCCTCAGATGAAATCTGGAAAGAAGCTTTCTGAGAAACTGCTTAGTGTTCTGTTAATTCATCTCACAGAGTTACATCTGTATTTCGTGGATCTCTTTGCTAGCCTTATTTCTGTGGAATCTGAGAACAGATACTTCGGATCCCATTGAAGACTATAGGGCCAAAGGAATTATCCTCCGATAACAAAGAGAAAGAAGCTTTCTGAGAAACTTTTTGTTTTCCGTGAAATCATCTCACAGAGTTACAGCATTCCCCTCAAGAAGCCTCTCGCTAAGACAGTTCTTGTGGAATTGGCAAAGTGATATTTGGAAGCCCATAGAGGGCTATGGTGAAAAAGGAAATATCCTCAGATCAAATCTGGAAAGAAGCTTTCTGAGAAACTGCTCTATCATATGTGACTTCCACTCACAGAGTTATATCTGTATTTCGTGGATCTCTTTGCTAGCCTTATTTCTGTGGAATCTGAGAACAGATATTTCGGATCCCTTTGAAGACTATAGGGCCAAAGGAAATATCCTCCGACAACAAAGAGTAAGAAGCTTTCTGAGAAACTTCTTTGTGTTCTGTGAAATCATCTCACAGAGTTACAGCTTTCCCGTCAAGAAGTGTTTCGCTAAGACAGTTCTTGTGGAATTGGCAAAGTGATATTTCGAAGCCCATAGAGGGCTAGGGTGAAAAAGGAAATATCCTCAGATGAAATCTGGAAAGAAGCTTTCTGAGAAACTGCTTAGTGTTCTGTTAATTCATCTCACAGAGTTACATCTGTATTTCGTGGATCTCTTTGCTAGTCTTATTTCTGTGGAATCTGAGAACAGATATTTGGGATCCCTTTGAAGACTATAGGGCCAAAGGAAATATCCTCCGATAACAAAGAGAAAGAAGCTTTCTGAGAAACTTCTTTGTGTTCTGTGAAATCATCTCACAGAGTTACAGCTTTCCCCTCAAGAAGCCTTTCGCTAAGACAGTTCTTGTGGAATTGGCAAAGTGATATTTGGAAGCCCATAGAGGCCTATGGTGAAAAAGGAAATATCCTCAGATGAAATCTGGAAAGAAGCTTTCTGAGAAACTGCTTAGTGTTCTGTTCATTCATCTCACAGAGTTACATCTGCATTTCGTGATTCTCTTTGCTATCCTTATGTCTGTGGAATCTGAGAACAGATATTTCGGATCCCATTGAAGACTATAGGGCCAAAGGAAATATCCTCCGATAACAAAGAGAAAGAAGCTTTCTGAGAAACTTCTTTGTGTTCTGTGAAATCATCTCACAGAGTTACAGCTTTCCCCTCAAGAAGCCTTTCGCTGAGACAGTTCTTGTGGAATTGGCAAAGTGATATTTCGAAGCCCATAGAGGGCTAGGGTGAAAAAGGAAATATTCTCAGATGAAATCTGGAAAGAAGCATTCTGAGAAACTGCTTAGTGTTCTGTTAATTCATCTCACAGAGTTACATCTGTATTTCGTGGATCTCTTTGCTAGCCTTATTTCTGTGGAATCTGAGAACAGATATTTCGGATCCCTTTGAAGACTATAGGGCCAAAGGAAATATCCTCCGATAACAAAGAGAAAGAAGCTTTCTGAGAAACATCTTTGTGTTCTGTGAAATCATCTCACAGAGTTACAGCTTTCCCCTCAAGAAGCCTTTCGCTAAGACAGTTCTTGTGGAATTGGCAAAGTGATATTTGGAAGCCCATAGAGGGCTAGGGTGAAAAAGGAAATATCCTGAGATGAAATCTGGAAAGAAGCTTTCTGAGAAACTGCTTAGTGTTCTGTTAATTCATCTCACAGAGTTACATCTGTATTTCGTGGATCTCTTTGCTAGCCTTATTTCTGTGGAATCTGAGAACAGATATTTCGGATCCCTTTGAAGACTATAGGGCCCAAGGAAATATCCTCCGATAACAAAGAGAAAGAAGCTTTCTGAGAAACTTCTTTGTGTTCTGTGAAATCATCTCACAGAGTTACAGCTTTCCCCTCAAGAAGCCTTTCGCTAAGACTGTTCTTGTGGAATTGGCAAAGTGATATTTGGAAGCCCATAGAGGGCTATGGTGAAAAAGGAAATATCCTCAGATGAAATCTGGAAAGAAGCTTTCTGAGAAACTGCTTAGTGTTCTGTTAATTCATCTCACAGAGTTACATCTGTATTTCGTGGATCTCTTTGCTAGCCTTATGTCTGTGGAATCTGAGAACAGATATTTCGGATCCCATTGAAGACTATAGGGCCAAAGGAAATATCCTCCGATAACAAAGAGAAAGAAGCTTTCTGAGAAACTTCTTTGTGTTCTGTGAAATCATCTCACAGAGTTACAGCTTTCCCCTCAAGAAGCCTTTCGCTGAGACAGTTCTTGTGGAATTGGCAAACTGATATTTGGAAGCCCATAGAGGGCTATGGTGAAAAAGGAAATATCCTCAGATGAAATCTGGAAAGAAGCTTTCTGAGAAACTGCTTAGTGTTCTGTTCATTCATCTCACAGAGTTACATCTGTATTTCGTGGATCTCTTTGCTAGCCTTATTTCTGTGGAATCTGAGAACAGATACTTCGGATCCCATTGAAGACTATAGGGCCAAAGGAATTATCCTCCGATAACAAAGAGAAAGAAGCTTTCTGAGAAACTTTTTGTTTTCCGTGAAATCATCTCACAGAGTTACAGCGTTCCCCTCAAGAAGCCTCTCGCTAAGACAGTTCTTGTGGAATTGGCAAAGTGATATTTGGAAGCCCATAGAGGGCTATGGTGAAAAAGGAAATATCCTCAGATGAAATCTGGAAAGAAGCTTTCTGAGAAACTGCTCTATCATATGTGACTTCCACTCACAGAGTTATATCTGTATTTCGTGGATCTCTTTGCTAGCCTTATTTCTGTGGAATCTGAGAACAGATATTTTGGATCCCTTTGAAGACTATAGGGCCAAAGGAAATATCCTCCGACAACAAAGAGTAAGAAGCTTTCTGAGAAACTTCTTTGTGTTCTGTGAAATCATCTCACAGAGTTACAGCTTTCCCCTCAAGAAGCCTTTCGCTAAGACAGTTCTTGTGGAATTGGCAAAGTGATATTTGGAAGCCCATAGAGGGCTAGGGTGAAAAAGGAAATATCCTCAGATGAAATCTGGAAAGAAGCTTTCTGAGAAACTGCTTAGTGTTCTGTTAATTCATCTCACAGAGTTACATCTGTATTTCGTGGATCTCTTTGCTAGCCTTATTTCTGTGGAATCTGAGAACAGATATTTGGGATCCCTTTGAAGACTATAGGGCCAAAGGAAATATCCTCCGATAACAAAGAGAAAGAAGCTTTCTGAGAAACTTCTTTGTGTTCTGTGAAATCATCTCACAGAGTTACAGCTTTCCCCTCAAGAAGCCTTTCGCTAAGACAGTTCTTGTGGAATTGGCAAAGTGATATTTGGAAGCCCATAGAGGGCTATGGTGAAAAAGGAAATATCCTCAGAAGAAATCTGGAAAGAAGCTTTCTGAGAAACTGCTTAGTGT
Organism: Macaca nemestrina; assembly: GCF_043159975.1. Lineage (NCBI taxonomy): Eukaryota > Metazoa > Chordata > Mammalia > Primates > Cercopithecidae > Macaca > Macaca nemestrina. The sequence continues at coordinate 31,099,587 of NC_092144.1, forward strand.
TCTGTTCATTCATCTCACAGAGTTACATCTGCATTTCGTGATTCTCTTTGCTATCCTTATGTCTGTGGAATCTGAGAACAGATATTTCGGATCCCATTGAAGACTATAGGGCCAAAGGAAATATCCTCCGATAACAAAGAGAAAGAAGCTTTCTGAGAAACTTCTTTGTGTTCTGTGAAATCATCTCACAGAGTTACAGCTTTCCCCTCAAGAAGCCTTTCGCTGAGACAGTTCTTGTGGAATTGGCAAAGTGATATTTCGAAGCCCATAGAGGGCAAGGGTGAAAAAGGAAATATTCTCAGATGAAATCTGGAAAGAAGCTTTCTGAGAAACTGCTTAGTGTTCTGTTAATTCATCTCACAGAGTTACATCTGTATTTCGTGGATCTCTTTGCTAGCCTTATTTCTGTGGAATCTGAGAACAGATATTTCGGATCACATTGAAGACTATAGGGCCAAAGGAAATATCCTCCGATAACAAAGAGAAAGAAGCTTTCTGAGAAACATCTTTGTGTTCTGTGAAATCATCTCACAGAGTTACAGCTTTCCCCTCAAGAAGCCTTTCGCTAAGACAGTTCTTGTGGAATTGGCAAAGTGATATTTGGAAGCCCATAGAGGGCTAGGGTGAAAAAGGAAATATCCTCAGATGAAATCTGGAAAGAAGCTTTCTGAGAAACTGCTTAGTGTTCTGTTAATTCATCTCACAGAGTTACATCTGTATTTCGTGGATCTCTTTGCTAGCCTTATTTCTGTGGAATCTGAGAACAGATATTTCGGATCCCTTTGAAGACTATAGGGCCCAAGGAAATATCCTCCGATAACAAAGAGAAAGAAGCTTTCTGAGAAACTTCTTTGTGTTCTGTGAAATCATCTCACAGAGTTACAGCTTTCCCCTCAAGAAGCCTTTCGCTAAGACAGTTCTTGTGGAATTGGCAAAGTGATATTTGGAAGCCCATAGAGGGCTATGGTGAAAAAGGAAATATCCTCAGATGAAATCTGGAAAGAAGCTTTCTGAGAAACTGCTTAGTGTTCTGTTAATTCATCTCACAGAGTTACATCTGTATTTCGTGGATCTCTTTGCTAGCCTTATGTCTGTGGAATCTGAGAACAGATATTTCGGATCCCATTGAAGACTATAGGGCCAAAGGAAATATCCTCCGATAACAAAGAGAAAGAAGCTTTCTGAGAAACTTCTTTGTGTTCTGTGAAATCATCTCACAGAGTTACAGCTTTCCCCTCAAGAAGCCTTTCGCTGAGACAGTTCTTGTGGAATTGGCAAACTGATATTTGGAAGCCCATAGAGGGCTATGGTGAAAAAGGAAATATCCTCAGATGAAATCTGGAAAGAAGCTTTCTGAGAAACTGCTTAGTGTTCTGTTCATTCATCTCACAGAGTTACATCTGTATTTCGTGGATCTCTTTGCTAGCCTTATTTCTGTGGAATCTGAGAACAGATACTTCGGATCCCATTGAAGACTATAGGGCCAAAGGAATTATCCTCCGATAACAAAGAGAAAGAAGCTTTCTGAGAAACTTTTTGTTTTCCGTGAAATCATCTCACAGAGTTACAGCTTTCCCCTCAAGAAGCCTTTCGCTAAGACAGTTCTTGTGGAATTGGCAAAGTGATACTTGGAAGCCCATAGAGGGCTATGGTGAAAAAGGAAATATTCTCAGATGAAATCTGGAAAGAAGCTTTCTGAGAAACTGCTCTATCATATGTGACTTCCACTCACAGAGTTATATCTGTATTTCGTGGATTTCTTTGCTAGCCTTATTTCTGTGGAATCTGAGAACAGATATTTCGGATCCCTTTGAAGACTATAGGGCCAAAGGAAATATCCTCCGACAACAAAGAGTAAGAAGCTTTCTGAGAAACTTCTTTGTGTTCTGTGAAATCATCTCACAGAGTTACAGCTTTCCCGTCAAGAAGCCTTTCGCTAAGACAGTTCTTGTGGAATTGGCAAAGTGATATATCGAAGCCCATAGAGGGCTAGGGTGAAAAAGGAAATATTCTCAGATGAAATCTGGAAAGAAGCTTTCTGAGAAACTGCTTAGTGTTCTGTTAATTCATCTCACAGAGTTACATCTGTATTTCATGGATCTCTTTGCTAGCCTTATTTCTGTGGAATCTGAGAGCAGATATTTCGGATCCCATTGAAGACTATAGGGCCAAAGGAAATATCCTCCGATAACAAAGAGAAAGAAGCTTTCTGAGAAACATCTTTGTGTTCTGTGAAATCATCTCACAGAGTTACAGCTTTCCCCTCAAGAAGCCTTTCGCTAAGACAGTTCTTGTGGAATTGGCAAAGTGATATTTGGAAGCCCATAGAAGGCTATGGTGAAAAAGGAAATATCCTCAGATGAAATCTGGAAAGAAGCTTTCTGAGAAACTGCTTAGTGTTCTGTTAATTCATCTCACAGAGTTACATCTGTATTTCGTGGATCTCTTTGCTAGCCTTATTTCTGTGGAATCTGAGAACAGATATTTCGGATCCCATTGAAGACTATAGGGCCAAAGGAATTATCCTCCGATAACAAAGAGAAAGAAACTTTCTGAGAAACTTTTTGTTTTCCGTGAAATCATCTCACAGAGTTACAGCTTTCCCCTCAAGAAGCCTTTCGCTAAGACAGTTCTTGTGGAATTGGAAAAATGATATTTGGAAGCCCATAGAGGGCTATGGTGAAAAAGGAAATATCCTCAGATGAAATCTGGAAAGAAGCTTTCTGAGAAACTGCTCTATCATATGTGACTTCCACTCACAGAGTTATATCTGTATTTCGTGGATCTCTTTGCTAGCCTTATTTCTGTGGAATCTGAGAACAGATATTTCGGATCCCTTTGAAGACTATAGGGCCAAAGGAAATATCCTCCGACAACAAAGAGTAAGAAGCTTTCTGAGAAACTTCTTTGTGTTCTGTGAAATCATCTCCCAGAGTTACAGCTTTCCCCTCAAGAAGCCTTTCGCTAAGACAGTTCTTGTGGAATTGGCAAAGTGATATTTCGAAGCCCATAGAGGGCTAGGGTGAAAATGGAAATATTCTCAGATGAAATCTGGAAAGAAGCTTTCTGAGAAACTGCTTAGTGTTCTGTTAATTCATCTCACAGAGTTACATCTGTATTTCGTGGATCTCTTTGCTAGCCTTATTTCTGTGGAATCTGAGAACAGATATTTCGGATCCCATTGAAGACTATAGGGCCAAAGGAAATATCCTCCGATAACAAAGAGAAAGAAGCTTTCTGAGAAACATCTTTGTGTTCTGTGAAATCATCTCACAGAGTTACAGCTTTCCCCTCAATAAGCCTTTCGCTAAGACAGTTCTTGTGGAATTGGCAAAGTGATATTTGGAAGCCCATAGAGGGCTACGGTGAAAAAGGAAATATCCTCATATGAAATATGGAAAGAAGCTTTCTGAGAAACTGCTTAGTGTTCTGTTCATTCATCTCACAGAGTTACATCTGCATTTCGTGAATCTCTTTGCTAGCCTTATGTCTGTGGAATCTGAGAACAGATATTTCGGATCCCATTGAAGACTATAGGGCCAAAGGAAATATCCTCCGATAAAAAAAGAGAAAGAAGCTTTCTGAGAAACTTCTTTGTGTTCTGTGAAATCATCTCACAGAGTTACAGCTTTCCCCTCAAGAAGCCTTTCGCTAAGACAGTTCTTGTGGAATTGGCAAAGTGATATTTGGAAGCCCATAGAGGGCTATGGTGAAAAAGGAAATATCCTCAGATGAAATCTGGAAAGAAGCTTTCTGAGAAACTGCTCTATCATATGTGACTTCCACTCACAGAGTTATATCTGTATTTCGTGGATCTCTTTGCTATCCTTATTTCTGTGGAATCTGAGAACAGATATTTCGGATCCCTTTGAAGACTATAGGGCCGAAGGAAATATCCTCCGACAACAAAGAGTAAGAAGCTTTCTGAGAAACTTCTTTGTGTTCTGTGAAATCATCTCACAGATTTACAGCTTTCCCGTCAAGAAGCCTTTCGCTAAGACAGTTCTTGTGGAATTGGCAAAGTGATATTTCGAAGCCCATAGAGGGCTAGGGTGAAAAAGTAAATATTCTCAGATGAAATCTGGAAAGAAGCTTTCTGAGAAACTGCTTAGTGTTCTGTTAATTCATCTCACAGAGTTACATCTGTATTTCGTGGATCTCTTTGCTAGCCTTATTTCTGTGGAATCTGAGAGCAGATATTTCGGATCCCATTGAAGACTATAGGGCCAAAGGAAATATCCTCCGATAACAAAGAGAAAGAAGCTTTCTGAGAAACATCTTTGTGTTCTGTGAAATCATCTCACAGAGTTACAGCTTTCGCCTCAAGAAGCCTTTCGCTAAGACAGTTCTTGTGGAATTGGCAAAGTGATATTTGGAAGCCCTTAGAGGCCTATGGTGAAAAAGGAAATATCCTCAGATGAAATCTGGAAAGAAGCTTTCTGAGAAACTGCTTAATGTTCTGTTCATTCATCTCAGAGAGTTACATCTGCATTTCGTGAATCTCTTTGCTAGCCTTATGTCTGTGGAATCTGAGCACAGATATTTGGGATCCCTTTGAAGACTATAGGGCCAAAGGAAATATCCTCCGATAACAAAGAGAAAGAAGCTTTCTGAGAAACTTCTTTGTGTTCTGTGAAATCATCTCACAGAGTTACAGCTTTCCCCTCAAGAAGCCTTTCGCTAAGACAGTTCTTGTGGAATTGGCAAAGTGATATTTCGAAGCCCATAGAGGGCTAGGGTGAAAAAGGAAATATTCTCAGATGAAATCTGGAAAGAAGCTTTCTGAGAAACTGCTTAGTGTTCTGTTAATTCATCTCAGAGAGTTACATCTGTATTTCGTGGATCTCTTTGCTAGCCTTATTTCTGTGGAATCTGAGAACAGATATTTCGGATACCATTGAAGACTATAGGGCCAAAGGAAATATCCTCCGATAACAAAGAGAAAGAAGCTTTCTGAGAAACATCTTTGTGTTCTGTGAAATCATCTCACAGAGTTACAGCTTTCCCCTCAAGACGCCTTTCGCTAAGACAGTTCTTGTGGAATTGGCAAAGTGATATTTCAAAGCCCTTACAGGGCTATGGTGAAAAAGGAAATATCCTCAGATGATATCTGGAAAGAAGCTTTCTGAGAAACTGCTTAGTGTTCTGTTAATTCATCTCTCAGAGTTACATCTGTATTTCGTGGATCTCTTTGCTAGCCTTATTTCTGTGGAATCTGAGAACAGATATTTGGGATCCCTTTGAAGACTATAGGGCCAAAGGAAATATCCTCCGATAACAAAGAGAAAGAAGCTTTCTGAGAAACTTCTTTGTGTTCTGTGAAATCATCTCACAGAGTTACAGCTTTCCCCTCAAGAAGCCTTTCGCTGAGACAGTTCTTGTGGAATTGGCAAACTGATATTTGGAAGCCCATAGAGGGCTATGGTGAAAAAGGAAATATCCTCAGATGAAATCTGGAAAGAAGCTTTCTGAGAAACTGCTTAGTGTTCTGTTAATTCATCTCACAGAGTTACATCTGTATTTCGTGGATCTCTTTGCTAGCCTTATTTCTGTGGAATCTGAGAACAGATATTTCGGATCCCATTGAAGACTATAGGGCCAAAGGAATTATCCTCCGATAACAAAGAGAAAGAAGCTTTCTGAGAAACTTTTTGTTTTCCGTGAAATCATCTCACAGAGTTACAGCTTTCTCCTCAAGAAGCCTTTCGCTAAGACAGTTCTTGTGGAATTGGCAAAGTGATATTTGGAAGCCCATAGAGGGCTATGGTGAAAAAGGAAATATCCTCAGATGAAATCTGGAAAGAAGCTTTCTGAGAAACTGCTCTATCATATGTGACTTCCACTCACAGAGTTATATCTGTATTTCGTAGATCTCTTTGCTAGTCTTATTTCTGTGGAATCTGAGAACAGATATTTCGGATCCCTTTGAAGACTATAGGGCCAAAGGAAATATCCTCCGACAACAAAGAGAAAGAAGCTTTCTGAGAAACTTCTTTGTGTTCTGTGAAATCATCTCACAGAGTTACAGCTTTCCCGTCAAGAATCCTTTCGCTAAGACAGTTCTTGTGGAATTGGCAAAGTGATATTTCGAAGCCCATAGAGGGCTAGGGTGAAAAAGGAAATATTCTCAGATGAAATCTGGAAAGAAGCTTTCTGAGAAACTGCTTAGTGTTCTGTTAATTCATCTCACAGAGTTACATCTGTATTTCGTGGATCTCTTTGCTAGCCTTATTTCTGTGGAATCTGAGAATAGATATTTCGGATCCCATTGAAGACTATAGGGCCAAAGGAAATATCCTCCGATAACAAAGAGAAAGAAGCTTTCTGAGAAACATCTTTGTGTTCTGTGAAATCATCTCACAGAGTTACAGCTTTCCCCTCAAGAAGCCTTTCGCTAAGACAGTTCTTGTGGAATTGGCAAAGTGATATTTGGAAGCCCATAGAGGGCTAGGGTGAAAAAGGAAATATCCTCAGATGAAATCTGGAAAGAAGCTTTCTGAGAAACTGCTTAGTGTTCTGTTAATTCATCTCACAGAGTTACATCTGTATTTCGTGGATCTCTTTGCTAGCCTTATGTCTGTGGAATCTGAGAACAGATATTTCGGATCCCATTGAAGACTATAGGGCCAAAGGAAATATCCTCCGATAACAAAGAGAAAGAAGCTTTCTGAGAAACTTCTTTGTGTTCTGTGAAATCATCTCACAGAGTTACAGCTTTCCCCTCAAGAAGCCTTTCGCTGAGACAGTTCTTGTGGAATTGGCAAACTGATATTTGGAAGCCCATAGAGGGCTATGGTGAAAAAGGAAATATCCTCAGATGAAATCTGGAAAGAAGCTTTCTGAGAAACTGCTTAGTGTTCTGTTCATTCATCTCACAGAGTTACATCTGTATTTCGTGGATCTCTTTGCTAGCCTTATTTCTGTGGAATCTGAGAACAGATACTTCGGATCCCATTGAAGACTATAGGGCCAAAGGAATTATCCTCCGATAACAAAGAGAAAGAAGCTTTCTGAGAAACTTTTTGTTTTCCGTGAAATCATCTCACAGAGTTACAGCTTTCCCCTCAAGAAGCCTTTCGCTAAGACAGTTCTTGTGGAATTGGCAAAGTGATACTTGGAAGCCCATAGAGGGCTATGGTGAAAAAGGAAATATTCTCAGATGAAATCTGGAAAGAAGCTTTCTGAGAAACTGCTCTATCATATGTGACTTCCACTCACAGAGTTATATCTGTATTTCGTGGATTTCTTTGCTAGCCTTATTTCTGTGGAATCTGAGAACAGATATTTCGGATCCCTTTGAAGACTATAGGGCCAAAGGAAATATCCTCCGACAACAAAGAGTAAGAAGCTTTCTGAGAAACTTCTTTGTGTTCTGTGAAATCATCTCACAGAGTTACAGCTTTCCCGTCAAGAAGCCTTTCGCTAAGACAGTTCTTGTGGAATTGGCAAAGTGATATATCGAAGCCCATAGAGGGCTAGGGTGAAAAAGGAAATATTCTCAGATGAAATCTGGAAAGAAGCTTTCTGAGAAACTGCTTAGTGTTCTGTTAATTCATCTCACAGAGTTACATCTGTATTTCATGGATCTCTTTGCTAGCCTTATTTCTGTGGAATCTGAGAGCAGATATTTCGGATCCCATTGAAGACTATAGGGCCAAAGGAAATATCCTCCGATAACAAAGAGAAAGAAGCTTTCTGAGAAACATCTTTGTGTTCTGTGAAATCATCTCACAGAGTTACAGCTTTCCCCTCAAGAAGCCTTTCGCTAAGACAGTTCTTGTGGAATTGGCAAAGTGATATTTGGAAGCCCATAGAAGGCTATGGTGAAAAAGGAAATATCCTCAGATGAAATCTGGAAAGAAGCTTTCTGAGAAACTGCTTAGTGTTCTGTTAATTCATCTCACAGAGTTACATCTGTATTTCGTGGATCTCTTTGCTAGCCTTATTTCTGTGGAATCTGAGAACAGATATTTCGGATCCCATTGAAGACTATAGGGCCAAAGGAATTATCCTCCGATAACAAAGAGAAAGAAACTTTCTGAGAAACTTTTTGTTTTCCGTGAAATCATCTCACAGAGTTACAGCTTTCCCCTCAAGAAGCCTTTCGCTAAGACAGTTCTTGTGGAATTGGAAAAATGATATTTGGAAGCCCATAGAGGGCTATGGTGAAAAAGGAAATATCCTCAGATGAAATCTGGAAAGAAGCTTTCTGAGAAACTGCTCTATCATATGTGACTTCCACTCACAGAGTTATATCTGTATTTCGTGGATCTCTTTGCTAGCCTTATTTCTGTGGAATCTGAGAACAGATATTTCGGATCCCTTTGAAGACTATAGGGCCAAAGGAAATATCCTCCGACAACAAAGAGTAAGAAGCTTTCTGAGAAACTTCTTTGTGTTCTGTGAAATCATCTCCCAGAGTTACAGCTTTCCCCTCAAGAAGCCTTTCGCTAAGACAGTTCTTGTGGAATTGGCAAAGTGATATTTCGAAGCCCATAGAGGGCTAGGGTGAAAATGGAAATATTCTCAGATGAAATCTGGAAAGAAGCTTTCTGAGAAACTGCTTAGTGTTCTGTTAATTCATCTCACAGAGTTACATCTGTATTTCGTGGATCTCTTTGCTAGCCTTATTTCTGTGGAATCTGAGAACAGATATTTCGGATCCCATTGAAGACTATAGGGCCAAAGGAAATATCCTCCGATAACAAAGAGAAAGAAGCTTTCTGAGAAACATCTTTGTGTTCTGTGAAATCATCTCACAGAGTTACAGCTTTCCCCTCAATAAGCCTTTCGCTAAGACAGTTCTTGTGGAATTGGCAAAGTGATATTTGGAAGCCCATAGAGGGCTACGGTGAAAAAGGAAATATCCTCATATGAAATATGGAAAGAAGCTTTCTGAGAAACTGCTTAGTGTTCTGTTCATTCATCTCACAGAGTTACATCTGCATTTCGTGAATCTCTTTGCTAGCCTTATGTCTGTGGAATCTGAGAACAGATATTTCGGATCCCATTGAAGACTATAGGGCCAAAGGAAATATCCTCCGATAAAAAAAGAGAAAGAAGCTTTCTGAGAAACTTCTTTGTGTTCTGTGAAATCATCTCACAGAGTTACAGCTTTCCCCTCAAGAAGCCTTTCGCTAAGACAGTTCTTGTGGAATTGGCAAAGTGATATTTGGAAGCCCATAGAGGGCTATGGTGAAAAAGGAAATATCCTCAGATGAAATCTGGAAAGAAGCTTTCTGAGAAACTGCTCTATCATATGTGACTTCCACTCACAGAGTTATATCTGTATTTCGTGGATCTCTTTGCTATCCTTATTTCTGTGGAATCTGAGAACAGATATTTCGGATCCCTTTGAAGACTATAGGGCCGAAGGAAATATCCTCCGACAACAAAGAGTAAGAAGCTTTCTGAGAAACTTCTTTGTGTTCTGTGAAATCATCTCACAGATTTACAGCTTTCCCGTCAAGAAGCCTTTCGCTAAGACAGTTCTTGTGGAATTGGCAAAGTGATATTTCGAAGCCCATAGAGGGCTAGGGTGAAAAAGTAAATATTCTCAGATGAAATCTGGAAAGAAGCTTTCTGAGAAACTGCTTAGTGTTCTGTTAATTCATCTCACAGAGTTACATCTGTATTTCGTGGATCTCTTTGCTAGCCTTATTTCTGTGGAATCTGAGAGCAGATATTTCGGATCCCATTGAAGACTATAGGGCCAAAGGAAATATCCTCCGATAACAAAGAGAAAGAAGCTTTCTGAGAAACATCTTTGTGTTCTGTGAAATCATCTCACAGAGTTACAGCTTTCGCCTCAAGAAGCCTTTCGCTAAGACAGTTCTTGTGGAATTGGCAAAGTGATATTTGGAAGCCCTTAGAGGCCTATGGTGAAAAAGGAAATATCCTCAGATGAAATCTGGAAAGAAGCTTTCTGAGAAACTGCTTAATGTTCTGTTCATTCATCTCAGAGAGTTACATCTGCATTTCGTGAATCTCTTTGCTAGCCTTATGTCTGTGGAATCTGAGCACAGATATTTGGGATCCCTTTGAAGACTATAGGGCCAAAGGAAATATCCTCCGATAACAAAGAGAAAGAAGCTTTCTGAGAAACTTCTTTGTGTTCTGTGAAATCATCTCACAGAGTTACAGCTTTCCCCTCAAGAAGCCTTTCGCTAAGACAGTTCTTGTGGAATTGGCAAAGTGATATTTCGAAGCCCATAGAGGGCTAGGGTGAAAAAGGAAATATTCTCAGATGAAATCTGGAAAGAAGCTTTCTGAGAAACTGCTTAGTGTTCTGTTAATTCATCTCAGAGAGTTACATCTGTATTTCGTGGATCTCTTTGCTAGCCTTATTTCTGTGGAATCTGAGAACAGATATTTCGGATACCATTGAAGACTATAGGGCCAAAGGAAATATCCTCCGATAACAAAGAGAAAGAAGCTTTCTGAGAAACATCTTTGTGTTCTGTGAAATCATCTCACAGAGTTACAGCTTTCCCCTCAAGACGCCTTTCGCTAAGACAGTTCTTGTGGAATTGGCAAAGTGATATTTCAAAGCCCTTACAGGGCTATGGTGAAAAAGGAAATATCCTCAGATGATATCTGGAAAGAAGCTTTCTGAGAAACTGCTTAGTGTTCTGTTAATTCATCTCTCAGAGTTACATCTGTATTTCGTGGATCTCTTTGCTAGCCTTATTTCTGTGGAATCTGAGAACAGATATTTGGGATCCCTTTGAAGACTATAGGGCCAAAGGAAATATCCTCCGATAACAAAGAGAAAGAAGCTTTCTGAGAAACTTCTTTGTGTTCTGTGAAATCATCTCACAGAGTTACAGCTTTCCCCTCAAGAAGCCTTTCGCTGAGACAGTTCTTGTGGAATTGGCAAACTGATATTTGGAAGCCCATAGAGGGCTATGGTGAAAAAGGAAATATCCTCAGATGAAATCTGGAAAGAAGCTTTCTGAGAAACTGCTTAGTGTTCTGTTAATTCATCTCACAGAGTTACATCTGTATTTCGTGGATCTCTTTGCTAGCCTTATTTCTGTGGAATCTGAGAACAGATATTTCGGATCCCATTGAAGACTATAGGGCCAAAGGAATTATCCTCCGATAACAAAGAGAAAGAAGCTTTCTGAGAAACTTTTTGTTTTCCGTGAAATCATCTCACAGAGTTACAGCTTTCTCCTCAAGAAGCCTTTCGCTAAGACAGTTCTTGTGGAATTGGCAAAGTGATATTTGGAAGCCCATAGAGGGCTATGGTGAAAAAGGAAATATCCTCAGATGAAATCTGGAAAGAAGCTTTCTGAGAAACTGCTCTATCATATGTGACTTCCACTCACAGAGTTATATCTGTATTTCGTAGATCTCTTTGCTAGTCTTATTTCTGTGGAATCTGAGAACAGATATTTCGGATCCCTTTGAAGACTATAGGGCCAAAGGAAATATCCTCCGACAACAAAGAGAAAGAAGCTTTCTGAGAAACTTCTTTGTGTTCTGTGAAATCATCTCACAGAGTTACAGCTTTCCCGTCAAGAATCCTTTCGCTAAGACAGTTCTTGTGGAATTGGCAAAGTGATATTTCGAAGCCCATAGAGGGCTAGGGTGAAAAAGGAAATATTCTCAGATGAAATCTGGAAAGAAGCTTTCTGAGAAACTGCTTAGTGTTCTGTTAATTCATCTCACAGAGTTACATCTGTATTTCGTGGATCTCTTTGCTAGCCTTATTTCTGTGGAATCTGAGAATAGATATTTCGGATCCCATTGAAGACTATAGGGCCAAAGGAAATATCCTCCGATAACAAAGAGAAAGAAGCTTTCTGAGAAACATCTTTGTGTTCTGTGAAATCATCTCACAGAGTTACAGCTTTCCCCTCAAGAAGCCTTTCGCTAAGACAGTTCTTGTGGAATTGGCAAAGTGATATTTGGAAGCCCATAGAGGGCTAGGGTGAAAAAGGAAATATCCTCAGATGAAATCTGGAAAGAAGCTTTCTGAGAAACTGCTTAGTGTTCTGTTAATTCATCTCACAGAGTTACATCTGTATTTCGTCGATCTCTTTGCTAGCCTTATTTCTGTGGAATCTGAGAGCAGATATTTCGGATCCCATTGAAGACTATAGGGCCAAAGGAAATATCCTCCGATAACAAAGAGAAAGAAGCTTTCTGAGAAACATCTTTGTGTTCTGTGAAATCATCTCACAGAGTTACAGCTTTCGCCTCAAGAAGCCTTTCGCTAAGACAGTTCTTGTGGAATTGGCAAAGTGATATTTGGAAGCCCTTAGAGGCCTATGGTGAAAAAGGAAATATCCTCAGATGAAATCTGGAAAGAAGCTTTCTGAGAAACTGCTTAGTGTTCTGTTCATTCATCTCAGAGAGTTACATCTGCATTTCGTGAATCTCTTTGCTAGCCTTATGTCTGTGGAATCTGAGAACAGATATTTGGGATCCCTTTGAAGACTATAGGGCCAAAGGAAATATCCTCCGATAACAAAGAGAAAGAAGCTTTCTGAGAAACTTCTTTGTGTTCTGTGAAATCATCTCACAGAGTTACAGCTTTCCCCTCAAGAAGCCTTTCGCTAAGACAGTTCTTGTGGAATTGGCAAAGTGATATTTCGAAGCCCATAGAGGGCTAGGGTGAAAAAGGAAATATTCTCAGATGAAATCTGGAAAGAAGCTTTCTGAGAAACTGCTTAGTGTTCTGTTAATTCATCTCACAGAGTTACATCTGTATTTCGTGGATCTCTTTGCTAGCCTTATTTCTGTGGAATCTGAGAACAGATATTTCGGATCCCATTGAAGACTATAGGGCCAAAGGAAATATCCTCCGATAACAAAGAGAAAGAAGCTTTCTGAGAAACATCTTTGTGTTCTGTGAAATCATCTCACAGAGTTACAGCTTTCCCCTCAAGAAGCCTTTCGCTAAGACAGTTCTTGTGGAATTGGCAAAGTGATATTTGGAAGCCCATAGAGGGCTAGGGTGAAAAAGGAAATATCCTCAGATGAAATCTGGAAAGAAGCTTTCTGAGAAACTGCTTAGTGTTCTGTTAATTCATCTCACAGAGTTACATCTGTATTTCGTGGATCTCTTTGCTAGCCTTATTTCTGTGGAATCTGAGAGCAGATATTTCGGATCCCATTGAAGACTATAGGGCCAAAGGAAATATCCTCCGATAACAAAGAGAAAGAAGCTTTCTGAGAAACATCTTTGTGTTCTGTGAAATCATCTCACAGAGTTACAGCTTTCGCCTCAAGAAGCCTTTCGCTAAGACAGTTCTTGTGGAATTGGCAAAGTGATATTTGGAAGCCCTTAGAGGCCTATGGTGAAAAAGGAAATATCCTCAGATGAAATCTGGAAAGAAGCTTTCTGAGAAACTGCTTAGTGTTCTGTTCATTCATCTCAGAGAGTTACATCTGCATTTCGTGAATCTCTTTGCTAGCCTTATGTCTGTGGAATCTGAGAACAGATATTTGGGATCCCTTTGAAGACTATAGGGCCAAAGGAAATATCCTCCGATAACAAAGAGAAAGAAGCTTTCTGAGAAACTTCTTTGTGTTCTGTGAAATCATCTCACAGAGTTACAGCTTTCCCCTCAAGAAGCCTTTCGCTAAGACAGTTCTTGTGGAATTGGCAAAGTGATATTTCGAAGCCCATAGAGGGCTAGGGTGAAAAAGGAAATATTCTCAGATGAAATCTGGAAAGAAGCTTTCTGAGAAACTGCTTAGTGTTCTGTTAATTCATCTCACAGAGTTACATCTGTATTTCGTGGATCTCTTTGCTAGCCTTATTTCTGTGGAATCTGAGAACAGATATTTCGGATACCATTGAAGACTATAGGGCCAAAGGAAATATCCTCCGATAACAAAGAGAAAGAAGCTTTCTGAGAAACATCTTTGTGTTCTGTGAAATCATCTCACAGAGTTACAGCTTTCCCCTCAAGACGCCTTTCGCTAAGACAGTTCTTGTGGAATTGGCAAAGTGATATTTCAAAGCCCTTACAGGGCTATGGTGAAAAAGGAAATATCCTCAGATGATATCTGGAAAGAAGCTTTCTGAGAAACTGCTTAGTGTTGTGTTAATTCATCTCTCAGAGTTACATCTGTATTTCGTGGATCTCTTTGCTAGCCTTATTTCTGTGGAATCTGAGAACAGATATTTGGGATCCCTTTGAAGACTATAGGGCCAAAGGAAATATCCTCCGATAACAAAGAGAAAGAAGCTTTCTGAGAAACTTCTTTGTGTTCTGTGAAATCATCTCACAGAGTTACAGCTTTCCCCTCAAGAAGCCTTTCGCTGAGACAGTTCTTGTGGAATTGGCAAACTGATATTTGGAAGCCCATAGAGGGCTATGGTGAAAAAGGAAATATCCTCAGATGAAATCTGGAAAGAAGCTTTCTGAGAAACTGCTTAGTGTTCTGTTAATTCATCTCACAGAGTTACATCTGTATTTCGTGGATCTCTTTGCTAGCCTTATTTCTGTGGAATCTGAGAACAGATATTTCGGATCCCATTGAAGACTATAGGGCCAAAGGAATTATCCTCCGATAACAAAGAGAAAGAAGCTTTCTGAGAAACTTTTTGTTTTCCGTGAAATCATCTCACAGAATTACAGCTTTCCCCTCAAGAAGCCTTTCGCTAAGACAGTTCTTGTGGAATTGGCAAAGTGATATTTGGAAGCCCATAGAGGGCTATGGTGAAAAAGGAAATATCCTCAGATGAAATCTGGAAAGAAGCTTTCTGAGAAACTGCTCTATCATATGTGACTTCCACTCACAGAGTTATATCTGTATTTCGTAGATCTCTTTGCTAGTCTTATTTCTGTGGAATCTGAGAACAGATATTTCGGATCCCTTTGAAGACTATAGGGCCAAAGGAAATATCCTCCGACAACAAAGAGAAAGAAGCTTTCTGAGAAACTTCTTTGTGTTCTGTGAAATCATCTCACAGAGTTACAGCTTTCCCGTCAAGAATCCTTTCGCTAAGACAGTTCTTGTGGAATTGGCAAAGTGATATTTCGAAGCCCTTAGAGGGCTAGGGTGAAAAAGGAAATATTCTCAGATGAAATCTGGAAAGAAGCTTTCTGAGAAACTGCTTAGTGTTCTGTTAATTCATCTCACAGAGTTACATCTGTATTTCGTGGATCTCTTTGCTAGCCTTATTTCTGTGGAATCTGAGAATAGATATTTCGGATCCCATTGAAGACTATAGGGCCAAAGGAAATATCCTCCGATAACAAAGAGAAAGAAGCTTTCTGAGAAACATCTTTGTGTTCTGTGAAATCATCTCACAGAGTTACAGCTTTCCCCTCAAGAAGCCTTTCGCTAAGACAGTTCTTGTGGAATTGGCAAAGTGATATTTGGAAGCCCATAGAGGGCTAGGGTGAAAAAGGAAATATCCTCAGATGAAATCTGGAAAGAATCTTTCTGAGAAACTGCTTAGTGTTCTGTTAATTCATCTCACAGAGTTACATCTGTATTTCGTGGATCTCTTTGCTAGCCTTATTTCTGTGGAATCTGAGAACAGATATTTCGGATCCCTTTGAAGACTATAGGGCCAAAGGAAATATCCTCCGATAACAAAGAGAAAGAAGCTTTCTGAGAAACTTCTTTGTGTTCTGTGAAATCATCTCACAGAGTTACTGCTTTCCCCTCAAGAAGCCTTTCGCTAAGACAGTTCTTGTGGAATTGGCAAAGTGATATTTGGAAGCCCATAGAGGGCTATGGTGAAAAAGGAAATATCCTCAGATGAAATCTGGAAAGAAGCTTTCTGAGAAACTGCTTAGTGTTCTGTTAATTCATCTCACAGAGTTACATCTGTATTTCGTGGATCTCTTTGCTAGCCTTATTTCTGTGGAATCTGAGAACAGATATTTCGGATCCCTTTGAAGACTATAGGGCCAAAGGAAATATCCTCCGATAACAAAGAGAAAGAAGCTTTCTGAGAAACTTCTTTGTGTTCTGTGAAATCATCTCACAGAGTTACTGCTTTCCCCTCAAGAAGCCTTTCGCTAAGACAGTTCTTGTGGAATTGGCAAAGTGATATTTGGAAGCCCATAGAGGGCTATGGTGAAAAAGGAAATATCCTCAGATGAAATCTGGAAAGAAGCTTTCTGAGAAACTGCTCTATCATATGTGACTTCCACTCACAGAGTTATATCTGTATTTCGTGGATCTCTTTGCTAGCCTTATTTCTGTGGAATCTGAGAACAGATATTTCGGATCCCTTTGAAGACTATAGGGCCGAAGGAAATATCCTCCGACAACAAAGAGTAAGAAGCTTTCTGAGAAACTTCTTTGTGTTCTGTGAAATCATCTCACAGATTTACAGCTTTCCCGTCAAGAAGCCTTTCGCTAAGACAGTTCTTGTGGAATTGGCAAAGTGATATTTCGAAGCCCATAGAGGGCTAGGGTGAAAAAGTAAATATTCTCAGATGAAATCTGGAAAGAAGCTTTCTGAGAAACTGCTTAGTGTTCTGTTAATTCATCTCACAGAGTTACATCTGTATTTCGTGGATCTCTTTGCTAGCCTTATTTCTGTGGAATCTGAGAGCAGATATTTCGGATCCCATTGAAGACTATAGGGCCAAAGGAAATATCCTCCGATAACAAAGAGAAAGAAGCTTTCTGAGAAACATCTTTGTGTTCTGTGAAATCATCTCACAGAGTTACAGCTTTCGCCTCAAGAAGCCTTTCGCTAAGACAGTTCTTGTGGAATTGGCAAAGTGATATTTGGAAGCCCTTAGAGGCCTATGGTGAAAAAGGAAATATCCTCAGATGAAATCTGGAAAGAAGCTTTCTGAGAAACTGCTTAATGTTCTGTTCATTCATCTCAGAGAGTTACATCTGCATTTCGTGAATCTCTTTGCTAGCCTTATGTCTGTGGAATCTGAGAACAGATATTTGGGATCCCTTTGAAGACTATAGGGCCAAAGGAAATATCCTCCGATAACAAAGAGAAAGAAGCTTTCTGAGAAACTTCTTTGTGTTCTGTGAAATCATCTCAGAGAGTTACAGCTTTCCCCTCAAGAAGCCTTTCGCTAAGACAGTTCTTGTGGAATTGGCAAAGTGATATTTCGAAGCCCATAGAGGGCTAGGGTGAAAAAGGAAATATTCTCAGATGAAATCTGGAAAGAAGCTTTCTGAGAAACTGCTTAGTGTTCTGTTAATTCATCTCACAGAGTTACATCTGTATTTCGTGGATCTCTTTGCTAGCCTTATTTCTGTGGAATCTGAGAACAGATATTTCGGATACCATTGAAGACTATAGGGCCAAAGGAAATATCCTCCGATAACAAAGAGAAAGAAGCTTTCTGAGAAACATCTTTGTGTTCTGTGAAATCATCTCACAGAGTTACAGCTTTCCCCTCAAGACGCCTTTCGCTAAGACAGTTCTTGTGGAATTGGCAAAGTGATATTTCAAAGCCCTTACAGGGCTATGGTGAAAAAGGAAATATCCTCAGATGATATCTGGAAAGAAGCTTTCTGAGAAACTGCTTAGTGTTCTGTTAATTCATCTCTCAGAGTTACATCT
Source organism: Macaca nemestrina (assembly GCF_043159975.1). Lineage (NCBI taxonomy): Eukaryota > Metazoa > Chordata > Mammalia > Primates > Cercopithecidae > Macaca > Macaca nemestrina. The sequence continues at coordinate 31,117,105 of NC_092144.1, forward strand.
GTATTTCGTGGATCTCTTTGCTAGCCTTATTTCTGTGGAATCTGAGAACAGATATTTGGGATCCCTTTGAAGACTATAGGGCCAAAGGAAATATCCTCCGATAACAAAGAGAAAGAAGCTTTCTGAGAAACTTCTTTGTGTTCTGTGAAATCACCTCACAGAGTTACAGCTTTCCCCTCAAGAAGCCTTTCGCTGAGACAGTTCTTGTGGAATTGGCAAACTGAAATTTGGAAGCCCATAGAGGGCTATGGTGAAAAAGGAAATATCCTCAGATGAAATCTGGAAAGAAGCTTTCTGAGAAACTGCTTAGTGTTCTGTTAATTCATCTCACAGAGTTACATCTGTATTTCGTGGATCTCTTTGCTAGCCTTATTTCTGTGGAATCTGAGAACAGATATTTCGGATCCCATTGAAGACTATAGGGCCAAAGGAATTATCCTCCGATAACAAAGAGAAAGAAGCTTTCTGAGAAACTTTTTGTTTTCCGTGAAATCATCTCACAGAGTTACAGCTTTCCCCTCAAGAAGCCTTTCGCTAAGACAGTTCTTGTGGAATTGGCAAAGTGATATTTGGAAGGCCATAGAGGGCTATGGTGAAAAAGGAAATATCCTCAGATGAAATCTGGAAAGAAGCTTTCTGAGAAACTGCTCTATCATATGTGACTTCCACTCACAGAGTTATATCTGTATTTCGTAGATCTCTTTGCTAGTCTTATTTCTGTGGAATCTGAGAACAGATATTTCGGATCCCTTTGAAGACTATAGGGCCAAAGGAAATATCCTCCGACAACAAAGAGAAAGAAGCTTTCTGAGAAACTTCTTTGTGTTCTGTGAAATCATCTCACAGAGTTACAGCTTTCCCGTCAAGAATCCTTTCGCTAAGACAGTTCTTGTGGAATTGGCAAAGTGATATTTCGAAGCCCATAGAGGGCTAGGGTGAAAAAGGAAATATTCTCAGATGAAATCTGGAAAGAAGCTTTCTGAGAAACTGCTTAGTGTTCTGTTAATTCATCTCACAGAGTTACATCTGTATTTCGTGGATCTCTTTGCTAGCCTTATTTCTGTGGAATCTGAGAATAGATATTTCGGATCCCATTGAAGACTATAGGGCCAAAGGAAATATCCTCCGATAACAAAGAGAAAGAAGCTTTCTGAGAAACATCTTTGTGTTCTGTGAAATCATCTCACAGAGTTACAGCTTTCCCCTCAAGAAGCCTTTCGCTAAGACAGTTCTTGTGGAATTGGCAAAGTGATATTTGGAAGCCCATAGAGGGCTAGGGTGAAAAAGGAAATATCCTCAGATGAAATCTGGAAAGAAGCTTTCTGAGAAACTGCTTAGTGTTCTGTTAATTCATCTCACAGAGTTACATCTGTATTTCGTGGATCTCTTTGCTAGCCTTATTTCTGTGGAATCTGAGAACAGATATTTCGGATCCCTTTGAAGACTATAGGGCCAAAGGAAATATCCTCCGATAACAAAGAGAAAGAAGCTTTCTGAGAAACTTCTTTGTGTTCTGTGAAATCATCTCACAGAGTTACTGCTTTCCCCTCAAGAAGCCTTTCGCTAAGACAGTTCTTGTGGAATTGGCAAAGTGATATTTGGAAGCCCATAGAGGGCTATGGTGAAAAAGGAAATATCCTCAGATGAAATCTGGAAAGAAGCTTTCTGAGAAACTGCTGAGTGTTCTGTTAATTCATCTCACAGAGTTACATCTGTATTTCGTGGATCTCTTTGCTAGCCTTATTTCTGTGGAATCTGAGAACAGATATTTCGGATCCCTTTGAAGACTATAGGGCCAAAGGAAATATCCTCCGATAACAAAGAGAAAGAAGCTTTCTGAGAAACTTCTTTGTGTTCTGTGAAATCATCTCACAGAGTTACTGCTTTCCCCTCAAGAAGCCTTTCGCTAAGACAGTTCTTGTGGAATTGGCAAAGTGATATTTGGAAGCCCATAGAGGGCTATGGTGAAAAAGGAAATATCCTCAGATGAAATCTGGAAAGAAGCTTTCTGAGAAACTGCTCTATCATATGTGACTTCCACTCACAGAGTTATATCTGTATTTCGTGGATCTCTTTGCTATCCTTATTTCTGTGGAATCTGAGAACAGATATTTCGGATCCCTTTGAAGACTATAGGGCCGAAGGAAATATCCTCCGACAACAAAGAGTAAGAAGCTTTCTGAGAAACTTCTTTGTGTTCTGTGAAATCATCTCACAGATTTACAGCTTTCCCGTCAAGAAGCCTTTCGCTAAGACAGTTCTTGTGGAATTGGCAAAGTGATATTTGGAAGCCCATAGAGGGCTAGGGTGAAAAAGTAAATATTCTCAGATGAAATCTGGAAAGAAGCTTTCTGAGAAACTGCTTAGTGTTCTGTTAATTCATCTCACAGAGTTACATCTGTATTTCGTGGATCTCTTTGCTAGCCTTATTTCTGTGGAATCTGAGAGCAGATATTTCGGATCCCATTGAAGACTATAGGGCCAAAGGAAATATCCTCCGATAACAAAGAGAAAGAAGCTTTCTGAGAAACATCTTTGTGTTCTGTGAAATCATCTCACAGAGTTACAGCTTTCGCCTCAAGAAGCCTTTCGCTAAGACAGTTCTTGTGGAATTGGCAAAGTGATATTTGGAAGCCCTTAGAGGCCTATGGTGAAAAAGGAAATATCCTCAGATGAAATCTGGAAAGAAGCTTTCTGAGAAACTGCTTAGTGTTCTGTTCATTCATCTCAGAGAGTTACATCTGCATTTCGTGAATCTCTTTGCTAGCCTTATGTCTGTGGAATCTGAGAACAGATATTTGGGATCCCTTTGAAGACTATAGGGCCAAAGGAAATATCCTCCGATAACAAAGAGAAAGAAGCTTTCTGAGAAACTTCTTTGTGTTCTGTGAAATCATCTCACAGAGTTACAGCTTTCCCCTCAAGAAGCCTTTCGCTAAGACAGTTCTTGTGGAATTGGCAAAGTGATATTTCGAAGCCCATAGAGGTCTAGGGTGAAAAAGGAAATATTCTCAGATGAAATCTGGAAAGAAGCTTTCTGAGAAACTGCTTAGTGTTCTGTTAATTCATCTCACAGAGTTACATCTGTATTTCGTGGATCTCTTTGCTAGCCTTATTTCTGTGGAATCTGAGAACAGATATTTCGGATACCATTGAAGACTATAGGGCCAAAGGAAATATCCTCCGATAACAAAGAGAAAGAAGCTTTCTGAGAAACATCTTTGTGTTCTGTGAAATCATCTCACAGAGTTACAGCTTTCCCCTCAAGACGACTTTCGCTAAGACAGTTCTTGTGGAATTGGCAAAGTGATATTTCAAAGCCCTTACAAGGCTATGGTGAAAAAGGAAATATCCTCAGATGATATCTGGAAAGAAGCTTTCTGAGAAACTGCTTAGTGTTGTGTTAATTCATCTCTCAGAGTTACATCTGTATTTCGTGGATCTCTTTGCTAGCCTTATTTCTGTGGAATCTGAGAACAGATATTTGGGATCCCTTTGAAGACTATAGGGCCAAAGGAAATATCCTCCGATAACAAAGAGAAAGAAGCTTTCTGAGAAACTTCTTTGTGTTCTGTGAAATCATCTCACAGAGTTACAGCTTTCCCCTCAAGAAGCCTTTCGCTGAGACAGTTCTTGTGGAATTGGCAAACTGATATTTGGAAGCCCATAGAGGGCTATGGTGAAAAAGGAAATATCCTCAGATGAAATCTGGAAAGAAGCTTTCTGAGAAACTGCTTAGTGTTCTGTTAATTCATCTCACAGAGTTACATCTGTATTTCGTGGATCTCTTTGCTAGCCTTATTTCTGTGGAATCTGAGAACAGATATTTCGGATCCCATTGAAGAGTATAGGGCCAAAGGAATTATCCTCCGATAACAAAGAGAAAGAAGCTTTCTGAGAAACTTTTTGTTTTCCGTGAAATCATCTCACAGAATTACAGCTTTCCCCTCAAGAAGCCTTTCGCTAAGACAGTTCTTGTGGAATTGGCAAAGTGATATTTGGAAGCCCATAGAGGGCTATGGTGAAAAAGGAAATATCCTCAGATGAAATCTGGAAAGAAGCTTTCTGAGAAACTGCTCTATCATATGTGACTTCCACTCACAGAGTTATATCTGTATTTCGTAGATCTCTTTGCTAGTCTTATTTCTGTGGAATCTGAGAACAGATATTTCGGATCCCTTTGAAGACTATAGGGCCAAAGGAAATATCCTCCGACAACAAAGAGAAAGAAGCTTTCTGAGAAACTTCTTTGTGTTCTGTGAAATCATCTCACAGAGTTACAGCTTTCCCGTCAAGAATCCTTTCGCTAAGACAGTTCTTGTGGAATTGGCAAAGTGATATTTCGAAGCCCTTAGAGGGCTAGGGTGAAAAAGGAAATATTCTCAGATGAAATCTGGAAAGAAGCTTTCTGAGAAACTGCTTAGTGTTCTGTTAATTCATCTCACAGAGTTACATCTGTATTTCGTGGATCTCTTTGCTAGCCTTATTTCTGTGGAATCTGAGAATAGATATTTCGGATCCCATTGAAGACTATAGGGCCAAAGGAAATATCCTCCGATAACAAAGAGAAAGAAGCTTTCTGAGAAACATCTTTGTGTTCTGTGAAATCATCTCACAGAGTTACAGCTTTCCCCTCAAGAAGCCTTTCGCTAAGACAGTTCTTGTGGAATTGGCAAAGTGATATTTGGAAGCCCATAGAGGGCTAGGGTGAAAAAGGAAATATCCTCAGATGAAATCTGGAAAGAAGCTTTCTGAGAAACTGCTTAGTGTTCTGTTAATTCATCTCACAGAGTTACATCTGTATTTCGTGGATCTCTTTGCTAGCCTTATTTCTGTGGAATCTGAGAGCAGATATTTCGGATCCCTTTGAAGACTATAGGGCCAAAGGAAATATCCTCCGATAACAAAGAGAAAGAAGCTTTCTGAGAAACTTCTTTGTGTTCTGTGAAATCATCTCACAGAGTTACTGCTTTCCCCTCAAGAAGCCTTTCGCTAAGACAGTTCTTGTGGAATTGGCAAAGTGATATTTGGAAGCCCATAGAGGGCTATGGTGAAAAAGGAAATATCCTCAGATGAAATCTGGAAAGAAGCTTTCTGAGAAACTGCTTAGTGTTCTGTTAATTCATCTCACAGAGTTACATCTGTATTTCGTGGATCTCTTTGCTAGCCTTATTTCTGTGGAATCTGAGAACAGATATTTCGGATCCCTTTGAAGACTATAGGGCCAAAGGAAATATCCTCCGATAACAAAGAGAAAGAAGCTTTCTGAGAAACTTCTTTGTGTTCTGTGAAATCATCTCACAGAGTTACTGCTTTCCCCTCAAGAAGCCTTTCGCTAAGACAGTTCTTGTGGAATTGGCAAAGTGATATTTGGAAGCCCATAGAGGGCTATGGTGAAAAAGGAAATATCCTCAGATGAAATCTGGAAAGAAGCTTTCTGAGAAACTGCTCTATCATATGTGACTTCCACTCACAGAGTTATATCTGTATTTCGTGGATCTCTTTGCTAGCCTTATTTCTGTGGAATCTGAGAACAGATATTTCGGATCCCTTTGAAGACTATAGGGCCAAAGGAAATATCCTCCGACAACAAAGAGTAAGAAGCTTTCTGAGAAACTTCTTTGTGTTCTGTGAAATCATCTCACAGAGTTACAGCTTTCCCGTCAAGAAGCCTTTCGCTAAGACAGTTCTTGTGGAATTGGCAAAGTGATATTTCGAAGCCCATAGAGGGCTAGGGTGAAAAAGGAAATATTCTCAGATGAAATCTGGAAAGAAGCTTTCTGAGAAACTGCTTAGTGTTCTGTTAATTCATCTCACAGAGTTACATCTGTATTTCGTGGATCTCTTTGCTAGCCTTATTTCTGTGGAATCTGAGAACAGATATTTCGGATCCCATTGAAGACTATAGGGCCAAAGGAAATATCCTCCGATAACAAAGAGAAAGAAGCTTTCTGAGAAACATCTTTGTGTTTTGTGAAATCATCTCACAGAGTTACAGCTTTCGCCTCAAGAAGCCTTTCGCTAAGACAGTTCTTGTGGAATTGGCAAAGTGATATTTGGAAGCCCTTAGAGGCCTATGGTGAAAAAGGAAATATCCTCAGATGAAATCTGGAAAGAAGCTTTCTGAGAAACTGCTTAATGTTCTGTTCATTCATCTCAGAGAGTTACATCTGCATTTCGTGAATCTCTTTGCTAGCCTTATGTCTGTGGAATCTGAGAACAGATATTTGGGATCCCTTTGAAGACTATAGGGCCAAAGGAAATATCCTCCGATAACAAAGAGAAAGAAGCTTTCTGAGAAACTTCTTTGTGTTCTGTGAAATCATCTCACAGAGTTACAGCTTTCCCCTCAAGAAGCCTTTCGCTAAGACAGTTCTTGTGGAATTGGCAAAGTGATATTTCGAAGCCCATAGAGGGCTAGGGTGAAAAAGGAAATATTCTCAGATGAAATCTGGAAAGAAGCTTTCTGAGAAACTGCTTAGTGTTCTGTTAATTCATCTCAGAGAGTTACATCTGTATTTCGTGGATCTCTTTGCTAGCCTTATTTCTGTGGAATCTGAGAACAGATATTTCGGATACCATTGAAGACTATAGGGCCAAAGGAAATATCCTCCGATAACAAAGAGAAAGAAGCTTTCTGAGAAACATCTTTGTGTTCTGTGAAATCATCTCACAGAGTTACAGCTTTCCCCTCAAGACGCCTTTCGCTAAGACAGTTCTTGTGGAATTGGCAAAGTGATATTTCAAAGCCCTTACAGGGCTATGGTGAAAAAGGAAATATCCTCAGATGATATCTGGAAAGAAGCTTTCTGAGAAACTGCTTAGTGTTCTGTTAATTCATCTCTCAGAGTTACATCTGTATTTCGTGGATCTCTTTGCTAGCCTTATTTCTGTGGAATCTGAGAACAGATATTTGGGATCCCTTTGAAGACTATAGGGCCAAAGGAAATATCCTCCGATAACAAAGAGAAAGAAGCTTTCTGAGAAACTTCTTTGTGTTCTGTGAAATCACCTCACAGAGTTACAGCTTTCCCCTCAAGAAGCCTTTCGCTGAGACAGTTCTTGTGGAATTGGCAAACTGATATTTGGAAGCCCATAGAGGGCTATGGTGAAAAAGGAAATATCCTCAGATGAAATCTGGAAAGAAGCTTTCTGAGAAACTGCTTAGTGTTCTGTTAATTCATCTCACAGAGTTACATCTGTATTTCGTGGATCTCTTTGCTAGCCTTATTTCTGTGGAATCTGAGAACAGATATTTCGGATCCCATTGAAGACTATAGGGCCAAAGGAATTATCCTCCGATAACAAAGAGAAAGAAGCTTTCTGAGAAACTTTTTGTTTTCCGTGAAATCATCTCACAGAGTTACAGCTTTCCCCTCAAGAAGCCTTTCGCTAAGACAGTTCTTGTGGAATTGGCAAAGTGATATTTGGAAGCCCATAGAGGGCTATGGTGAAAAAGGAAATATCCTCAGATGAAATCTGGAAAGAAGCTTTCTGAGAAACTGCTCTATCATATGTGACTTCCACTCACAGAGTTATATCTGTATTTCGTAGATCTCTTTGCTAGTCTTATTTCTGTGGAATCTGAGAACAGATATTTCGGATCCCTTTGAAGACTATAGGGCCAAAGGAAATATCCTCCGACAACAAAGAGAAAGAAGCTTTCTGAGAAACTTCTTTGTGTTCTGTGAAATCATCTCACAGAGTTACAGCTTTCCCGTCAAGAATCCTTTCGCTAAGACAGTTCTTGTGGAATTGGCAAAGTGATATTTCGAAGCCCATAGAGGGCTAGGGTGAAAAAGGAAATATTCTCAGATGAAATCTGGAAAGAAGCTTTCTGAGAAACTGCTTAGTGTTCTGTTAATTCATCTCACAGAGTTACATCTGTATTTCGTGGATCTCTTTGCTAGCCTTATTTCTGTGGAATCTGAGAATAGATATTTCGGATCCCATTGAAGACTATAGGGCCAAAGGAAATATCCTCCGATAACAAAGAGAAAGAAGCTTTCTGAGAAACATCTTTGTGTTCTGTGAAATCATCTCACAGAGTTACAGCTTTCCCCTCAAGAAGCCTTTCGCTAAGACAGTTCTTGTGGAATTGGCAAAGTGATATTTGGAAGCCCATAGAGGGCTAGGGTGAAAAAGGAAATATCCTCAGATGAAATCTGGAAAGAAGCTTTCTGAGAAACTGCTTAGTGTTCTGTTAATTCATCTCACAGAGTTACATCTGTATTTCGTGGATCTCTTTGCTAGCCTTATTTCTGTGGAATCTGAGAACAGATATTTCGGATCCCTTTGAAGACTATAGGGCCAAAGGAAATATCCTCCGATAACAAAGAGAAAGAAGCTTTCTGAGAAACTTCTTTGTGTTCTGTGAAATCATCTCACAGAGTTACTGCTTTCCCCTCAAGAAGCCTTTCGCTAAGACAGTTCTTGTGGAATTGGCAAAGTGATATTTGGAAGCCCATAGAGGGCTATGGTGAAAAAGGAAATATCCTCAGATGAAATCTGGAAAGAAGCTTTCTGAGAAACTGCTGAGTGTTCTGTTAATTCATCTCACAGAGTTACATCTGTATTTCCTGGATCTCTTTGCTAGCCTTATTTCTGTGGAATCTGAGAACAGATATTTCGGATCCCTTTGAAGACTATAGGGCCAAAGGAAATATCCTCCGATAACAAAGAGAAAGAAGCTTTCTGAGAAACTTCTTTGTGTTCTGTGAAATCATCTCACAGAGTTACTGCTTTCCCCTCAAGAAGCCTTTCGCTAAGACAGTTCTTGTGGAATTGGCAAAGTGATATTTGGAAGCCCATAGAGGGCTATGGTGAAAAAGGAAATATCCTCAGATGAAATCTGGAAAGAAGCTTTCTGAGAAACTGCTCTATCATATGTGACTTCCACTCACAGAGTTATATCTGTATTTCGTGGATCTCTTTGCTATCCTTATTTCTGTGGAATCTGAGAACAGATATTTCGGATCCCTTTGAAGACTATAGGGCCGAAGGAAATATCCTCCGACAACAAAGAGTAAGAAGCTTTCTGAGAAACTTCTTTGTGTTCTGTGAAATCATCTCACAGATTTACAGCTTTCCCGTCAAGAAGCCTTTCGCTAAGACAGTTCTTGTGGAATTGGCAAAGTGATATTTGGAAGCCCATAGAGGGCTAGGGTGAAAAAGTAAATATTCTCAGATGAAATCTGGAAAGAAGCTTTCTGAGAAACTGCTTAGTGTTCTGTTAATTCATCTCACAGAGTTACATCTGTATTTCGTGGATCTCTTTGCTAGCCTTATTTCTGTGGAATCTGAGAGCAGATATTTCGGATCCCATTGAAGACTATAGGGCCAAAGGAAATATCCTCCGATAACAAAGAGAAAGAAGCTTTCTGAGAAACATCTTTGTGTTCTGTGAAATCATCTCACAGAGTTACAGCTTTCGCCTCAAGAAGCCTTTCGCTAAGACAGTTCTTGTGGAATTGGCAAAGTGATATTTGGAAGCCCTTAGAGGCCTATGGTGAAAAAGGAAATATCCTCAGATGAAATCTGGAAAGAAGCTTTCTGAGAAACTGCTTAGTGTTCTGTTCATTCATCTCAGAGAGTTACATCTGCATTTCGTGAATCTCTTTGCTAGCCTTATGTCTGTGGAATCTGAGAACAGATATTTGGGATCCCTTTGAAGACTATAGGGCCAAAGGAAATATCCTCCGATAACAAAGAGAAAGAAGCTTTCTGAGAAACTTCTTTGTGTTCTGTGAAATCATCTCACAGAGTTACAGCTTTCCCCTCAAGAAGCCTTTCGCTAAGACAGTTCTTGTGGAATTGGCAAAGTGATATTTCGAAGCCCATAGAGGGCTAGGGTGAAAAAGGAAATATTCTCAGATGAAATCTGGAAAGAAGCTTTCTGAGAAACTGCTTAGTGTTCTGTTAATTCATCTCACAGAGTTACATCTGTATTTCGTGGATCTCTTTGCTAGCCTTATTTCTGTGGAATCTGAGAACAGATATTTCGGATCCCATTGAAGACTATAGGGCCAAAGGAAATATCCTCCGATAACAAAGAGAAAGAAGCTTTCTGAGAAACATCTTTGTGTTCTGTGAAATCATCTCACAGAGTTACAGCTTTCCCCTCAAGACGACTTTCGCTAAGACAGTTCTTGTGGAATTGGCAAAGTGATATTTCAAAGCCCTTACAGGGCTATGGTGAAAAAGGAAATATCCTCAGATGATATCTGGAAAGAAGCTTTCTGAGAAACTGCTTAGTGTTGTGTTAATTCATCTCTCAGAGTTACATCTGTATTTCGTGGATCTCTTTGCTAGCCTTATTTCTGTGGAATCTGAGAACAGATATTTGGGATCCCTTTGAAGACTATAGGGCCAAAGGAAATATCCTCCGATAACAAAGAGAAAGAAGCTTTCTGAGAAACTTCTTTGTGTTCTGTGAAATCATCTCACAGAGTTACAGCTTTCCCCTCAAGAAGCCTTTCGCTGAGACAGTTCTTGTGGAATTGGCAAACTGATATTTGGAAGCCCATAGAGGGCTATGGTGAAAAAGGAAATATCCTCAGATGAAATCTGGAAAGAAGCTTTCTGAGAAACTGCTTAGTGTTCTGTTAATTCATCTCACAGAGTTACATCTGTATTTCGTGGATCTCTTTGCTAGCCTTATTTCTGTGGAATCTGAGAACAGATATTTCGGATCCCATTGAAGACTATAGGGCCAAAGGAATTATCCTCCGATAACAAAGAGAAAGAAGCTTTCTGAGAAACTTTTTGTTTTCCGTGAAATCATCTCACAGAATTACAGCTTTCCCCTCAAGAAGCCTTTCGCTAAGACAGTTCTTGTGGAATTGGCAAAGTGATATTTGGAAGCCCATAGAGGGCTATGGTGAAAAAGGAAATATCCTCAGATGAAATCTGGAAAGAAGCTTTCTGAGAAACTGCTCTATCATATGTGACTTCCACACACAGAGTTATATCTGTATTTCGTAGATCTCTTTGCTAGTCTTATTTCTGTGGAATCTGAGAACAGATATTTCGGATCCCTTTGAAGACTATAGGGCCAAAGGAAATATCCTCCGACAACAAAGAGAAAGAAGCTTTCTGAGAAACTTCTTTGTGTTCTGTGAAATCATCTCACAGAGTTACAGCTTTCCCGTCAAGAATCCTTTCGCTAAGACAGTTCTTGTGGAATTGGCAAAGTGATATTTCGAAGCCCTTAGAGGGCTAGGGTGAAAAAGGAAATATTCTCAGATGAAATCTGGAAAGAAGCTTTCTGAGAAACTGCTTAGTGTTCTGTTAATTCATCTCACAGAGTTACATCTGTATTTCGTGGATCTCTTTGCTAGCCTTATTTCTGTGGAATCTGAGAATAGATATTTCGGATCCCATTGAAGACTATAGGGCCAAAGGAAATATCCTCCGATAACAAAGAGAAAGAAGCTTTCTGAGAAACATCTTTGTGTTCTGTGAAATCATCTCACAGAGTTACAGCTTTCCCCTCAAGAAGCCTTTCGCTAAGACAGTTCTTGTGGAATTGGCAAAGTGATATTTGGAAGCCCATAGAGGGCTAGGGTGAAAAAGGAAATATCCTCAGATGAAATCTGGAAAGAAGCTTTCTGAGAAACTGCTCTATCATATGTGACTTCCACTCACAGAGTTATATCTGTATTTCGTGGATCTCTTTGCTATCCTTATTTCTGTGGAATCTGAGAACAGATATTTCGGATCCCTTTGAAGACTATAGGGCCGAAGGAAATATCCTCCGACAACAAAGAGTAAGAAGCTTTCTGAGAAACTTCTTTGTGTTCTGTGAAATCATCTCACAGATTTACAGCTTTCCCGTCAAGAAGCCTTTCGCTAAGACAGTTCTTGTGGAATTGGCAAAGTGATATTTGGAAGCCCATAGAGGGCTAGGGTGAAAAAGTAAATATTCTCAGATGAAATCTGGAAAGAAGCTTTCTGAGAAACTGCTTAGTGTTCTGTTAATTCATCTCACAGAGTTACATCTGTATTTCGTGGATCTCTTTGCTAGCCTTATTTCTGTGGAATCTGAGAGCAGATATTTCGGATCCCATTGAAGACTATAGGGCCAAAGGAAATATCCTCCGATAACAAAGAGAAAGAAGCTTTCTGAGAAACATCTTTGTGTTCTGTGAAATCATCTCACAGAGTTACAGCTTTCGCCTCAAGAAGCCTTTCGCTAAGACAGTTCTTGTGGAATTGGCAAAGTGATATTTGGAAGCCCTTAGAGGCCTATGGTGAAAAAGGAAATATCCTCAGATGAAATCTGGAAAGAAGCTTTCTGAGAAACTGCTTAGTGTTCTGTTCATTCATCTCAGAGAGTTACATCTGCATTTCGTGAATCTCTTTGCTAGCCTTATGTCTGTGGAATCTGAGAACAGATATTTGGGATCCCTTTGAAGACTATAGGGCCAAAGGAAATATCCTCCGATAACAAAGAGAAAGAAGCTTTCTGAGAAACTTCTTTGTGTTCTGTGAAATCATCTCACAGAGTTACAGCTTTCCCCTCAAGAAGCCTTTCGCTAAGACTGTTCTTGTGGAATTGGCAAAGTGATATTTCGAAGCCCATAGAGGGCTAGGGTGAAAAAGGAAATATTCTCAGATGAAATCTGGAAAGAAGCTTTCTGAGAAACTGCTTAGTGTTCTGTTAATTCATCTCACAGAGTTACATCTGTATTTCGTGGATCTCTTTGCTAGCCTTATTTCTGTGGAATCTGAGAACAGATATTTCGGATACCATTGAAGACTATAGGGCCAAAGGAAATATCCTCCGATAACAAAGAGAAAGAAGCTTTCTGAGAAACATCTTTGTGTTCTGTGAAATCATCTCACAGAGTTACAGCTTTCCCCTCAAGACGACTTTCGCTAAGACAGTTCTTGTGGAATTGGCAAAGTGATATTTCAAAGCCCTTACAGGGCTATGGTGAAAAAGGAAATATCCTCAGATGATATCTGGAAAGAAGCTTTCTGAGAAACTGCTTAGTGTTGTGTTAATTCATCTCTCAGAGTTACATCTGTATTTCGTGGATCTCTTTGCTAGCCTTATTTCTGTGGAATCTGAGAACAGATATTTGGGATCCCTTTGAAGACTATAGGGCCAAAGGAAATATCCTCCGATAACAAAGAGAAAGAAGCTTTCTGAGAAACTTCTTTGTGTTCTGTGAAATCATCTCACAGAGTTACAGCTTTCCCCTCAAGAAGCCTTTCGCTGAGACAGTTCTTGTGGAATTGGCAAACTGATATTTGGAAGCCCATAGAGGGCTATGGTGAAAAAGGAAATATCCTCAGATGAAATCTGGAAAGAAGCTTTCTGAGAAACTGCTTAGTGTTCTGTTAATTCATCTCACAGAGTTACATCTGTATTTCGTGGATCTCTTTGCTAGCCTTATTTCTGTGGAATCTGAGAACAGATATTTCGGATCCCATTGAAGACTATAGGGCCAAAGGAATTATCCTCCGATAACAAAGAGAAAGAAGCTTTCTGAGAAACTTTTTGTTTTCCGTGAAATCATCTCACAGAATTACAGCTTTCCCCTCAAGAAGCCTTTCGCTAAGACAGTTCTTGTGGAATTGGCAAAGTGATATTTGGAAGCCCATAGAGGGCTATGGTGAAAAAGGAAATATCCTCAGATGAAATCTGGAAAGAAGCTTTCTGAGAAACTGCTCTATCATATGTGACTTCCACTCACAGAGTTATATCTGTATTTCGTAGATCTCTTTGCTAGTCTTATTTCTGTGGAATCTGAGAACAGATATTTCGGATCCCTTTGAAGACTATAGGGCCAAAGGAAATATCCTCCGACAACAAAGAGAAAGAAGCTTTCTGAGAAACTTCTTTGTGTTCTGTGAAATCATCTCACAGAGTTACAGCTTTCCCGTCAAGAATCCTTTCGCTAAGACAGTTCTTGTGGAATTGGCAAAGTGATATTTCGAAGCCCTTAGAGGGCTAGGGTGAAAAAGGAAATATTCTCAGATGAAATCTGGAAAGAAGCTTTCTGAGAAACTGCTTAGTGTTCTGTTAATTCATCTCACAGAGTTACATCTGTATTTCGTGGATCTCTTTGCTAGCCTTATTTCTGTGGAATCTGAGAATAGATATTTCGGAACCCCTTGAAGACTATAGGGCCAAAGGAAATATCCTCCGATAACAAAGAGAAAGAAGCTTTCTGAGAAACATCTTTGTGTTCTGTGAAATCATCTCACAGAGTTACAGCTTTCCCCTCAAGAAGCCTTTCGCTAAGACAGTTCTTGTGGAATTGGCAAAGTGATATTTGGAAGCCCATAGAGGGCTAGGGTGAAAAAGGAAATATCCTCAGATGAAATCTGGAAAGAAGCTTTCTGAGAAACTGCTTAGTGTTCTGTTAATTCATCTCACAGAGTTACATCTGTATTTCGTGGATCTCTTTGCTAGCCTTATTTCTGTGGAATCTGAGAACAGATATTTCGGATCCCTTTGAAGACTATAGGGCCAAAGGAAATATCCTCCGATAACAAAGAGAAAGAAGCTTTCTGAGAAACTTCTTTGTGTTCTGTGAAATCATCTCACAGAGTTACTGCTTTCCCCTCAAGAAGCCTTTCGCTAAGACAGTTCTTGTGGAATTGGCAAAGTGATATTTGGAAGCCCATAGAGGGCTATGGTGAAAAAGGAAATATCCTCAGATGAAATCTGGAAAGAAGCTTTCTGAGAAACTGCTTAGTGTTCTGTTAATTCATCTCACAGAGTTACATCTGTATTTCGTGGATCTCTTTGCTAGCCTTATTTCTGTGGAATCTGAGAACAGATATTTCGGATCCCTTTGAAGACTATAGGGCCAAAGGAAATATCCTCCGATAACAAAGAGAAAGAAGCTTTCTGAGAAACTTCTTTGTGTTCTGTGAAATCATCTCACAGAGTTACTGCTTTCCCCTCAAGAAGCCTTTCGCTAAGACAGTTCTTGTGGAATTGGCAAAGTGATATTTGGAAGCCCATAGAGGGCTATGGTGAAAAAGGAAATATCCTCAGATGAAATCTGGAAAGAAGCTTTCTGAGAAACTGCTCTATCATATGTGACTTCCACTCACAGAGTTATATCTGTATTTCGTGGATCTCTTTGCTAGCCTTATTTCTGTGGAATCTGAGAACAGATATTTCGGATCCCTTTGAAGACTATAGGGCCAAAGGAAATATCCTCCGACAACAAAGAGTAAGAAGCTTTCTGAGAAACTTCTTTGTGTTCTGTGAAATCATCTCACAGAGTTACAGCTTTCCCGTCAAGAAGCCTTTCGCTAAGACAGTTCTTGTGGAATTGGCAAAGTGATATTTCGAAGCTCATAGAGGGCTAGGGTGAAAAAGGAAATATTCTCAGATGAAATCTGGAAAGAAGCTTTCTGAGAAACTGCTTAGTGTTCTGTTAATTCATCTCACAGAGTTACATCTGTATTTCGTGGATCTCTTTGCTAGCCTTATTTCTGTGGAATCTGAGAACAGATATTTCGGATCCCATTGAAGACTATAGGGCCAAAGGAAATATCCTCCGATAACAAAGAGAAAGAAGCTTTCTGAGAAACATCTTTGTGTTCTGTGAAATCATCTCACAGAGTTACAGCTTTCCCCTCAAGAAGCCTTTCGCTAAGACAGTTCTTGTGGAATTGTCAAAGTGATATTTGGAAGCCCATAGAGGCCTATGGTGAAAAAGGAAATATCCTAAGATGAAATCTGGAAAGAAGCTTTCTGAGAAACTGCTTAGTGTTCTGTTCATTCATCTCACAGAGTTACATCTGTATTTCGTGGATCTCTTTGCTAGCCTTATTTCTGTGGAATCTGAGAACAGATATTTCGGATCCCTTTGAAGACTATAGGGCCAAAGGAAATATCCTCCGATAACAAAGAGAAAGAAGCTTTCTGAGAAACTTCTTTGTGTTCTGTGAAATCATCTCACAGAGTTACAGCTTTCCCCTCAAGAAGCCTTTCGCTGAGACAGTTCTTGTGGAATTGGCAAACTGATATTTGGAAGCCCATAGAGGGCTATGGTGAAAAAGGAAATATCCTCAGATGAAATCTGGAAAGAAGCTTTCTGAGAAACTGCTTAGTGTTCTGTTAATTCATCTCACAAAGTTACAACTGTATTTCGTGGATCTCTTTGCTAGCCTTATTTCTGTGGAGTCTGAGAACAGATATTTCGGATCCCATTGAAGACTATAGGGCCAAAGGAATTATCCTCCGATAACAAAGAGAAAGAAGCTGTCTGAGAAACTTTTTGTTTTCCGAGAAATCATCTCACAGAGTTACAGCTTTCCCCTCAAGAAGCCTTTCGCTAAGACAGTTCTTGTGGAATTGGCAAAGTGATATTTGGAAGCCCTTAGAGGGCTATGGTGAAAAAGGAAATATCCTCAGATGAAATCTGGAAAGAAGCTTTCTGAGAAACTGCTCTATCATATGTGACTTCCACTCACAGAGTTATATCTGTATTTCGTGGATCTCTTTGCTAGCCTTATTTCTGTGGAATCTGAGAACAGATATTTCGGATCCCTTTGAAGACTATAGGGCCAAAGGAAATATCCTCCGACAACAAAGAGTAAGAAGCTTTCTGAGAAACTTCTTTGTGTTCTGTGAAATCTTCTCACAGAGTTACAGCTTTCCCGTCAAGAAGCCTTTCGCTAAGACAGTTCTTGTGGAATTGGCAAAGTGATATTTCGAAGCCCATAGAGGGCTAGGGTGAAAAAGGAAATATTCTCAGATGAAATCTGGAAAGAAGCTTTCTGAGAAACTGCTTAGTGTTCTGTTAATTCATCTCACAGAGTTACATCTGTATTTCGTGGATCTCTTTGCTAGCCTTATTTCTGTGGAATCTGAGAACAGATATTTCGGATCCCATTGAAGACTATAGGGCCAAAGGAAATATCCTCCGATAACAAAGAGAAAGAAGCTTTCTGAGAAACATCTTTGTGTTCTGTGAAATCATCTCACAGAGTTACAGCTTTCCCCTCAAGAAGCCTTTCGCTAAGACAGTTCTTGTGGAATTGGCAAAGTGATATTTGGAAGCCCTTAGAGGCCTATGGTGAAAAAGGAAATATCCTCAGATGAAATCTGGAAAGAAGCTTTCTGAGAAACTGCTTAGTGTTCTGTTCATTCATCTCACAGAGTTACTTCTGCATTTCGTGAATCTCTTTGCTAGCCTTATGTCTGTGGAATCTGAGAACAGATATTTCGGATCCCTTTGAAGACTATAGGGCCAAAGGAAATATCCTCCGATAACAAAGAGAAAGAAGCTTTCTGAGAAACTTCTTTGTGTTCTGTGAAATCATCTCACAGAGTTACAGCTTTCCCCTCAAGAAGCCTTTCGCTAAGACAGTTCTTGTGGAATTGGCAAAGTGATATTTGGAAGCCCATAGAGGGCTATGGTGAAAAAGGAAATATCCTCAGATGAAATCTGGAAAGAAGCTTTCTGAGAAACTGCTCTATCATATGTGACTTCCACTCACAGAGTTATATCTGTATTTCGTGGATCTCTTTGCTAGCCTTATTTCTGTGGAATCTGAGAACAGATATTTCGGATCCCTTTGAAGACTATAGGGCCAAAGGAAATATCCTCCGACAACAAAGAGTAAGAAGCTTTCTGAGAAACATCTTTGTGTTCTGTGAAATCATCTCACAGAATTACAGCTTTTCCGTCAAGAAGCCTTTGGCTAAGACAGTTCTTGTGGAATTGGCAAAGTGATATTTGGAAGCCCATAGAGGGCTAGGGTGAAAAAGGAAATATCCTCAGATGAAATCTGGAAAGAAGCTTTCTGAGAAACTGCTTAGTGTTCTGTTAATTCATCTCACAGAGTTACATCTGTATTTCGTGGATCTCTTTGCTAGCCTTATTTCTGTGGAAACTGAGAACAGATATTTTGGATCCCTTTGAAGACTATAGGGCCAAAGGAAATATCCTCCGATAACAAAGAGAAAGAAGCTTTCTGAGAAACTCCTTTGTGTTCTGTGAAATCATCTCACAGAGTTACAGCTTTCCCCTCAAGAAGCCTTTCGCTGAGACAGTTCTTGTGGAATTGGCAAACTGATATTTGGAAGCCCATAGAGGGCTATGGTGAAAAAGGAAATATCCTCAGATGAAATCTGGAAAGAAGCTTTCTGAGAAACTGCTTAGTGTTCTGTTAATTCATCTCACAGAGTTACATCTGTATTTCGTGGATCTCTTTGCTAGCCTTATTTCTGTGGAATCTGAGAACAGATACTTCGGATCCCATTGAAGACTATAGGGCCAAAGGAATTATCCTCCGATAACAAAGAGAAAGAAGCTTTCTGAGAAACTTTTTGTTTTCCGTGAAATCATCTCACAGAGTTACAGCTTTCCCCTCAAGAAGCCTTTCGCTAAGACAGTTCTTGTGGAATTGGCAAAGTGATATTTGGAAGCCCTTAGAGGGCTATGGTGAAAAAGGAAATATCCTCAGATGAAATCTGGAAAGAAGCTTTCTGAGAAACTGCTCTATCATATGTGACTTCCACTCACAGAGTTATATCTGTATTTCGTGGATCTCTTTGCTAGCCTTATTTCTGTGGAATCTGAGAGCAGATATTTCGGATCCCATTGAAGACTATAGGGCCAAAGGAAATATCCTCCGATAACAAAGAGAAAGAAGCTTTCTGAGAAACATCTTTGTGTTCTGTGAAATCATCTCACAGAGTTACAGCTTTCGCCTCAAGAAGCCTTTCGCTAAGACAGTTCTTGTGGAATTGGCAAAGTGATATTTCGAAGCCCGTAGAGGGCTAGGGTGAAAAAGGAAATATTCTCAGATGAAATCTGGAAAGAAGCTTTCTGAGAAACTGCTTAGTGTTCTGTTAATTCATCTCACAGAGTTACATCTGTATTTCGTGGATCTCTTTGCTAGCCTTATTTCTGTGGAATCTGAGAACAGATATTTCGGATACCATTGAAGACTATAGGGCCAAAGGAAATATCCTCCGATAACAAAGAGAAAGAAGCTTTCTGAGAAACTTCTTTGTGTTCTGTGAAATCATCTCACAGAGTTACAGCTTTCCCCTCAAGAAGCCTTTCGCTGAGACAGTTCTTGTGGAATTGGCAAACTGATATTTGGAAGCCCATAGAGGGCTATGGTGAAAAAGGAAATATCCTCAGATGAAATCTGGAAAGAAGCTTTCTGAGAAACTGCTTAGTGTTCTGTCAATTCATCTCACAGAGTTACATCTGTATTTCGTGGATCTCTTTGCTAGCCTTATTTCTGTGGAATCTGAGAACAGATATTTCGGATCCCATTGAAGACTATAGGGCCAAAGGAATTATCCTCCGATAACAAAGAGAAAGAAGTTTTCTGAGAAACTTTTTGTTTTCCGTGAAATCATCTCACAGAGTTACAGCTTTCCCCTCAAGAAGCCTTTCGCTAAGACAGTTCTTGTGAAATTGGCAAAGTGATATTTGGAAGCCCATAGAGGGCTATGGTGAAAAAGGAAATATCCTCAGATGAAATCTGGAAAGAAGCTTTCTGAGAAACTGCTCTATCATATGTGACTTCCACTCACAGAGTTATATCTGTATTTCGTAGATCTCTTTGCTAGTCTTATTTCTGTGGAATCTGAGAACAGATATTTCGGATCCCTTTGAAGACTATAGGGCCAAAGGAAATATCCTCCGACAACAAAGAGAAAGAAGCTTTCTGAGAAACTTCTTTGTGTTCTGTGAAATCATCTCACAGAGTTACAGCTTTCCCGTCAAGAATCCTTTCGCTAAGACAGTTCTTGTGGAATTGGCAAAGTGATATTTCGAAGCCCATAGAGGGCTAGGGTGAAAAAGGAAATATTCTCAGATGAAATCTGGAAAGAAGCTTTCTGAGAAACTGCTTAGTGTTCTGTTAATTCATCTCACAGAGTTACATCTGTATTTCGTGGATCTCTTTGCTAGCCTTATTTCTGTGGAATCTGAGAATAGATATTTCGGATCCCATTGAAGACTATAGGGCCAAAGGAAATATCCTCCGATAAAAAAGAGAAAGAAGCTTTCTGAGAAACATCTTTGTGTTCTGTGAAATCATCTCACAGAGTTACAGCTTTCCCCTCAAGAAGCCTTTCGCTAAGACAGTTCTTGTGGAATTGGCAAAGTGATATTTGGAAGCCCATAGAGGGCTAGGGTGAAAAAGGAAATATCCTCAGATGAAATCTGGAAAGAAGCTTTCTGAGAAACTGCTTAGTGTTCTGTTAATTCATCTCACAGAGTTACATCTGTATTTCGTGGATCTCTTTGCTAGCCTTATTTCTGTGGAATCTGAGAACAGATATTTCGGATCCCTTTGAAGACTATAGGGCCAAAGGAAATATCCTCCGATAACAAAGAGAAAGAAGCTTTCTGAGAAACTTCTTTGTGTTCTGTGAAATCATCTCACAGAGTTACTGCTTTCCCCTCAAGAAGCCTTTCGCTAAGACAGTTCTTGTGGAATTGGCAAAGTGATATTTGGAAGCCCATAGAGGGCTATGGTGAAAAAGGAAATATCCTCAGATGAAATCTGGAAAGAAGCTTTCTGAGAAACTGCTCTATCATATGTGACTTCCACTCACAGAGTTATATCTGTATTTCGTGGATCTCTTTGCTAGCCTTATTTCTGTGGAATCTGAGAACAGATATTTCGGATCCCTTTGAAGACTATAGGGCCAAAGGAAATATCCTCCGACAACAAAGAGTAAGAAGCTTTCTGAGAAACTTCTTTGTGTTCTGTGAAATCATCTCACAGAGTTACAGCTTTCCCGTCAAGAAGCCTTTCGCTAAGACAGTTCTTGTGGAATTGGCAAAGTGATATTTGGAAGCCCATAGAGGCCTATGGTGAAAAAGGAAATATCCTCAGATGAAATCTGGAAAGAAGCTTTCTGAGAAACTGCTTAGTGTTCTGTTCATTCATCTCACAGAGTTACATCTGCATTTCGTGAATCTCTTTGCTAGCCTTATATCTGTGGAATCTGAGAACAGATATTTCGGATCCCATTGAAGACTATAGGGCCAAAGGAAATATCCTCCGATAACAAAGAGAAAGAAGCTTTCTGAGAAACTTCTTTGTGTTCTGTGAAATCATCTCACAGAGTTACAGCTTTCCCCTCAAGAAGCCTTTCGCTGAGACAGTTCTTGTGGAATTGGCAAACTGATATTTGGAAGCCCATAGAGGGCTATGGTGAAAAAGGAAATATCCTCAGATGAAATCTGGAAAGAAGCTTTCTGAGAAACTGCTTAGTGTTCTGTCAATTCATCTCACAGAGTTACATCTGTATTTCGTGGATCTCTTTGCTAGCCTTATTTCTGTGGAATCTGAGAACAGATATTTCGGATCCCATTGAAGACTATAGGGCCAAAGGAATTATCCTCCGATAACAAAGAGAAAGAAGCTTTCTGAGAAACTTTTTGTTTTCCGTGAAATCATCTCACAGAGTTACAGCTTTCCCCTCAAGAAGCCTTTCGCTAAGACAGTTCTTGTGGAATTGGCAAAGTGATATTTGGAAGCCCATAGAGGGCTATGGTGAAAAAGGAAATATCCTCAGATGAAATCTGGAAAGAAGCTTTCTGAGAAACTGCTCTATCATATGTGACTTCCACTCACAGAGTTATATCTGTATTTCGTAGATCTCTTTGCTAGTCTTATTTCTGTGGAATCTGAGAACAGATATTTCGGATCCCTTTGAAGACTATAGGGCCAAAGGAAATATCCTCCGACAACAAAGAGAAAGAAGCTTTCTGAGAAACTTCTTTGTGTTCTGTGAAATCATCTCACAGAGTTACAGCTTTCCCGTCAAGAATCCTTTCGCTAAGACAGTTCTTGTGGAATTGGCAAAGTGATATTTCGAAGCCCATAGAGGGCTAGGGTGAAAAAGGAAATATCCTCAGATGAAATCTGGAAAGAAGCTTTCTGAGAAACTGCTTAGTGTTCTGTTAATTCATCTCACAGAGCTACATCTGTATTTCGTGGATCTCTTTGCTAGCCTTATTTCTGTGGAATCTGAGAATAGATATTTCGGATCCCATTGAAGACTATAGGGCCAAAGGAAATATCCTCCGATAACAAAGAGAAAGAAGCTTTCTGAGAAACATCTTTGTGTTCTGTGAAATCATCTCACAGAGTTACAGCTTTCCCCTCAAGAAGCCTTTCGCTAAGACAGTTCTTGTGGAATTGGCAAAGTGATATTTGGAAGCCCATAGAGGGCTAGGGTGAAAAAGGAAATATCCTCAGATGAAATCTGGAAAGAAGCTTTCTGAGAAACTGCTTAGTGTTCTGTTAATTCATCTCACAGAGTTACATCTGTATTTCGTGGATCTCTTTGCTAGCCTTATTTCTGTGGAATCTGAGAACAGATATTTCGGATCCCTTTGAAGACTATAGGGCCAAAGGAAATATCCTCCGATAACAAAGAGAAAGAAGCTTTCTGAGAAACTTCTTTGTGTTCTGTGAAATCATCTCACAGAGTTACTGCTTTCCCCTCAAGAAGCCTTTCGCTAAGACAGTTCTTGTGGAATTGGCAAAGTGATATTTGGAAGCCCATAGAGGGCTATGGTGAAAAAGGAAATATCCTCAGATGAAATCTGGAAAGAAGCTTTCTGAGAAACTGCTCTATCATATGTGACTTCCACTCACAGAGTTATATCTGTATTTCGTGGATCTCTTTGCTAGCCTTATTTCTGTGGAATCTGAGAACAGATATTTCGGATCCCTTTGAAGACTATAGGGCCAAAGGAAATATCCTCCGACAACAAAGAGTAAGAAGCTTTCTGAGAAACTTCTTTGTGTTCTGTGAAATCATCTCACAGAGTTACAGCTTTCCCGTCAAGAAGCCTTTCGCTAAGACAGTTCTTGTGGAATTGGCAAAGTGATATTTGGAAGCCCATAGAGGCCTATGGTGAAAAAGGAAATATCCTCAGATGAAATCTGGAAAGAAGCTTTCTGAGAAACTGCTTAGTGTTCTGTTCATTCATCTCACAGAGTTACATCTGCATTTCGTGAATCTCTTTGCTAGCCTTATATCTGTGGAATCTGAGAACAGATATTTCGGATCCCATTGAAGACTATAGGGCCAAAGGAAATATCCTCCGATAACAAAGAGAAAGAAGCTTTCTGAGAAACTTCTTTGTGTTCTGTGAAATCATCTCACAGAATTACAGCTTTCCCCTCAAGAAGCCTTTCGCTGAGACCGTTCTTGTGGAATTGGCAAACTGATATTTGGAAGCCCATAGAGGGCTATGGTGAAAAAGGAAATATCCTCAGATGAAATCTGGAAAGAAGCTTTCTGAGAATCTGCTTAGTGTTCTGTTAATTCATCTCACAGAGTTACATCTGTATTTCGTGGATCTCTTTGCTAGCCTTATTTCTGTGGAATCTGAGAACAGATACTTCGGATCCCATTGAAGACTATAGGGCCAAAGGAATTATCCTCCGATAACAAAGAGAAAGAAGCTTTCTGAGAAACTTTTTGTTTTCCGTGAAATCATCTCACAGAGTTACAGCTTTCCCCTCAAGAAGCCTTTCGCTAAGACAGTTCTTGTGGAATTGGCAAAGTGATATTTGGAAGCCCATAGAGGGCTATGGTGAAAAAGGAAATATTCTCAGATGAAATCTGGAAAGAAGCTTTCTGAGAAACTGCTCTATCATATGTGACTTCCACTCACAGAGTTATAAATGTATTTCGTGGATCTCTTTGCTAGCCTTATTTCTGTGGAATCTGAGAACAGATATTTCGGATCCCATTGAAGACTATAGGGCCAAAGGAAATATCCTCCGACAAGAAAGAGAAAGAAGCTTTCTGAGAAACTCCTTTGTGTTCTGTGAAATCATCTCACAGAGTTACAGCTTTCCCGTCAAGAAGCCTTTCGCTAAGACAGTTCTTGTGGAATTGGCAAAGTGATATTTCGAAGCCCATAGAGGGCTAGTGTGAAAAAGGAAATATTCTAAGATGAAATCTGGAAAGAAGCTTTCTGAGAAACTGCTTAGTGTTCTGTTAATTCATCTCACAGAGTTACATCTGTATTTCGTGGATCTCTTTGCTAGCCTTATTTCTGTGGAATCTGAGAACAGATATTTCGGATCCCATTGAAGACTATAGGGCCAAAGGAAATATCCTCCGATAACAAAGAGAAAGAAGCTTTCTGAGAAACATCTTTGTGTTCTGTGAAATCATCTCACAGAGTTACAGCTTTCCCCTCAAGAAGCCTTTCGCTAAGACAGTTCTTGTGGAATTGGCAAAATGATATTTGGAAGCCCATAGAGGGCTAGGGTGAAAAAGGAAATATCCTCAGATGAAATCTGGAAAGAAGCTTTCTGAGAAACTGCTTAGTGTTCTGTTAATTCATCTCACAGAGTTACATCTGTATTTCGTGGATCTCTTTGCTAGCCTTATTTCTGTGGAATCTGAGAACAGATATTTCAGATCCCTTTGAAGACTATAGGGCCAAAGGAAATATCCTCCGATAACAAAGAGAAAGAAGCTTTCTGAGAAACTTCTTTGTGTTCTGTGAAATCATCTCACAGAGTTACAGCTTTCCCCTCAAGAAGCCTTTCGCTGAGACAGTTCTTGTGGAATTGGCAAACTGATATTTGGAAGCCCATAGAGGGCTATGGTGAAAAAGGAAATATCCTCAGATGAAATCTGGAAAGAAGCTTTCTGAGAAACTGCTTAGTGTTCTGTTAATTCATCTCACAGAGTTACAACTGTATTTCGTGGATCTCTTTGCTAGCCTTATTTCTGTGGAGTCTGAGAACAGATATTTCGGATCCCTTTGAAGACTATAGGGCCAAAGGAATTATCCTCCGATAACAAAGAGAAAGAAGCTTTCTGAGAAACTTTTTGTTTTCCGAGAAATCATCTCACAGAGTTACAGCTTTCCCCTCAAGAAGCCTTTCGCTAAGACAGTTCTTGTGGAATTGGCAAAGTGATATTTGGAAGCCCTTAGAGGGCTATGGTGAAAAAGGAAATATCCTCAGATGAAATCTGGAAAGAAGCTTTCTGAGAAACTGCTCTATCATATGTGACTTCCACTCACAGAGTTATATCTGTATTTCGTGGATCTCTTTGCTAGCCTTATTTCTGTGGAATCTGAGAACAGATATTTCGGATCCCTTTGAATACTATAGGGCCAAAGGAAATATCCTCCGACAACAAAGAGTAAGAAGCTTTCTGAGAAACTTCTTTGTGTTCTGTGAAATCATCTCACAGAGTTACAGCTTTCCCGTCAAGAAGCCTTTCGCTAAGACAGTTCTTGTGGAATTGGCAAAGTGATATTTCGAAGCCCATAGAGGGCTAGGGTGAAAAAGGAAATATTCTCAGATGAAATCTGGAAAGAAGCTTTCTGAGAAACTGCTTAGTGTTCTGTTAATTCATCTCACAGAGTTAAATCTGTATTTCGTGGATCTCTTTGCTAGCCTTATTTCTGTGGAATCTGAGAACAGATATTTCGGATCCCATTGAAGACTATAGGGCCAAAGGAAATATCCTCCGATAACAAAGAGAAAGAAGCTTTCTGAGAAACATCTTTGTGTTCTGTGAAATCATCTCACAGAGTTACAGCTTTCCCCTCTAGAAGCCTTTCGCTAAGACAGTTCTTGTGGAATTGGCAAAGTGATATTTGGAAGCCCTTAGAGGCCTATGGTGAAAAAGGAAATATCCTCAGATGAAATCTGGAAAGAAGCTTTCTGAGAAACTGCTTAGTGTTCTGTTCATTCATCTCACAGAGTTACTTCTGCATTTCGTGAATCGCTTTGCTAGCCTTATGTCTGTGGAATCTGAGAACAGATATTTCGGATCCCATTGAAGACTATAGGGCCAAAGGAAATATCCTCCGATAACAAAGAGAAAGAAGCTTTCTGAGAAACTTCTTTGTGTTCTGTGAAATCATCTCACAGAGTTACAGCTTTCCCCTCAAGAAGCCTTTCGCTAAGACAGTTCTTGTGGAATTGGCAAAGTGATATTTGGAAGCCCATAGAGGGCTATGGTGAAAAAGGAAATATCCTCAGATGAAATCTGGAAAGAAGCTTTCTGAGAAACTGCTCTATCATATGTGACTTCCACTCACAGAGTTATATCTGTATTTCGTGGATCTCTTTGCTAGCCTTATTTCTGTGGAATCTGAGAACAGATATTTCGGATCCCTTTGAAGACTATAGGGCCAAAGGAAATATCCTCCGACAACAAAGAGTAAGAAGCTTTCTGAGAAACTTCTTTGTGTTCTGTGAAATCTTCTCACAGAGTTACAGCTTTCCCGTCAAGAAGCCTTTCGCTAAGACAGTTCTTGTGGAATTGGCAAAGGGATATTTCGAAGCCCATAGAGGGCTAGGGTGAAAAAGGAAATATTCTCAGATGAAATCTGGAAAGAAGCTTTCTGAGAAACTGCTTAGTGTTCTGTTCATTCATCTCACAGAGTTACATCTGTATTTCGTGGATCTCTTTGCTAGCCTTATTTCTGTGGAATCTGAGAACAGATATTTCGGATCCCATTGAAGACTATAGGGCCAAAGGAAATATCCTCCGATAACAAAGAGAAAGAAGCTTTCTGAGAAACATCTTTGTGTTCTGTGAAATCATCTCACAGAGTTACAGCTTTCCCCTCAAGAAGCCTTTCGCTAAGACAGTTCTTGTGGAATTGGCAAAGTGATATTTGGAAGCCCATAGAGGTCTAGGGTGAAAAAGGAAATATCCTCAGATGAAATCTGGAAAGAAGCTTTCTGAGAAACTGCTTAGTGTTCTGTTAATTCATCTCACAGAGTTACATCTGTATTTCGTGGATCTCTTTGCTAGCCTTATTTCTGTGGAATCTGAGAACAGATATTTCGGATCCCTTTGAAGACTATAGGGCCAAAGGAAATATCCTCCGATAACAAAGAGAAAGAAGCTTTCTGAGAAACTTCTTTGTGTTCTGTGAAATCATCTCACAGAGTTACAGCTTTCCCCTCAAGAAGCCTTTCGCTGAGACAGTTCTTGTGGAATTGGCAAACTGATATTTGGAAGCCCATAGAGGGCTATGGTGAAAAAGGAAATATCCTCAGATGAAATCTGGAAAGAAGCTTTCTGAGAAACTGCTTAGTGTTCTGTTAATTCATCTCACAGAGTTACATCTGTATTTCGTGGATCTCTTTGCTAGCCTTATTTCTGTGGAATCTGAGAACAGATACTTCGGATCCCATTGAAGACTATAGGGCCAAAGGAATTATCCTCCGATAACAAAGAGAAAGAAGCTTTCTGAGAAACTTTTTGTTTTCCGTGAAATCATCTCACAGAGTTACAGCTTTCCCCTCAAGAAGCCTTTCGCTAAGACAGTTCTTGTGGAATTGGCAAAGTGATATTTGGAAGCCCTTAGAGGGCTATGGTGAAAAAGGAAATATCCTCAGATGAAATCTGGAAAGAAGCTTTCTGAGAAACTACTCTATCATATGTGACTTCCACTCACAGAGATATATCTGTATTTCGTGGATCTCTTTGCTAGCCTTATTTCTGTGGAATCTGAGAACAGATATTTCGGATCCCTTTGAAGACTATAGGGCCAAAGGAAATATCCTCCGACAACAAAGAGAAAGAAGCTTTCTGAGAAACTTCTTTGTGTTCTGTGAAATCATCTCACAGAGTTACAGCTTTCCCGTCAAGAAGCCTTTCGCTAAGACAGTTCTTGTGGAATTGGCAAAGTGATATTTCGAAGCCCATAGAGGGGTAGGGTGAAAAAGGAAATATTCTCAGATGAAATCTGGAAAGAAGCTTTCTGAGAAACTGCTTAGTGTTCTGTTAATTCATCTCATAGAGTTACATCTGTATTTCATGGATCTCTTTGCTAGCCTTATCTCTGTGGAATCTGAGAACAGATATTTCGGATCCCATTGAAGACTATACGGCCAAAGGAAATATCCTCCGATAACAAAGAGAAAGAAGCTTTCTGAGAAACATCTTTGTGTTCTGTGAAATCATCTCACAGAGTTACAGCTTTCCCCTCAAGAAGCCTTTCGCTAAGACAGTTCTTGTGGAATTGGCAAAGTGATATTTGGAAGCCCATAGAGGCCTATGGTGAAAAAGGAAATATCCTCAGATGAAATCTGGAAAGAAGCTTTCTGAGAAACTGCTTAGTGTTCTGTTAATTCATCTCACAGAGTTACATCTGTATTTCGTGGATCTCTTTGCTAGCCTTATTTCTGTGGAATCTGAGAACAGATATTTCGGATCCCTTTGAAGACTATAGGGCCAAAGGAATTATCCTCCGATAACAAAGAGAAAGAAGCTTTTTGAGAAACTTTTTGATTTCCGTGAAATCATCTCACAGAGTTACAGCTTTCCCCTCAAGAAGCCTTTCGCTAAGACAGTTCTTGTGGAATTGGCAAAGTGATATTTGGAAGCCCATAGAGGGCTATGGTGAAAAAGGAAATATCCTCAGATGAAATCTGGAAAGAAGCTTTCTGAGAAACTGCTTAGTGTTCTGTTAATTCATCTCACAGAGTTACATCTGTATTTCGTGGATCTCTTTGCAAGCCTTATTTCTGTTGAATCTGAGAACAGATATTTCGGATCCCATTGAAGACTATAGGGCCAAAGGAAATATCCTTCGGTAACAAAGAGAAAGAAGCTTTCTGAGAAACTACTTTGTGTTCTGTGAAATCATCTCACAGAGTTACAGGTTTCCCCTCAAGAAGCCTTTCGCTAAGACAGTTCTTGTGGAATTGGCAAAGTGATATTTGGAAGCCCATAGAGGGCTATGGTGAAAAAGGAAATATCCTCAGATGAAATCTGGAAAGAAGCTTTCTGAGAAACTGCTTAGTGTTCTGTTAATTCATCTCACAGAGTTACATCTGTATTTCGTGGATCTCTTTGCTAGCCTTATTTCTGTGGAATCTGAGAACAGATATTTCGGATCCCATTGAAGACTATAGGGCCAAAGGAAATATCCTCCGATAACAAAGAGAAAGAAGCTTTCTGAGAAACATCTTTGTGTTCTGTGAAATCATCTCACAGAGTTACAGCTTTCCCCTCAAGAAGCCTTTCGCTAAGACAGTTCTTGTGGAATTGGCAAAGTGATATTTGGAAGCCCTTAGAGGCCTATGGTGAAAAAGGAAATATCCTCAGATGAAATCTGGAAAGAAGCTTTCTGAGAAACTGCTGAGTGTTCTGTTCATTCATCTCACAGAGTTACATCTGCATTTCGTGAATCTCTTTGCTAGCCTTATGTCTGTGGAATCTGAGAAGAGATATTTCGGATCCCATTGAAGACTATAGGGCCAAAGGAAATATCCTCCGATAACAAAGAGAAAGAAGCTTTCTGAGAAACTTCTTTGTGTTCTCTGAAATCATCTCACAGAGTTACAGCTTTCCCCTCAAGAAGCCTTTCGCTGAGACCGTTCTTGTGGAATTGGCAAACTGATATTTGGAAGCCCATATAGGGCTATGGTGAAAAAGGAAATATCCTCAGATGAAATCTGGAAAGAAGCTTTCTGAGAAACTGCTTAGTGTTCTGTTAATTCATCTCACAGAGTTACATCTGTATTTCGTGGATCTCTTTGCTAGCCTTATTTCTGTGGAATCTGAGAACAGATATTTCGGATCCCATTGAAGACTATAGGGCCAAAGGAATTATACTCCGATAACAAAGAGAAAGAAGCTTTCTGAGAAACTTTTTGATTTCCGTGAAATCATCTCACAGAGTTACAGCTTTCCCCTCAAGAAGCCTTTCGCTAAGACAGTTCTTGTGGAATTGGCAAAGTGATATTTGGAAGCCCATAGAGGGCTATGGTGAAAAAGGAAATATCCTCAGATGAAATCTGGAAAGAAGCTTTCTGAGAAACTGCTCTATCATATGTGACTTCCACTCACAGAGTTATATCTGTATTTCGTGGATCTCTTTGCTAGCCTTATTTCTGTGGAATCTGAGAACAGATATTTCGGATCCCATTGAAGACTATAGGGCCAAAGGAAATATCCTCCGACAACAAAGAGAAAGAAGCTTTCTGAGAAACTTCTTTGTGTTCTGTGAAATCATCTCACAGAGTTACAGCTTTCCCGTCAAGAAGCCTTTCGCTAAGACAGTTCTTGTGGAATTGGCAAAGTGATATTTCGAAGCCCATAGAGGGCTAGGGTGAAAAAGGAAATATTCTCAGATGAAATCTGGAAAGAAGCTTTCTGAGAAACTGCTTAGTGTTCTGTTAATTCATCTCACAGAGTTACATCTGTATTTCGTGGATCTCTTTGCTAGCCTTATTTCTGTGGAATCTGAGAACAGATATTTCGGATCCCATTGAAGACTATAGGGCCAAAGGAAATATCCTCCGATAACAAAGAGAAAGAAGCTTTCTGAGAAACATCTTTGTGTTCTGTGAAATCATCTCACAGAGTTACAGCTTTCCCCTCAAGAAGCCTTTCGCTAAGACAGTTTTTGTGGAATTGGCAAAGTGATATTTGGAAGCCCATAGAGGCCTATGGTGAAAAAGGAAATATCCTCAGATGAAATCTGGAAAGAAGCTTTCTGAGAAACTGCTTAGTGTTCTGTTCATTCATCTCACAGAGTTATATCTGCATTTCGTGAATCTCTTTGCTAGCCTTATGTCTGTGGAATCTGAGAACAGATATTTCGGATCCCATTGAAGACTATAGGGCCAAAGGAAATATCCTCCGATAACAAAGAGAAAGAAGCTTTCTGAGAAACTTCTTTGTGTTCTGTGAAATCATCTCACAGAGTTACAGCTTTCCCCTCAAGAAGCCTTTCGCTGAGACCGTTCTTGTGGAATTGGCAAACTGATATTTGGAAGCCCATAGAGGGCTATGGTGAAAAAGGAAATATCCTCAGATGAAATCTGGAAAGAAGCTTTCTGAGAATCTGCTTAGTGTTCTGTTAATTCATCTCACAGAGTTACATCTGTATTTCGTGGATCTCTTTGCTAGCCTTATTTCTGTGGAATCTGAGAACAGATACTTCGGATCCCATTGAAGACTATAGGGCCAAAGGAATTATCCTCCGATAACAAAGAGAAAGAAGCTTTCTGAGAAACTTTTTGTTTTCCGTGAAATCATCTCACAGAGTTACAGCTTTCCCCTCAAGAAGCCTTTCGCTAAGACAGTTCTTGTGGAATTGGCAAAGTGATATTTGGAAGCCCATAGAGGGCTATGGTGAAAAAGGAAATATCCTCAGATGAAATCTGGAAAGAAGCTTTCTGAGAAACTGCTCTATCATATGTGACTTCCACTCACAGAGTTATAAATGTATTTCGTGGATCTCTTTGCTAGCCTTATTTCTGTGGAATCTGAGAACAGATATTTCGGATCCCATTGAAGACTATAGGGCCAAAGGAAATATCCTCCGACAAGAAAGAGAAAGAAGCTTTCTGAGAAACTTCTTTGTGTTCTGTGAAATCATCTCACAGAGTTACAGCTTTCCCGTCAAGAAGCCTTTCGCTAAGACAGTTCTTGTGGAATTGGCAAAGTGATATTTCGAAGCCCATAGAGGGCTAGTGTGAAAAAGGAAATATTCTCAGATGAAATCTGGAAAGAAGCTTTCTGAGAAACTGCTTAGTGTTCTGTTAATTCATCTCACAGAGTTACATCTGTATTTCGTGGATCTCTTTGCTAGCCTTATTTCTGTGGAATCTGAGAACAGATATTTCGGATCCCATTGAAGACTATAGGGCCAAAGGAAATATCCTCCGATAACAAAGAGAAAGAAGCTTTCTGAGAAACATCTTTGTGTTCTGTGAAATCATCTCACAGAGTTACAGCTTTCCCCTCAAGAAGCCTTTCGCTAAGACAGTTCTTGTGGAATTGGCAAAATGATATTTGGAAGCCCATAGAGGGCTAGGGTGAAAAAGGAAATATCCTCAGATGAAATCTGGAAAGAAGCTTTCTGAGAAACTGCTTAGTGCTCTGTTAATTCATCTCACAGAGTTACATCTGTATTTCGTGGATCTCTTTGCTAGCCTTATTTCTGTGGAATCTGAGAACAGATATTTCGGATCCCTTTGAAGACTATAGGGCCAAAGGAAATATCCTCCGATAACAAAGAGAAAGAAGCTTTCTGAGAAACTTCTTTGTGTTCTGTGAAATCATCTCACAGAGTTACAGCTTTCCCGTCAAGAAGCCTTTCGCTAAGACAGTTCTTGTGGAATTGGCAAAGTGATATTTCGAAGCCCATAGAGGGCTAGTGTGAAAAAGGAAATATTCTCAGATGAAATCTGGAAAGAAGCTTTCTGAGAAACTGCTTAGTGTTCTGTTAATTCATCTCACAGAGTTACATCTGTATTTCGTGGATCTCTTTGCTAGCCTTATTTCTGTGGAATCTGAGAACAGATATTTCGGATCCCATTGAAGACTATAGGGCCAAAGGAAATATCCTCCGATAACAAAGAGAAAGAAGCTTTCTGAGAAACATCTTTGTGTTCTGTGAAATCATCTCACAGAGTTACAGCTTTCCCCTCAAGAAGCCTTTCGCTAAGACAGTTCTTGTGGAATTGGCAAAATGATATTTGGAAGCCCATAGAGGGCTAGGGTGAAAAAGGAAATATCCTCAGATGAAATCTGGAAAGAAGCTTTCTGAGAAACTGCTTAGTGCTCTGTTAATTCATCTCACAGAGTTACATCTGTATTTCGTGGATCTCTTTGCTAGCCTTATTTCTGTGGAATCTCAGAACAGATATTTCGGATCCCTTTGAAGACTATAGCGCCAAAGGAAATATCCTCCGATAACAAAGAGAAAGAAGCTTTCTGAGAAACTTCTTTGTGTTCTGTGAAATCATCTCACAGAGTTACAGCTTTCCCCTCAAGAAGCCTTTCGCTGAGACAGTTCTTGTGGAATTGGCAAACTGATATTTGGAAGCCCATTGAGGGCTATGGTGAAAAGGGAAATATCCTCAGATGAAATCTGGAAAGAAGCTTTCTGAGAAACTGCTTAGTGTTCTGTTAATTCATCTCACAGAGTTACATCTGTATTTCGTGGATCTCTTTGCTAGCCTTATTTCTGTGGAGTCTGAGAACCGATATTTCGGATCCCATTGAAGACTATAGGGCCAAAGGAATTATCCTCCGATAACAAAGAGAAAGAAGCTTTCTGAGAAACTTTTTGTTTTCCGAGAAATCATCTCACAGAGTTACAGCTTTCCCCTCAAGAAGCCTTTCGCTAAGACAGTTCTTGTGGAATTGGCAAAGTGATATTTGGAAGCCCTTAGAGGGCTATGGTGAAAAAGGAAATATCCTCAGATGAAATCTGGAAAGAAGCTTTCTGAGAAACTGCTCTATCATATGTGACTTCCACTCACAGAGTTATATCTGCATTTCGTGGATCTCTTTGCTAGCCTTATTTCTGTGGAATCTGAGAACAGATATTTCGGATCCCTTTGAAGACTATAGGGCCAAAGGAAATATCCTCCGACAACAAAGAGTAAGAAGCTTTCTGAGAAACTTCTTTGTGTTCTGTGAAATCATCTCACAGAGTTACAGCTTTCCCGTCAAGAAGCCTTTCGCTAAGACAGTTCTTGTGGAATTGGCAAAGTGATATTTCGAAGCCCATAGAGGGCTAGGGTGAAAAAGGAAATATTCTCAGATGAAATCTGGAAAGAAGCTTTCTGAGAAACTGCTTAGTGTTCTGTTAATTCATCTCACAGAGTTACATCTGTATTTCGTGGATCTCTTTGCTAGCCTTATTTCTGTGGAATCTGAGAACAGATATTTCGGATCCCATTGAAGACTATAGGGCCAAAGGAAATATCCTCCGATAACAAAGAGAAAGAAGCTTTCTGAGAAACATCTTTGTGTTCTGTGAAATCATCTCACAGAGTTACAGCTTTCCCCTCTAGAAGCCTTTCGCTAAGACAGTTCTTGTGGAATTGGCAAAGTGATATTTGGAAGCCCTTAGAGGCCTATGGTGAAAAAGGAAATATCCTCAGATGAAATCTGGAAAGAAGCTTTCTGAGAAACTGCTTAGTGTTCTGTTCATTCATCTCACAGAGTTACTTCTGCATTTCGTGAATCTCTTTGCTAGCCTTATGTCTGTGGAATCTGAGAACAGATATTTCGGATCCCATTGAAGACTATAGGGCCAAAGGAAATATCCTCCGATAACAAAGAGAAAGAAGCTTTCTGAGAAACTTCTTTGTGTTCTGTGAAATCATCTCACAGAGTTACAGCTTTCCCCTCAAGAAGCCTTTCGCTAAGACAGTTCTTGTGGAATTGGCAAAGTGATATTTGGAAGCCCATAGAGGGCTATGGTGAAAAAGGAAATATCCTCAGATGAAATCTGGAAAGAAGCTTTCTGAGAAACTGCTCTATCATATGTGACTTCCACTCACAGAGTTATATCTGTATTTCGTGGATCTCTTTGCTAGCCTTATTTCTGTGGAATCTGAGAACAGATATTTCGGATCCCTTTGAAGACTATAGGGCCAAAGGAAATATCCTCCGACAACAAAGAGTAAGAAGCTTTCTGAGAAACTTCTTTGTGTTCTGTGAAATCTTCTCACAGAGTTACAGCTTTCCCGTCCAGAAGCCTTTCGCTAAGACAGTTCTTGTGGAATTGCCAAAGTGATATTTCGAAGCCCATAGAGGGCTAGGGTGAAAAAGGAAATATTCTCAGATGAAATCTGGAAAGAAGCTTTCTGAGAAACTGCTTAGTGTTCTGTTCATTCATCTCACAGAGTTACATCTGTATTTCGTGGATCTCTTTGCTAGCCTTATTTCTGTGGAATCTGAGAACAGATATTTCGGATCCCATTGAAGACTATAGGGCCAAAGGAAATATCCTCCGATAACAAAGAGAAAGAAGCTTTCTGAGAAACATCTTTGTGTTCTGTGAAATCATCTCACAGAGTTACAGCTTTCCCCTCAAGAAGCCTTTCGCTAAGACAGTTCTTGTGGAATTGGCAAAGTGATATTTGGAAGCCCATAGAGGGCTAGGGTGAAAAAGGAAATATCCTCAGATGAAATCTGGAAAGAAGCTTTCTGAGAAACTGCTTAGTGTTCTGTTAATTCATCTCACAGAGTTACATCTGTATTTCGTGGATCTCTTTGCTAGCCTTATTTCTGTGGAATCTGAGAACAGATATTTCGGATCCCTTTGAAGACTATAGGGCCAAAGGAAATATCCTCCGATAACAAAGAGAAAGAAGCTTTCTGAGAAACTTCTTTGTGTTCTGTGAAATCATCTCACAGAGTTACAGCTTTCCCCTCAAGAAGCCTTTCGCTGAGACAGTTCTTGTGGAATTGGCAAACTGATATTTGGAAGCCCATAGAGGGCTATGGTGAAAAAGGAAATATCCTCAGATGAAATCTGGAAAGAAGCTTTCTGAGAAACTGCTTAGTGTTCTGTTAATTCATCTCACAGAGTTACATCTGTATTTCGTGGATCTCTTTGCTAGCCTTATTTCTGTGGAATCTGAGAACAGATACTTCGGATCCCATTGAAGACTATAGGGCCAAAGGAATTATCCTCCGATAACAAAGAGAAAGAAGCTTTCTGAGAAACTTTTTGTTTTCCGTGAAATCATCTCACAGAGTTACAGCTTTCCCCTCAAGAAGCCTTTCGCTAAGACAGTTCTTATGGAATTGGCAAAGTGATATTTGGAAGCCCTTAGAGGGCTATGGTGAAAAAGGAAATATCCTCAGATGAAATCTGGAAAGAAGCTTTCTGAGAAACTGCTCTATCATATGTGACTTCCACTCACAGAGTTATATCTGTATTTCGTGGATCTCTTTGCTAGCCTTATTTCTGTGGAATCTGAGAACAGATATTTCGGATCCCTTTGAAGACTATAGGGCCAAAGGAAATATCCTCCGACAACAAAGAGAAAGAAGCTTTCTGAGAAACTTCTTTGTGTTCTGTGAAATCATCTCACAGAGTTACAGCTTTCCCGTCAAGAAGCCTTTCGCTAAGACAGTTCTTGTGGAATTGGCAAAGTGATATTTCGAAGCCCATAGAGGGCTAGGGTGAAAAAGGAAATATTCTCAGATGAAATCTGGAAAGAAGCTTTCTGAGAAACTGCTTAGTGTTCTGTTAATTCATCTCACAGAGTTACATCTGTATTTCGTGGATCTCTTTGCTAGCCTTATTTCTGTGGAATCTGAGAACAGATATTTCGGATCCCATTGAAGACTATAGGGCCAAAGGAAATATCCTCCGATAACAAAGAGAAAGAAGCTTTCTGAGAAACATCTTTGTGTTCTGTGAAATCATCTCACAGAGTTACAGCTTTCCCCTCAAGAAGCCTTTCGCTAAGACAGTTCTTGTGGAATTGGCAAAATGATATTTGGAAGCCCATAGAGGGCTAGGGTGAAAAAGGAAATATCCTCAGATGAAATCTGGAAAGAAGCTTTCTGAGAAACTGCTTAGTGCTCTGTTAATTCATCTCACAGAGTTACATCTGTATTTCGTGGATCTCTTTGCTAGCCTTATTTCTGTGGAATCTGAGAACAGATATTTCGGATCCCTTTGAAGACTATAGGGCCAAAGGAAATATCCTCCGATAACAAAGAGAAAGAAGCTTTCTGAGAAACTTCTTTGTGTTCTGTTAAATCATCTCACAGAGTTACAGCTTTCCCGTCAAGAAGCCTTTCGCTAAGACAGTTCTTGTGGAATTGGCAAAGTGATATTTCGAAGCCCATAGAGGGCTAGTGTGAAAAAGGAAATATTCTCAGATGAAATCTGGAAAGAAGCTTTCTGAGAAACTACTTAGTGTTCTGTTAATTCATCTCACAGAGTTACATCTGTATTTCGTGGATCTCTTTGCTAGCCTTATTTCTGTGGAATCTGAGAACAGATATTTCGGATCCCATTGAAGACTATAGGGCCAAAGGAAATATCCTCCGATAACAAAGAGAAAGAAGCTTTCTGAGAAACATCTTTGTGTTCTGTGAAATCATCTCACAGAGTTACAGCTTTCCCCTCAAGAAGCCTTTCGCTAAGACAGTTCTTGTGGAATTGGCAAAATGATATTTGGAAGCCCATAGAGGGCTAGGGTGAAAAAGGAAATATCCTCAGATGAAATCTGGAAAGAAGCTTTCTGAGAAACTGCTTAGTGCTCTGTTAATTCATCTCACAGAGTTACATCTGTATTTCGTGGATCTCTTTGCTAGCCTTATTTCTGTGGAATCTGAGAACAGATATTTCGGATCCCTTTGAAGACTATAGCGCCAAAGGAAATATCCTCCGATAACAAAGAGAAAGAAGCTTTCTGAGAAACTTCTTTGTGTTCTGTGAAATCATCTCACAGAGTTACAGCTTTCCCCTCAAGAAGCCTTTCGCTGAGACAGTTCTTGTGGAATTGGCAAACTGATATTTGGAAGCCCATTGAGGGCTATGGTGAAAAGGGAAATATCCTCAGATGAAATCTGGAAAGAAGCTTTCTGAGAAACTGCTTAGTGTTCTGTTAATTCATCTCACAGAGTTACATCTGTATTTCGTGGATCTCTTTGCTAGCCTTATTTCTGTGGAGTCTGAGAACCGATATTTCGGATCCCATTGAAGACTATAGGGCCAAAGGAATTATCCTCCGATAACAAAGAGAAAGAAGCTTTCTGAGAAACTTTTTGTTTTCCGAGAAATCATCTCACAGAGTTACAGCTTTCCCCTCAAGAAGCCTTTCGCTAAGACAGTTCTTGTGGAATTGGCAAAGTGATATTTGGAAGCCCTTAGAGGGCTATGGTGAAAAAGGAAATATCCTCAGATGAAATCTGGAAAGAAGCTTTCTGAGAAACTGCTCTATCATATGTGACTTCCACTCACAGAGTTATATCTGCATTTCGTGGATCTCTTTGCTAGCCTTATTTCTGTGGAATCTGAGAACAGATATTTCGGATCCCTTTGAAGACTATAGGGCCAAAGGAAATATCCTCCGACAACAAAGAGTAAGAAGCTTTCTGAGAAACTTCTTTGTGTTCTGTGAAATCATCTCACAGAGTTACAGCTTTCCCGTCAAGAAGCCTTTCGCTAAGACAGTTCTTGTGGAATTGGCAAAGTGATATTTCGAAGCCCATAGAGGGCTAGGGTGAAAAAGGAAATATTCTCAGATGAAATCTGGAAAGAAGCTTTCTGAGAAACTGCTTAGTGTTCTGTTAATTCATCTCACAGAGTTACATCTGTATTTCGTGGATCTCTTTGCTAGCCTTATTTCTGTGGAATCTGAGAACAGATATTTCGGATCCCATTGAAGACTATAGGGCCAAAGGAAATATCCTCCGATAACAAAGAGAAAGAAGCTTTCTGAGAAACATCTTTGTGTTCTGTGAAATCATCTCACAGAGTTACAGCTTTCCCCTCTAGAAGCCTTTCGCTAAGACAGTTCTTGTGGAATTGGCAAAGTGATATTTGGAAGCCCTTAGAGGCCTATGGTGAAAAAGGAAATATCCTCAGATGAAATCTGGAAAGAAGCTTTCTGAGAAACTGCTTAGTGTTCTGTTCATTCATCTCACAGAGTTACTTCTGCATTTCGTGAATCTCTTTGCTAGCCTTATGTCTGTGGAATCTGAGAACAGATATTTCGGATCCCATTGAAGACTATAGGGCCAAAGGAAATATCCTCCGATAACAAAGAGAAAGAAGCTTTCTGAGAAACTTCTTTGTGTTCTGTGAAATCATCTCACAGAGTTACAGCTTTCCCCTCAAGAAGCCTTTCGCTAAGACAGTTCTTGTGGAATTGGCAAAGTGATATTTGGAAGCCCATAGAGGGCTATGGTGAAAAAGGAAATATCCTCAGATGAAATCTGGAAAGAAGCTTTCTGAGAAACTGCTCTATCATATGTGACTTCCACTCACAGAGTTATATCTGTATTTCGTGGATCTCTTTGCTAGCCTTATTTCTGTGGAATCTGAGAACAGATATTTCGGATCCCTTTGAAGACTATAGGGCCAAAGGAAATATCCTCCGACAACAAAGAGTAAGAAGCTTTCTGAGAAACTTCTTTGTGTTCTGTGAAATCTTCTCACAGAGTTACAGCTTTCCCGTCCAGAAGCCTTTCGCTAAGACAGTTCTTGTGGAATTGGCAAAGTGATATTTCGAAGCCCATAGAGGGCTAGGGTGAAAAAGGAAATATTCTCAGATGAAATCTGGAAAGAAGCTTTCTGAGAAACTGCTGAGTGTTCTGTTCATTCATCTCACAGAGTTACATCTGTATTTCGTGGATCTCTTTGCTAGCCTTATTTCTGTGGAATCTGAGAACAGATATTTCGGATCCCATTGAAGACTATAGGGCCAAAGGAAATATCCTCCGATAACAAAGAGAAAGAAGCTTTCTGAGAAACATCTTTGTGTTCTGTGAAATCATCTCACAGAGTTACAGCTTTCCCCTCAAGAAGCCTTTCGCTAAGACAGTTCTTGTGGAATTGGCAAAGTGATATTTGGAAGCCCATAGAGGGCTAGGGTGAAAAAGGAAATATCCTCAGATGAAATCTGGAAAGAAGCTTTCTGAGAAACTGCTTAGTGTTCTGTTAATTCATCTCACAGAGTTACATCTGTATTTCGTGGATCTCTTTGCTAGCCTTATTTCTGTGGAATCTGAGAACAGATATTTCGGATCCCTTTGAAGACTATAGGGCCAAAGGAAATATCCTCCGATAACAAAGAGAAAGAAGCTTTCTGAGAAACTTCTTTGTGTTCTGTGAAATCATCTCACAGAGTTACAGCTTTCCCCTCAAGAAGCCTTTCGCTGAGACAGTTCTTGTGGAATTGGCAAACTGATATTTGGAAGCCCATAGACGGCTATGGTGAAAAAGGAAATATCCTCAGATGAAATCTGGAAAGAAGCTTTCTGAGAAACTGCTTAGTGTTCTGTTAATTCATCTCACAGAGTTACATCTGTATTTCGTGGATCTCTTTGCTAGCCTTATTTCTGTGGAATCTGAGAACAGATACTTCGGATCCCATTGAAGAATATAGGGCCAAAGGAATTATAATCCGATAACAAAGAGAAAGAAGCTTTCTGAGAAACTTCTTGTTTTCCGTGAAATCATCTCACAGAGTTACAGCTTTCCCCTCAAGAAGCCTTTCGCTAAGACAGTTCTTGTGGAATTGGCAAAGTGATATTTGGAAGCCCATAGAGGGCTATGGTGAAAAAGGAAATATCCTCAGATGAAATCTGGAAAGAAGCTTTCTGAGAAACTGCTCTATCATATGTGACTTCCACTCACAGAGTTATATCTGTATTTCGTGGATCTCTTTGCTAGCCTTATTTCTGTGTAATCTGAGAACAGATATTTCGGATCCCTTTGAAGACTATAGGGCCAAAGGAAATATCCTCCGACAACAAAGAGAAAGAAGCTTTCTGAGAAACTTCTTTGTGTTCTGTGAAATCATCTCACAGAGTTACAGCTTTCCCGTCAAGAAGCCTTTCGCTAAGACAGTTCTTGTGGAATTGGCAAAGTGATATTTCGAAGCCCATAGAGGGCTAGGGTGAAAAAGGAAATATTCTCAGATGAAATCTGGAAAGAAGCTTTCTGAGAAACTGCTTAGTGTTCTGTTAATTCATCTCATAGAGTTACATCTGTATTTCATGGATCTCTTTGCTAGCCTTATTTCTGTGGAATCTGAGAACAGATATTTCGGATCCCATTGAAGACTATAGGGCCAAAGGAAATATCCTCCGATAACAAAGAGAAAGAAGCTTTCTGAGAAACATCTTTGTGTTCTGTGAAATCATCTCACAGAGTTACAGCTTTCCCCTCAAGAAGCCTTTCGCTAAGACAGTTCTTGTGGAATTGGCAAAGTGATATTTGGAAGCCCATAGAGGGCTATGGTGAAAAAGGAAATATCCTCAGATGAAATCTGGAAAGAAGCTTTCTGAGAAACTGCTTAGTGTTCTGTTAATTCATCTCACAGAGTTACATCTGTATTTCGTGGATCTCTTTGCTAGCCTTATTTCTGTGGAATCTGAGAACAGATATTTGGGATCCCTTTGAAGACTATAGGGCCAAAGGAATTATCCTCCGATAACAAAGAGAAAGAAGCTTTCTGAGAAACTTTTTGATTTCCGTGAAATCATCTCACAGAGTTACAGCTTTCCCCTCAAGAAGCCTTTCGCTAAGACAGTTCTTGTGGAATTGGCAAAGTGATATTTGGAAGCCCATAGAGGGCTATGGTGAAAAAGGAAATATCCTCAGATGAAATCTGGAAAGAAGCTTTCTGAGAAACTGCTTAGTGTTCTGTTAATTCATCTCACAGAGTTACATCTGTATTTCGTGGATCTCTTTGCAAGCCTTATTTCTGTTGAATCTGAGAACAGATATTTCGGATCCCATTGAAGACTATAGGGCCAAAGGAAATATCCTTCGGTAACAAAGAGAAAGAAGCTTTCTGAGAAACTACTTTGTGTTCTGTGAAATCATCTCACAGAGTTACAGGTTTCCCCTCAAGAAGCCTTTCGCTAAGACAGTTCTTGTGGAATTGGCAAAGTGATATTTGGAAGCCCATAGAGGGCTATGGTGAAAAAGGAAATATCCTCAGATGAAATCTGGAAAGAAGCTTTCTGAGAAACTGCTTAGTGTTCTGTTAATTCATCTCACAGAGTTACATCTGTATTTCGTGGATCTCTTTGCTAGCCTTATTTCTGTGGAATCTGAGAACAGATATTTCGGATCCCATTGAAGACTATAGGGCCAAAGGAAATATCCTCCGATAACAAAGAGAAAGAAGCTTTCTGAGAAACATCTTTGTGTTCTGTGAAATCATCTCACAGAGTTACAGCTTTCCCCTCAAGAAGCCTTTCGCTAAGACAGTTCTTGTGGAATTGGCAAAGTGATATTTGGAAGCCCTTAGAGGCCTATGGTGAAAAAGGAAATATCCTCAGATGAAATCTGGAAAGAAGCTTTCTGAGAAACTGCTGAGTGTTCTGTTCATTCATCTCACAGAGTTACATCTGCATTTC
This sequence comes from Macaca nemestrina, assembly GCF_043159975.1. NCBI lineage: Eukaryota > Metazoa > Chordata > Mammalia > Primates > Cercopithecidae > Macaca > Macaca nemestrina. The sequence continues at coordinate 31,158,938 of NC_092144.1, forward strand.
GTGAATCTCTTTGCTAGCCTTATGTCTGTGGAATCTGAGAACAGATATTTCGGATCCCATTGAAGACTATAGGGCCAAAGGAAATATCCTCCGATAACAAAGAGAAAGAAGCTTTCTGAGAAACTTCTTTGTGTTCTCTGAAATCATCTCACAGAGTTACAGCTTTCCCCTCAAGAAGCCTTTCGCTGAGACCGTTCTTGTGGAATTGGCAAACTGATATTTGGAAGCCCATAGAGGGCTATGGTGAAAAAGGAAATATCCTCAGATGAAATCTGGAAAGAAGCTTTCTGAGAAACTGCTTAGTGTTCTGTTAATTCATCTCACAGAGTTACATCTGTATTTCGTGGATCTCTTTGCTAGCCTTATTTCTGTGGAATCTGAGAACAGATATTTCGGATCCCTTTGAAGACTATAGGGCCAAAGGAATTATCCTCCGATAACAAAGAGAAAGAAGCTTTCTGAGAAACTTTTTGATTTCCGTGAAATCATCTCACAGAGTTACAGCTTTCCCCTCAAGAAGCCTTTCGCTAAGACAGTTCTTGTGGAATTGGCAAAGTGATATTTGGAAGCCCATAGAGGGCTATGGTGAAAAAGGAAATATCCTCAGATGAAATCTGGAAAGAAGCTTTCTGAGAAACTGCTCTATCATATGTGACTTCCACTCACAGAGTTATATCTGTATTTCGTGGATCTCTTTGCTAGCCTTATTTCTGTGGAATCTGAGAACAGATATTTCGGATCCCATTGAAGACTATAGGGCCAAAGGAAATATCCTCCGACAAGAAAGAGAAAGAAGCTTTATGAGAAACTTCTTTGTGTTCTGTGAAATCATCTCACAGAGTTACAGCTTTCCCGTCAAGAAGCCTTTCGCTAGGACAGTTCTTGTGGAATTGGCAAAGTGATATTTGGAAGCCCTTAGAGGCCTATGGTGAAAAAGGAAATATCCTCAGATGAAATCTGGAAAGAAGCTTTCTGAGAAACTGCTTAGTGTTCTGTTCATTCATCTCACAGAGTTACATCTGCATTTCGTGAATCTCTTTGCTAGCCTTATGTCTGTGGAATCTGGGAACAGATATTTCGGATCCCATTGAAGACTATAGGGCCAAAGGAAATATCCTCCGATAACAAAGAGAAAGAAGCTTTCTGAGAAACTTCTTTGTGTTCTGTGAAATCATCTCACAGAGTTACAGCTTTCCCCTCAAGAAGCCTTTCGCTAAGACAGTTCTTGTGGAATAGGCAAAGTGATATTTGGAAGCCCATAGAGGGCTATGGTGAAAAAGGAAATATCCTCAGATGAAATCTGGAAAGAAGCTTTCTGAGAAACTGCTCTATCATATGTGACTTCCACTCACAGAGTTATATCTGTATTTCGTGGATCTCTTTGCTAGCCTTATTTCTGTGGAATCTGAGAACAGATATTTCGGATCCCTTTGAAGACTATAGGGCCAAAGGAAATATCCTCCGACAACAAAGAGTAAGAAGCTTTCTGAGAAACTTCTTTGTGTTCTGTGAAATCATCTCACAGAGTTACAGCTTTCCCGTCAAGAAGCCTTTCGCTAAGACAGTTCTTGTGGAATTGGCAAAGTGATATTTCGAATCCCATAGAGGGCTAGGGTGAAAAAGGAAATATTCTCAGATGAAATCTGGAAAGAAGCTTTCTGAGAAACCGCTTAGTGTTCTGTTAATTCATCTCACAGAGTTACATCTGTATTTCGTGGATCTCTTTGCTAGCCTTATTTCTGTGGAATCTGAGAACAGATATTTCGGATCCCATTGAAGACTATAGGGCCAAAGGAAATATCCTCCGATAACAAAGAGAAAGAAGCTTTCTGAGAAACATCTTTGTGTTCTGTGAAATCATCTCACAGAGTTACAGCTTTCCCCTCAAGAAGCCTTTCGCTAAGACAGTTCTTGTGGAATTGGCAAAGTGATATTTGGAAGCCCATAGAGGGCTAGGGTGAAAAAGGAAATATCCTCAGATGAAATCTGGAAAGAAGCTTTCTGAGAAACTGCTTAGTGTTCTGTTAATTCATCTCACAGAGTTACATCTGTATTTCGTGGATCTCTTTGCTAGCCTTATTTCTGTGGAATCTGAGAACAGATATTTCGGATCCCTTTGAAGACTATAGGGCCAAAGGAAATATCCTCCGATAACAAAGAGAAAGAAGCTTTCTGAGAAACTTCTTTGTGTTCTGTGAAATCATCTCACAGAGTTACAGCTTTCCCCTCAAGAAGCCTTTCGCTGAGACAGTTCTTGTGGAATTGGCAAACTGATATTTGGAAGCCCATAGACGGCTATGGTGAAAAAGGAAATATCCTCAGATGAAATCTGGAAAGAAGCTTTCTGAGAAACTGCTTAGTGTTCTGTTAATTCATCTCACAGAGTTACATCTGTATTTCGTGGATCTCTTTGCTAGCCTTATTTCTGTGGAATCTGAGAACAGATACTTCGGATCCCATTGAAGAATATAGGGCCAAAGGAATTATAATCCGATAACAAAGAGAAAGAAGCTTTCTGAGAAACTTCTTGTTTTCCGTGAAATCATCTCACAGAGTTACAGCTTTCCCCTCAAGAAGCCTTTCGCTAAGACAGTTCTTGTGGAATTGGCAAAGTGATATTTGGAAGCCCATAGAGGGCTATGGTGAAAAAGGAAATATCCTCAGATGAAATCTGGAAAGAAGCTTTCTGAGAAACTGCTCTATCATATGTGACTTCCACTCACAGAGTTATATCTGTATTTCGTGGATCTCTTTGCTAGCCTTATTTCTGTGTAATCTGAGAACAGATATTTCGGATCCCTTTGAAGACTATAGGGCCAAAGGAAATATCCTCCGACAACAAAGAGAAAGAAGCTTTCTGAGAAACTTCTTTGTGTTCTGTGAAATCATCTCACAGAGTTACAGCTTTCCCGTCAAGAAGCCTTTCGCTAAGACAGTTCTTGTGGAATTGGCAAAGTGATATTTCGAAGCCCATAGAGGGGTAGGGTGAAAAAGGAAATATTCTCAGATGAAATCTGGAAAGAAGCTTTCTGAGAAACTGCTTAGTGTTCTGTTAATTCATCTCACAGAGTTACATCTGTATTTCATGGATCTCTTTGCTAGCCTTATTTCTGTGGAATCTGAGAACAGATATTTCGGATCCCATTGAAGACTATAGGGCCAAAGGAAATATCCTCCGATAACAAAGAGAAAGAAGCTTTCTGAGAAACATCTTTGTGTTCTGTGAAATCATCTCACAGAGTTACAGCTTTCCCCTCAAGAAGCCTTTCGCTAAGACAGTTCTTGTGGAATTGGCAAAGTGATATTTGGAAGCCCATAGAGGGCTAGGGTGAAAAAGGAAATATCCTCAGATGAAATCTGGAAAGAAGCTTTCTGAGAAACTGCTTAGTGTTCTGTTAATTCATCTCACAGAGTTACATCTGTATTTCGTGGATCTCTTTGCTAGCCTTATTTCTGTGGAATCTGAGAACAGATATTTGGGATCCCTTTGAAGACTATAGGGCCAAAGGAAATATCCTCCGATAACAAAGAGAAAGAAGCTTTCTGAGAAACTTCTTTGTGTTCTGTGAAATCATCTCACAGAGTTACAGCTTTCCCCTCAAGAAGCCTTTCGCTGAGACAGTTCTTGTGGAATTGGCAAACTGATATTTGGAAGCCCATAGAGGGCTATGGTGAAAAAGGAAATATCCTCAGATGAAATCTGGAAAGAAGCTTTCTGAGAAACTGCTTAGTGTTCTGTTAATTCATCTCACAGAGTTACAACTGTATTTCGTGGATCTCTTTGCTAGCCTTATTTCTGTGGAGTCTGAGAACAGATATTTCGGAACCCATTGAAGACTATAGGGCCAAAGGAATTATCCTCCGATAACAAAGAGAAAGAAGCTTTCTGAGAAACTTTTTGTTTTCCGAGAAATCATCTCACAGAGTTACAGCTTTCCCCTCAAGAAGCCTTCGCTAAGACAGTTCTTGTGGAATTGGCAAAGTGATATTTGGAAGCCCTTAGAGGGCTATGGTGAAAAAGGAAATATCCTCAGATGAAATCTGGAAAGAAGCTTTCTGAGAAACTGCTCTATCATATGTGACTTCAACTCACAGAGTTATATCTGTATTTCGTGGATCTCTTTGCTAGCCTTATTTCTGTGGAATCTGAGAACAGATATTTCGGATCCCTTTGAAGACTATAGGGCCAAAGGAAATATCCTCCGACAAAAAAGAGTAAGAAGCTTTCTGAGAAACTTCTTTGTGTTCTGTGAAATCATCTCACAGAGTTACAGCTTTCCCGTCAAGAAGCCTTTCGCTAAGACAGTTCTTGTGGAATTGGCAAAGTGATATTTCGAAGCCCATAGAGGGCTAGGGTGAAAAAGGAAATATTCTCAGATGAAATCTGGAAAGAAGCTTTCTGAGAAACTGCTTAGTGTTCTGTTCATTCATCTCACAGAGTTACATCTGTATTTCGTGGATCTCTTTGCTAGCCTTATTTCTGTGGAATCTGAGAACAGATATTTCGGATCCCATTGAAGACTATAGGGCCAAAGGAAATATCCTCCGATAACAAAGAGAAAGAAGCTTTCTGAGAAACATCTTTGTGTTCTGTGAAATCATCTCACAGAGTTACAGCTTTCCCCTCTAGAAGCCTTTCGCTAAGACAGTTCTTGTGGAATTGGCAAAGTGATATTTGGAAGCCCTTAGAGGCCTATGGTGAAAAAGGAAATATCCTCAGATGAAATCTGGAAAGAAGCTTTCTGAGAAACTGCTTAGTGTTCTGTTCATTCATCTCACAGAGTTACTTCTGCATTTCGTGAATCTCTTTGCTAGCCTTATGTCTGTGGAATCTGAGAACAGATATTTCGGATCCCATTGAAGACTATAGGGCCAAAGGAAATATCCTCCGATAACAAAGAGAAAGAAGCTTTCTGAGAAACTTCTTTGTGTTCTGTGAAATCATCTCACAGAGTTACAGCTTTCCCCTCAAGAAGCCTTTCGCTAAGACAGTTCTTGTGGAATTGGCAAAGTGATATTTGGAAGCCCATAGAGGGCTATGGTGAAAAAGGAAATATCCTCAGATGAAATCTGGAAAGAAGCTTTCTGAGAAACTGCTCTATCATAAGTGACTTCCACTCACAGAGTTATATCTGTATTTCGTGGATCTCTTTGCTAGCCTTATTTCTGTGGAATCTGAGAACAGATATTTCGGATCCCTTTGAAGACTATAGGGCCAAAGGAAATATCCTCCGACAACAAAGAGTAAGAAGCTTTCTGAGAAACTTCTTTGTGTTCTGTGAAATCTTCTCACAGAGTTACAGCTTTCCCGTCAAGAAGCCTTTCGCTAAGACAGTTCTTGTGGAATTGGCAAAGTGATATTTCGAAGCCCATAGAGGGCTAGGGTGAAAAAGGAAATATTCTCAGATGAAATCTGGAAAGAAGCTTTCTGAGAAACTGCTTAGTGTTCTGTTCATTCATCTCACAGAGTTACATCTGTATTTCGTGGATCTCTTTGCTAGCCTTATTTCTGTGGAATCTGAGAACAGATATTTCGGATCCCATTGAAGACTATAGGGCCAAAGGAAATATCCTCCGATAACAAAGAGAAAAAAGCTTTCTGAGAAACATCTTTGTGTTCTGTGAAATCATCTCACAGAGTTACAGCTTTCCCCTCAAGAAGCCTTTCGCTAAGACAGTTCTTGTGGAATTGGCAAAGTGATATTTGGAAGCCCATAGAGGGCTAGGGTGAAAAAGGAAATATCCTCAGATGAAATCTGGAAAGGAGCTTTCTGAGAAACTGCTTAGTGTTCTGTTAATTCATCTCACAGAGTTACATCTGTATTTCGTGGATCTCTTTGCTAGCCTTATTTCTGTGGAATCTGAGAACAGATATTTCGGATCCCTTTGAAGACTATAGGGCCAAAGGAAATATCCTCCGATAACAAAGAGAAAGAAGCTTTCTGAGAAACTTCTTTGTGTTCTGTGAAATCATCTCACAGAGTTACAGCTTTCCCCTCAAGAAGCCTTTCGCTGAGACAGTTCTTGTGGAATTGGCAAACTGATATTTGGAAGCCCATAGAGGGCTATGGTGAAAAAGGAAATATCCTCAGATGAAATCTGGAAAGAAGCTTTCTGAGAAACTGCTTAGTGTTCTGTTAATTCATCTCACAGAGTTACATCTGTATTTCGTGGATCTCTTTGCTAGCCTTATTTCTGTGGAATCTGAGAACAGATACTTCGGATCCCATTGAAGACTATAGGGCCAAAGGAATTATCCTCCGATAACAAAGAGAAAGAAGCTTTCTGAGAAACTTTTTGTTTTCCGTGAAATCATCTCACAGAGTTACAGCTTTCCCCTCAAGAAGCCTTTCGCTAAGACAGTTCTTATGGAATTGGCAAAGTGATATTTGGAAGCCCTTAGAGGGCTATGGTGAAAAAGGAAATATCCTCAGATGAAATCTGGAAAGAAGCTTTCTGAGAAACTGCTCTATCATATGTGACTTCCACTCACAGAGTTATATCTGTATTTCGTGGATCTCTTTGCTAGCCTTATTTCTGTGGAATCTGAGAACAGATATTTCGGATCCCTTTGAAGACTATAGGGCCAAAGGAAATATCCTCCGACAACAAAGAGAAAGAAGCTTTCTGAGAAACTTCTTTGTGTTCTGTGAAATCATCTCACAGAGTTACAGCTTTCCCGTCAAGAAGCCTTTCGCTAAGACAGTTCTTGTGGAATTGGCAAAGTGATATTTCGAAGCCCATAGAGGGCTAGGGTGAAAAAGGAAATATTCTCAGATGAAATCTGGAAAGAAGCTTTCTGAGAAACTGCTTAGTGTTCTGTTAATTCATCTCATAGAGTTACATCTGTATTTCATGGATCTCTTTGCTAGCCTTATTTCTGTGGAATCTGAGAACAGATATTTCGGATCCCATTGAAGACTATAGGGCCAAAGGAAATATCCTCCGATAACAAAGAGAAAGAAGCTTTCTGAGAAACATTTTTGTGTTCTGTGAAATCATCTCACAGAGTTACAGCTTTCCCCTCAAGAAGCCTTTCGCTAAGACAGTTCTTGTGGAATTGGCAAAGTGATATTTGGAAGCCCATAGAGGGCTATGGTGAAAAAGGAAATATCCTCAGATGAAATCTGGAAAGAAGCTTTCTGAGAAACTGCTTAGTGTTCTGTTAATTCATCTCACAGAGTTACATCTGTATTTCGTGGATCTCTTTGCTAGCCTTATTTCTGTGGAATCTGAGAACAGATATTTGGGATCCCTTTGAAGACTATAGGGCCAAAGGAATTATCCTCCGATAACAAAGAGAAAGAAGCTTTCTGAGAAACTTTTTGATTTCCGTGAAATCATCTCACAGAGTTACAGCTTTCCCCTCAAGAAGCCTTTCGCTAAGACAGTTCTTGTGGAATTGGCAAAGTGATATTTGGAAGCCCATAGAGGCCTATGGTGAAAAAGGAAATATCCTCAGATGAAATCTGGAAAGAAGCTTTCTGAGAAACTGCTTAGTGTTCTGTTAATTCATCTCACAGAGTTACATCTGTATTTCGTGGATCTCTTTGCAAGCCTTATTTCTGTTGAATCTGAGAACAGATATTTCGGATCCCATTGAAGACTATAGGGCCAAAGGAAATATCCTTCGGTAACAAAGAGAAAGAAGCTTTCTGAGAAACTACTTTGTGTTCTGTGAAATCATCTCACAGAGTTACAGGTTTCCCCTCAAGAAGCCTTTCGCTAAGACAGTTCTTGTGGAATTGGCAAAGTGATATTTGGAAGCCCATAGAGGGCTATGGTGAAAAAGGAAATATCCTCAGATGAAATCTGGAAAGAAGCTTTCTGAGAAACTGCTTAGTGTTCTGTTAATTCATCTCACAGAGTTACATCTGTATTTCGTGGATCTCTTTGCTAGCCTTATTTCTGTGGAATCTGAGAACAGATATTTCGGATCCCATTGAAGACTATAGGGCCAAAGGAAATATCCTCCGATAACAAAGAGAAAGAAGCTTTCTGAGAAACATCTTTGTGTTCTGTGAAATCATCTCACAGAGTTACAGCTTTCCCCTCAAGAAGCCTTTCGCTAAGACAGTTCTTGTGGAATTGGCAAAGTGATATTTGGAAGCCCTTAGAGGCCTATGGTGAAAAAGGAAATATCCTCAGATGAAATCTGGAAAGAAGCTTTCTGAGAAACTGCTGAGTGTTCTGTTCATTCATCCCACAGAGTTACATCTGCATTTCGTGAATCTCTTTGCTAGCCTTATGTCTGTGGAATCTGAGAACAGATATTTCGGATCCCATTGAAGACTATAGGGCCAAAGGAAATATCCTCCGATAACAAAGAGAAAGAAGCTTTCTGAGAAACTTCTTTGTGTTCTCTGAAATCATCTCACAGAGTTACAGCTTTCCCCTCAAGAAGCCTTTCGCTGAGACCGTTCTTGTGGAATTGGCAAACTGATATTTGGAAGCCCATAGAGGGCTATGGTGAAAAAGGAAATATCCTCAGATGAAATCTGGAAAGAAGCTTTCTGAGAAACTGCTTAGTGTTCTGTTAATTCATCTCACAGAGTTACATCTGTATTTCGTGGATCTCTTTGCTAGCCTTACTTCTGTGGAATCTGAGAACAGATATTTCGGATCCCATTGAAGACTATAGGGCCAAAGGAATTATCCTCCGATAACAAAGAGAAAGAAGCTTTCTGAGAAACTTTTTGATTTCCGTGAAATCATCTCAAAGAGTTACAGCTTTCCCCTCAAGAAGCCTTTCGCTAAGACAGTTCTTGTGGAATTGGCAAGTGATATTTGGAAGCCCATAGAGGGCTATGGTGAAAAAGGAAATATCCTCAGATGAAATCTGGAAAGAAGCTTTCTGAGAAACTGCTCTATCATATGTGACTTCCACTCACAGAGTTATATCTGTATTTCGTGGATCTCTTTGCTAGCCTTATTTCTGTGGAATCTGAGAACAGATATTTCGGATCCCATTGAAGACTATAGGGCCAAAGGAAATATCCTCCGACAAGAAAGAGAAAGAAGCTTTCTGAGAAACTTCTTTGTCTTCTGTGAAATCATCTCACAGAGTTACAGCTTTCCCGTCAAGAAGCCTTTCGCTAAGACAGTTCTTGTGGAATTGGCAAAGTGATATTTCGAAGCCCATAGAGGGCTAGGGTGAAAAAGGAAATATTCTCAGATGAAATCTGGAAAGAAGCTTTCTGAGAAACTGCTTAGTGTTCTGTTAATTCATCTCACAGAGTTACATCTGTATTTCGTGGATCTCTTTGCTAGCCTTATTTCTGTGGAATCTGAGAACAGATATTTCGGATCCCATTGAAGACTATAGGGCCAAAGGAAATATCCTCCGATAACAAAGAGAAAGAAGCTTTCTGAGAAACATCTTTGTGTTCTGTGAAATCATCTCACAGAGTTACAGCTTTCCCGTCAAGAAGCCTTTCGCTAAGACAGTTCTTGTGGAATTGGCAAAGTGATATTTGGAAGCCCTTAGAGGCCTATGGTGAAAAAGGAAATATCCTCAGATGAAATCTGGAAAGAAGCTTTCTGAGAAACTGCTTAGTGTTCTGTTCATTCATCTCACAGAGTTACATCTGCATTTCGTGAATCTCTTTGCTAGCCTTATGTCTGTGGAATCTGAGAACAGATATTTCGGATCCCATTGAAGACTATAGGGCCAAAGGAAATATCCTCCGATAACAAAGAGAAAGAAGCTTTCTGAGAAACTTCTTTGTGTTCTGTGAAATCATCTCACAGAGTTACAGCTTTCCCCTCAAGAAGCCTTTCGCTAAGACAGTTCTTGTGGAATAGGCAAAGTGATATTTGGAAGCCCATAGAGGGCTATGGTGAAAAAGGAAATATCCTCAGATGAAATCTGGAAAGAAGCTTTCTGAGAAACTGCTCTATCATATGTGACTTCCACTCACAGAGTTATATCTGTATTTCGTGGATCTCTTTGCTAGCCTTATTTCTGTGGAATCTGAGAACAGATATTTCGGATCCCTTTGAAGACTATAGGGCCAAAGGAAATATCCTCCGACAACAAAGAGTAAGAAGCTTTCTGAGAAACTTCTTTGTGTTCTGTGAAATCATCTCACAGAGTTACAGCTTTCCCGTCAAGAAGCCTTTCGCTAAGACAGTTCTTGTGGAATTGGCAAAGTGATATTTCGAAGCCCATAGAGGGCTAGGGTGAAAAAGGAAATATTCTCAGATGAAATCTGGAAAGAAGCTTTCTGAGAAACCGCTTAGTGTTCTGTTAATTCATCTCACAGAGTTACATCTGTATTTCGTGGATCTCTTTGCTAGCCTTATTTCTGTGGAATCTGAGAACAGATATTTCGGATCCCATTGAAGACTATAGGGCCAAAGGAAATATCCTCCGATAACAAAGAGAAAGAAGCTTTCTGAGAAACATCTTTGTGTTCTGTGAAATCATCTCACAGAGTTACAGCTTTCCCCTCAAGAAGCCTTTCGCTAAGACAGTTCTTGTGGAATTGGCAAAGTGATATTTGGAAGCCCATAGAGGGCTAGGGTGAAAAAGGAAATATCCTCAGATGAAATCTGGAAAGAAGCTTTCTGAGAAACTGCTTAGTGTTCTGTTAATTCATCTCACAGAGTTACATCTGTATTTCGTGGATCTCTTTGCTAGCCTTATTTCTGTGGAATCTGAGAACAGATATTTCGGATCCCTTTGAAGACTATAGGGCCAAAGGAAATATCCTCCGATAACAAAGAGAAAGAAGCTTTCTGAGAAACTTCTTTGTGTTCTGTGAAATCATCTCACAGAGTTACAGCTTTCCCCTCAAGAAGCCTTTCGCTGAGACAGTTCTTGTGGAATTGGCAAACTGATATTTGGAAGCCCATAGACGGCTATGGTGAAAAAGGAAATATCCTCAGATGAAATCTGGAAAGAAGCTTTCTGAGAAACTGCTTAGTGTTCTGTTCATTCATCTCACAGAGTTACATCTGTATTTCGTGGATCTCTTTGCTAGCCTTATTTCTGTGGAATCTGAGAACAGATACTTCGGATCCCATTGAAGACTATAGGGCCAAAGGAATTATAATCCGATAACAAAGAGAAAGAAGCTTTCTGAGAAACTTCTTGTTTTCCGTGAAATCATCTCACAGAGTTACAGCTTTCCCCTCAAGAAGCCTTTCGCTAAGACAGTTCTTGTGGAATTGGCAAAGTGATATTTGGAAGCCCATAGAGGGCTATGGTGAAA